>NC_084655.1:16341250-16677812 GCF_019802595.1 Syngnathoides biaculeatus | reverse complement strand
AATAAAGAATTTGAAAAATACAGAAAATTGAGTTTAGCAGACAAAACAAAGTTAAATGCAATGATTAAAATGAATGAATAATAATTGAACAAATGAAAAAAGTCATAAGTTAGAAGTACTATAAAAAGTGGATTAAAAAAGATGGACAATTGGTTAACCCAAGCACACAAAAATTATATATATATCTCGACATTTTTAAATATACCATTTTTATTATTTAGTGTATGTTATATGTGTATATCTATGTATTATGTTTGTTTCTTGTGAGTGGTGTCATGGTGTAAATGATGATGTCATCACTTGAATGACCTTTTCAAATTGGGAATCCTGGCATCCTCCCTCCAGCCCTGCTTTGTGCACCCAACATGCCCCCCCCATACCCCCCCATCCCTTGGGTGTGTGCATGCAAGTTGCTGCACATGCGCGCACACACAGTCTTTCATATGATAATTGTGGGTGTTTCCATATCGGCCGTCATATATCTTCAGCTACAAAAAGACAAGCTGTGCATTTTTATTTGCTCTCATTCATTTCATGTTTTAATTCTTTATTCCAAATGTGGAACTCTCTTGATGTAAAAAAAAATATATATATATATATATTTTTTTTCTTAGCTGATACATTTTTTAAAATATTTCGTATTTTTGTACTGAATTTGTATTCAGTGTACATATAAGAGCCTTTTTTGTTTTGTTTTTAACTTCAACATCGACCATTAATCATCGTCAATACAAACATGCAAATATTGCCATTTTTTTACTTCTACTACATTAGTAATGGGCTGATTGGTGTCGATATTGATTGATTGCAATGCACTGAGATCGACAGTTTAATTTGTTTTAATTCATTGCAAGTTATTCAGCAGAATGATACTGCTTTTGTGTTGTCATGAAACCAAATTTTACAATACAGTAAACGCGTGCTTATAGCGGGTGTTACGTTCTGGACCATTCCGCAATAGGTGAAATCTGCAAAGTAGCAACCACACTTTTGTAAACGTGCACATATTTGAAATCTGGATCATCTAAATCAGTCTCTTGTTAATGTTGCACACACTTATACAGACTGAAAACATTTTAAATTCTTAAATGTACATTACTACACAGAAGTACTATACAATATGTACATTTTATATGTTTTAATGGGTTTTTCTTTTAAAGGGGGGGGGTTATTTTAGTTTGGTTTTTTTTGGCTAGACACTCCAAGTCCTGCAATATGGAGGAAAAAAATCTGCAATGGACTGAATGTGCAGTAGGTACATCATAATGTACCAAGGGAACACTGTATCGCATACCATTAAACCCCATTTTTATGCGACTACAACAAATATTACATACATGACATTAATATGACATACAACAAACTTTGTTGTATGTCATGCTGTGCTACGAGGTTTAAGACTTTTCTCCTCCAAGGCCTCAAACACCCCCATCCAGATGAGGACTCAAGACAGCGTGGAGGTGAAGGTAAGATATCATCTAATGGTTTCAAAATATGCGAGTGATGATGTTAGAGGCTTATCCTTGCGGTTATGTGACACCAAAGGCTGCTGGGAAATGTCTGCTAATTGGATACACTTGAGCGACCACTGCAGAGCTGCTTCAGTTCTCGCTGTAAGTCAATTACAGCCAGTAGGCAGTGCAAGGGGGGGCCCCGACGCTGATTTCCACACAAAATGTCCGCTGTTTGTCTTGATATCGTGTTGTCGTACCACAGAGCACTTGGTCGAGTATTGTGGTAACGTTGTGTCTTCACACAGTTCTTCAAAAAGACCTGTTTGGGAGAATCTACAAGTTAACTGGAAACTGGTGAGTGTCATGATCGGGTATGAAAGGAGCATCCCTGAAAAGCTCCGTTTTGTTTTTTTTTTTTATATATCAAGCTTAGGGTGAGGTTGATCACTTTTTGAACAACTGCATAAGCAAATAGTCTAGCAGAACAATGTTTCTTAATGTACAATTTTAAGGAATTTAGGCATTTAATCATTTACGGTTTCTATTATCATCAAAAGACTCATCGAATCTGGAGAAATCTCTCTACGTTAGCAGCAAGACTGAAAACCAGCATTGACTGCTCGTGACCTTCGATCCCTCAGGCGGCACTGCATTAAAAACCAACATCATTATGTAAAGGTCATCGTTTTGGATCAAGAGAAAGCCGATGACAGAGTACCAAGAGAGGAACTGGTACTGGATGCGGAAGTCTGGTGTGGCGGAGATATATGTTAGAATAGTACAGGACATGCAGCAGAACAGTGGTGAGGTGTGCCGTAGGCGTAACAGAAGAATTTAAGGAGAAGGTGGGATTGCATCAGGGATCAGCTCTGAGCCCCTTCCTGTTTGCTGTGGTAATGGATTGGTTGACAGATGAGGATAGACTGGAATCCCCTTGGACCATGATGTTCGCAGATGATATTGTGATATGAAGTGAAAGCAGGGAGCAGGTGGAGGAACAATGAGAAAGATGGAGGCACGCACTGGAAAGAAGAGGAATGAAGATTAGCCAAAGTGAAACAGAATATATGTGCGTGAATGAGAAAGGTGGAGGGGGAAGAGTGAGGCTACGTGGAGAAGTGATAGTGAGCGTGGACGACTTCAAATACTTGGGGTCAACAATCCAGAGCAATGGTGAGTGTGGCAAGGAAGTGAAGAAATGGGTCCAAGCTGGTTGGAACAGTTGGCAGAAGGTGTCTGGTGTTCTATGTGACAGAAGAGTCTCCGCAAGGATGAAGGGCAAAGTCGAAAAAACAGTGGTGAGGGCGGCCATGATGTACGGATTAGAGACGGTGGCACTGAAGGGACAACAGGAACTGGAGGTGGCAGAAATGAAGATGTTGAGGTTCTCGCTCGGAGTGAGCAAGTTGGATAGGACTAGAAATGAGCTCATTAGAGGCACACCCAAAGTTGGATGTTTTGGAGACAAAGTTAGAGAGAGCAGACTTAGATGGTTTGGACATGTTCAGAGTCGAGAGAGTGAGTATATTGGAAGAAGGACCCTGAGGACGGAGCTGCCATGTAAACGATCGAGAGGAAGACCAAAGAGAAGGTTGATGGATGTTGTGAGGGAGGACATGAAGACTGTGGGTGTTTGAGAGGAAGATGCACAAGATAGGCTTAGATGGAAAAAGATGACACGCCGTGGGGACCCCTAACGGGACAAGCCGAAAGGAAAAAGAAGGAAAAAAAAGATCATTATGTAAAGGTCACATGGGCTCAGGAACACTTCCAAAAACTATTGTAAATCATCACAAATCATCACAGTTGCTACATCTACATACAGTTAAAGTTAAAACTCTACTATGCAAAGCAAAGAGCCTTATAGCAACCACTTCCCAAAATGGCGCTGGCTTCTCTGGATCTGAGCTCAGCTAAGATAGACTGATGCAAAGTGTAAAAGTGTGCTGTGGTCTGATGAGGCAGAATTTTAAACATTTTTTTAGGGTGGTGGGGGGGTAATGAACGTAGTGTCCTCCAGGCCAACGAGGAAAAGGACCATCCAGATTACCACCGCTCAATTCAAAAGCCAGCAACTGTAATTGCATAGGGGTTGGGGGGTGGGGTATTAATGGCCCATGGCAAGGTTAAGTTCCACATCTGTCGAGGTACAATTAATGGTGAAAGGTACATAGAGGATTTGGAGCAACATATGCTGCTCTCCAAGCAACATCATCCACCCCCCCCCCCCCAAAAAAAAAACAATTTTAATAGTCAAAACTATCGGTTTTCTTGTCTTTGTACTGTGTTCACTTGAATATAGGTTGAAGAGGACTTTATCGTACTGGATTCTGTTTTCAACTCGATTGTAATTGGGTTTTGCACACTAAATCTGCGGGCTCGGGTTCGCATCATAAATCTGAGGATTGGGAGCCGGTCCACATATTTAAATACAGTACACGGCACATACAGTCCATGTACGTGACATTCATCATTTATGGATGTCAGGCGCTCCGCTGCCGTGACCCCGGCAGCTGAGATTAGGTCTGATTTATCATAGACAACATGCAGCTTTTGGCGCGGCCTCCATCTTTAAGTACATGCAACGGCAGATGCCAACCTCGCATTACGTCTCGGCGTAATGATTTTTGTGCACCCATAGAGGGATAAATGAAAATAAATGAGCAGGAATAACAGCTTCTGGTTTTTTTGTAACTTAATTTATTTTTGTTGATAGTTGAATTCTTTACAAAAAGCAAAACTGTACACACTTGTAAAACAGAAGCAAAGATGAGCAGGGTGATGACGATAGTGATAGTTGGCACATGCACCGCAAGAAATAACACAATTCCTATTGAACATTTGGACCGGCTTTAAAGTGTGCTAAATTTAAAACAAAAAAAAAAAAAAAATAATAATAATAATGAAATCCCTTCACCAGCATTTCGAACAAGGGGCCAGCCCTTATTTTGACAATAAGAATGTGTAATATTCATCATCATTGTAGTAATAATAAGCCACATGTAATGAACCGTTGATTGAACGTGAAATGTTGCACAATTCCAACATCTTCAAGGCGATGAGATAAAAAAAAAAAAAAAAAAATCAATGCTCAACTTTACGGAACTTGTTGTTGTTGTCCTATTTGATTTAAAAATAATAATAATTAAAAAAATAAAATAAAATGTCCATCAGGGAGCGTGGAAGGGAGGGGGGAGGCTGCGTCAGTTTTTCTTGTCATCACCAGGCAGGAAGTAGGGGTTTTCGTGGCCTTGCATCAAGTACGAGTAACGTGACGGGTTTTTACTTTTGAAGGTCTTCATTCCATCCGGGTTGAGATCGTACGAACCCGACTGAAACGACAGTGAGCGAGTGAGTCGGCGTATTTCAACGTCTCACGCGCACATACACAGCAGAAGAAGAAGAACAACGCTACGCGACTAAGCAAGCTCACGAGCCACCACCACCAGCCCTTGAGATCCCGTCACCAAGACCATCAAGAGGGATGAAACCTTACCTTTTTCCATCCTTTCTGCTTCGGAAGAAAGCCCTAAAGCGACACATCGGGAGTCAGGCAAAGCGAGGGAGAGTGAGCGGGAAACTAGCGACTAGCTCCGAGCAGTACGTGCTACTACGAGTGCGACCAAATAACGTTTGTCGTAAAGGTACGTCTAAATATTAACCGCAGTAAAGAACAGCAGCAGATTCTGAGGCTGAGCTAAATGTCTGAGTATTATGATGCAAACGAATTTGACAGTCATACTGATAGTAGACCATAGAGCTCGTGCACGTGACGTCACCGTTTTCACGGCGCCATATTGCCGGTCAAACACAGATGCTCGACGTTGTGGGAGACATTGAACCGGATCAGAATATTAACCATACCCGAGACCTGTTGTGCTGTTGGTTGTCACAACAAACGAGACAGATATTCAACGAGATCATTCTATGGAATACCAGCTGAAAAGACCAGAAAATAATCACTGGATTTCGGCAATTAATCGTGATGGATGGTGCCCAACCAAATACACACGACTGTGTAGCTGTCACTTCACTTCCGGTAGGAATTAATTTTCTCAATCTCAAATTACCAAGATGTATTTATAATACTAAGTTGACTCATTTGAGAACAATGTGTGTTTAAAAAAAGAAAAGAAACAGTCTGTTGCAGCAGAAAGGTTTAACAGAGGTTAATGTGTGGCAGCGATACGCTTCCGTGTACGGAGGACCCGACTTGCTGTCCTGTATGCGACCAGACTTTTCTATGTTTTCAAACTCCTGAACTCGTGTAAATCTCGACGACTTACTCACCAGACCCAAGTGTGGATCCAGTTGTCCAAGACGAGCGGAATTAACGGTCCAATTTCTTCTTGGCGAAAACATCAACTTCGTCATTAAATATGGGTCCTCTATGCCGAGTGCCTCTCATTTTTCCACATATCTTCGTTTATTATCACCTTCTAAATGTTTAACGGTATCAGACAAAACTCTGGCCGTCGTGCTATAAGACGTATTTTTGTGTCGTCTCCAACCGACTTAGCACTCAACAATGCTTTGTTTGACCGGCACTTGCGGCCAGTCACGTGATTTCAGTGACGTAAGTGCACAAGCTCTATACTATTAAATTGTTGATTGAATTATAATATACTGTATTGTGATACTTGCTAAGATTACAACAATAGACAATATTAACAAGATACTTGGCCAAATTTACCGTGTAACACTGCAATATTATACTTTTACAGTATGACACTTTATAGTTTGTCAAAAATATCAAAAGCAGCACAATACAATATTGTATAGAACCAAGAATAGCTTGATAGAGTATCAGGATACAAGAGTACCACAATACAGTAACGGTTGTTTTTTGTTTGTTTTCACGGAGCTCACCACGCCGTTGCCGTGATACGGTTTGTCCTCCATCTCCATGGCGGACGCCGCGTCGCAGGCGGCTGTGGCGTTGGCGCGTGGAATTGGCGTGATGCTGACCGGCCAGGCCTTGCTCAGCTCACCCGCCGGGTACGGGCTGGCGTCGATGTGCTCTGCCTGCTCGTCAGAGCATCTCCGCCTGGTAGGACGCAGAAGGTCATACTGTATGGAACTGCATCATTTATTAGTAGTTTTTGTTATTTATTTTTTACATTTCTTTAATGAGTTGTTTTAAAGTATATTAATCTAACAATTGCTAAAAGTCTCTTCATATATCAAAAGTATACTAAGTATGTTTAGTTAATATGCGTACGTGCATGTGTGCTTTTGCTTAATTTTTTTAATACATTTACTTTTTTTCCCCCCAAGTTTTATTTTTTTCTAACAAAGCTTGACTGGTAGAAATACATTTGTACAAAAATATTTGTTTAGCAGGGGTCACTGATTATGTAGTGGTCCACACGCTGACTTTTGGTGTCGGCAGCGTGGGATCAATTCCCACTCAGTGGTGGTGCCGATTTACCCCCGACAACTGACTGGCGACCAGTTCAGGGTGTAGTCTGCCTTTCACCCGATACTAGCTGGGATAGGCATCGGCTCTGCCGCAACCCTTGTGAGGATAAGCGGCTAGGACAATGGACATGAACATTTCTTTAGTATTCTTTAAAATATTACTTTGAATTTTATGGAATTTATTACCAATTTTAAGTTTTTAGATTTTCACCATATTTGTATTATACTGTTTTTTTAAGCATTGTTGGATTAAAAAAAAGTGAAATGTACGGACTAAATTTATTATTACCTCAATACTGTTTACACAATTAATTAAAAATATCACAATCAGTAATTAAGCCCAAAAAAACCATTTGGCTTATTTTTTTTATATTTAAATTAAAAAAAAAAAATCACAAATTAGCATTAAAATTATCTATTTGAATTTAAAATGAAAAATGTGTCCCAACATAATGGACAAAATATAATAATATACATAAAGTGTGTAAACAATATTCCATAACCATATTTAATTATATTCAGTTTTTTCTGTTCTCTATTCAGTTCCTTTGTAATGGACTACAGTGCCCCCTAGTTGTTGTGTAATTGCGCTGCATTTTTGACAGCGCGCCAATACGGTGAATTCAGCCTCAATGAACTCACCAGCAACAGAAAGAGAGCAAAGCCAAGATCAGGAGGAGTAGAAGTCCGCCTAAAACGCAGGAGACGACCACCACCGCCAGCAGATACGCTGCCGAAACACAAACATTCGTTCGTCACTCTCTGCTCCTGAGCTCACGACAAGATAACGAATCGTCTATTCGCTCACAGTCGGTGCAGTTAAAGCCTGCGTAGCCGAAAGGACACCTGGAAGAGAAAGATCGAAAAATTCCACTCATTGAAAAGTCCACGGGAATCTGCCAATATCTGGAATTGGGCTGGGTGATGTGCGTCACTGATTATTTCTGATATTCATCTATTTTTCATTTGTGGAAAAAGTATAAAAACTTTTCTTATAAGCCCCCCCCCCCCTTTAAATCGCTTGGATAACCAAAAAAAAAATTGTTTCCTCCAGAATTAACTGGCATCAACTTCCACAGAAGTAGTTTTTCCTTCACAGATAAGTGAAAAAAAATTGAATAAATAGAGACCCAGGAAAATACATTTCAAAAGATAAAATCCATTTTTGTCACCCGGCAGTAACATGAAAACAACACAAAATGTGCGCATGTACTCACTTCTGGCAGGTGTCGCCCACCGCTTCCTGCCCGCTCGGACAAGCTGCAGACACACGCAAACATTTACAAAAAAGGAAAATAAATGACACACGCAAGGCTGTCTTTGAAGTTGTCATTGAGGGAATGTCCAGTTGTTGTTGTTAACATCGTGCCGGTGTTGGTTAGTCCAGTCGTCGTAATACCGTAATAACCTAACAACCTGAGACTGAGTCCAGAGCATCCAAGTGAGGAAACACCACACTGTAAATGTTGTCACTGAGTTTGTGTCGGTGTCGTTTGGACCAATTATTGTCATTAATGTCTTGTAGTCGAGCAGATTGGTTGTCTGTAATGTCAGCATCATTTTTGGTCCGACTGGTCATGATAGGCCCGTACCCTTGCAGCTGGTGTTGGAGTACAGGGTGGAGACGTAGCCACTTTTGCAGGAGCAACCCACGCGGCCGTTGTCGCTGGCGCACACTGTGGAGGCAGCGTCGCAGGGAAGTGGCACCTGATCGCACAATTTCGTCCCTAGGAGAAAAAGAAAATGTGAGAAAAGGGGCGCTAATTCCTGCTAGATGATGTTAGCTTACCGGTGAATGTAGCGTTGACCAGCAAGCCTTCGGAGCTTCTCCCGATGGCATCCATGATGACCTGGTCGATTTCCTCTTGCGAGGCCGCCGTGTTGTCAAAGATGCTGTTGACTGTGGCGATGACGCTTCCCGAGCTGAAGGAAATACAAATGGAACGGTGAAAACTTTTACTGACACCCGGGTGGGGGGTCTTTTTTGAAAAGTAACTCACGCTAGCTTCACCACGTCAGCGCGGATGTATCCTGGTTGATCCGCAAAGGCACCGGCGACCTACAAAACAGAACGCAAATATTGGTTTAATAAACGAAAACAAAAAAAAAATGTCAGATGGTTCGCATTTTACGTGACGTGCTAGCTGACCACTGCTGAGATGTCTGCTGCCGTGTCCTGGAATGCTTTGGAGGACCTGTTCAACATTTCCTCGTTAAACGTCAAGGAGACAAGGTGGAGTTGCCCGGGAAACATTTGGCCTGAAGAAGACAACAAAAATAAGAAACCACTACCGACTTTTTTTAACTGTAATTTTAGGTCTTCCTTACCGCGTGTGCAACGATTGCCCACCAAGAAGCTTCCGGAGAGACACTGGCAGGTTCCGTTCAGGCAAACGCTTTCAAGGGGACACTCTTCCGCGGGACAAACTGGGACACACGGAAGATGATTCATTCAGGAGTCCGTCTTCTGAGAATCCCAAATCGAAATGGTACAAACCTATAATTGGACCCAAGGTGGGGCGGGCTGTGGTTTGCGTGGCGC
This sequence comes from Syngnathoides biaculeatus, assembly GCF_019802595.1. Lineage (NCBI taxonomy): Eukaryota > Metazoa > Chordata > Actinopteri > Syngnathiformes > Syngnathidae > Syngnathoides > Syngnathoides biaculeatus. Next base: position 16,668,395 of record NC_084655.1, on the reverse strand, counting down.
TGTTGGTTGAGGATTGGGTGATGCCGCTGGTTGGTCCAGAAGTGACTGCTACAGCGTAACGTTCAAAAACATCCAACAATCATTCCAATGACAATACACTCAAATGTCGTTGTTGTACCTTCTGATTTTGTCGTTGAGGGTGTAGGACTAGTTGTGGTGATACCAGTTGAAGTCCCTTCAGGGCTGGTGGAGAATACTGTAGTTGTCTCATTGTTGGACTGAGGGGCAGTTGTCGTCCAAGTCATATCTTTGGTGGGGTCGCTGTTGTCTGTCCTTGGAGCAGTTGCCGTAGGGCTTGTGCCATTGGTGGACAGACTTGTTGAGCTGACTGTTGTCGTTACTGCTGTGTTGTTTTCTGTCGAACTGGATGGTGTCATCAAGGTGGTCTTGTTCACGGTAGGACCAGTTGTCATTGAGGTTTTGTCGCTGACTGTTGGATTAGCTGCTGTTGTAAATGTGTTGTTGGTTGTTGTCATTAATGTGTCGTTAGTCACGGTGATTGTTGTCATGGAGGTTGTGTCGTTGTTGGTCAGGGTGGTGGCTGTCATTGAGGTTGTGTCGTTGTTGGTCGGGGTGGTTGTTGTCATTGAGGTTGTGTTGTTGGTTGGAGCAGTTGTTTTCATTGAGGTTGTGTCGTTGTTGGTCGGCGTGGTTGTTGTCATTGAGGTTGTGTCGTTGTTGGTTGGGGTGGTTGTTGTCATTGAGGTTGTGTCATTGTTGGTCGGGGCAGTTGTTGACAATGAGGTTGTGTCGTTATTGGTCGGGATGGTTGTTGTCAATGAGGTTGTGTCATTGGTCGGAGCAGTTGTCATTGACGTGTCATTGTTGATTGGACTACTTGTTGTCAATGACGGAACATCAGTGGTAGTTGAACCGGTTGTTGTCATAGATGTCGTCATTGTTATTCCAATTGTTGTCGTTCCTGCTGTGTTGTTGTTTGTTGGACCAGTTGGTGTCATTGAGGTTGAGTCGCCGACAGTTGGATCAGCTGTTGTTGTCAGTAATGTGGTGTTGCTGTTGGTCGGGTGGACTGTTGTCATGGAAGTTGTGGCATTGTTGATCAAACTGGTTGTTGCCGTCGCGGTTGTGTCACTATTTGTCAGACCAATTGTCGTGATCATGGTTGTCTTGTTGTTCAAACCAGTTCCCGGCGTTAATGTGCCCATCGTTGTCATTGAGGTTCTGTCATTGTGGTTCAGACTTGTTGTCGTCAATGTCTGACCGATTGTTGTCATTGACGTCACGTCATTTTTGGGTGTTTCAACCGTCGCCGTCAGAGGTGTGTCAGCTGCGGTGGGATTCTGATCTGTCGGGTCCGGTGGACGTTTAGTCACAGTGGTACCGGGTCGGCTTGTCGGCGTGAGGAAGCCGCTTGTCATAAGTGAGCTGGTGACGGTGGTGTGAGGCTTTTTGACAGACGTCTCATCTCTCGCAGTTGTCATAAATGAGGTGGACTGCATAGAACTTGTGTGGCTGCTAATTGGACCCGGCATTCCTGTTCTTGTCGTGTACTCGCCATCTCCAGACATTTCCTCTGCCGTCTCTATTGCTGTCACTACATTCAAATAATAATTAAAAAAAAAAAAAAGATGAAGAACAAAATCAGAAAATTGTAATGGCCTTTTCTCTCTTGTAGCAATAGATTGGGAGCACTGGGTAAGACAACTGACAGAAGAACTCCTAAAAAATGAGAACTTGTAATACGCTAACAGTGTAATATTTTTCATATACCAGTAGTATCACAATACGATTTGTCTATGATACTTTGGAATGTCGAGGCAACTGTCAATATGCACATGAAACTTAAAGTATTCGTTATGAAGATGATCTAGAAGTTTTTATCTAGGTGACAACAGAATCCAGTGGTTGTACCAGTATTTTTTTCCTCAGACTTTAATATCGTTGGATAAATGAATGTGTATCGATACCGGAGGTGCAGCGATGAATGAATTAATCTACAACCAATCCATTATCAAATTAATCAATAATTTCTGATAATTGATGAAGCACAAAGGACCTTGTGTCACTTGAAACTGTCCAAATACTCAGAATTGTCATTTTAAGTTGCAGAATGGTGAGAGTAGTACTGCTCGTCCGCCAACGTCTGTTTCCATTTATGTTTCTTTTACGGGAGAAATAGGCAGATGTCGCCGGGCAGACTGATGAGCAGTCGAAGAGGCGGGAGGTCTTTGAGGAGGTCTGTTTCCCGCCGTTCCTCAGCCTCAACATTCGGAGTTGCCGCTGGCTATTGGGGATGTGTGACATCCGAGCAAGGACGAGAGTTATAAGATGTTGCTGGACCTTTCTGGTTGATTATCTTCTCTTAGGGAATTATCATGTTTAGACTTGGAGAGAAAAAAAATCTCAACACATCTGCCATAGAGATGTTTTGCAATCTACGTATGTAAGTTTCTTTCGGCTTGTCCCGTTTGAGGTCGCCACAGCGTGACATGTTAGATGAACGCTCATATTTGTTTGGCACAGTTTTACGCCGGATGCCCTTCCTGACGCAATACCTCTCAGGGAGTGGAAGCCCCAGTGGGATACGAACTCACGACCCCTGGTTTACCAAACCAATGTGACGTACCGTAATTCCCTTTTCGCTAAGCCATGCAAACTGTCCAGTCCCGATTTTTCTTTTTTCTTCATTTCTTGTGTTAAAAAAAACAAAATTTGAGGTACAAGCTAGCTTCAGATGTCCCACAATTACATGTGACACCTTCTGTCCTGCATCCCATGTTTATGTCAATTTGGAATACAGGGAGTCCTTGGGGTAATACGGTCTCGACCTAAGATGTTTCGACTTTACAATGCCCGTCCCCTATCTGCCATTTTGTCCGACTAATGCTTGTCTGTGTTTGTGCGGCGGGAGGATCTCCCCATTTTCCGCCCTCCTTTTTTGACATTATTCCCCCAAAGAAGAAAGCTGTGTCTTTTAGCAATGCTTCTGCAGCCAAAAGAAAATGAATTACCATGGAAATGAAGCTCAAGATCATAAAAAGATTGGAGTAAGGAGAGACACCAACTGGTCTTGAGGTTGAGTCACCGACGGTTAGATCAGCTGTTGTTGTCAGTAATGTGGTGTTCAGTTGGTTGACCGTGATGACAACTATTAAAGAAAACATCTCTATTTTAGCGCATGTGAAGGGTTCTGTTCCCATTTGGATACCATGATCACAAAATAAGGTTATTTGATACTTGTCGAGATGGAGAGGATTAAGGACCAGGTTTCTTCGCAATAGCTAAGCACAGCCTCCCCTTCTTGGTCTCCATCCACCTCTCAGCAGTAATGCTAAGTACATCATCTTATTTCAATGTTTTTGTTTTTTTATACAAAGTATTTTGATGTAAATTCCGACTTTAATGCCCGAATCCGACTCAAGTCGAGATTCGAGTCAAGTCGCTACTGTAGGAACGGATCTCAGTGGTAGACCGAGGACTCCCTGTAATACCAACTTGAGTAACAACCTCTGGAGTCAAAGTACCGTAAAAGAAGCACCTGCCTGTGAGTAGCACGCTAACATGTCGCCATATTGCATGGATACGCTTTGTCGAGGTTATGATTTAAATACGGAGCGGTAATATAGGAGTGGACGAACAGTGACGGAGATGAACATAAAACCTCTTAAACCGCATCCAGCCGGTCGTGCTCTCGCCGTGCTTTGTTGCCTCGGCACACATGAAAAGGGAACGTGCGCTGTCGAAAGTTATTACAAATCGGATAAAGACTCCACATTCTTTCCATTCAACGACTTTGTTTGAAATATAAAAAGGACACATTTTATCCTTTATTTCCCCGCATAGTCCGATCATGTGTCAGTGTTTGACTTGTCAAGTAGTTAGTGTTGTCGCTCAGGGAACAGCAGCTCTTGTGGAAATATGACATAAGTCAACATTCGTGTGTGTACTTAGGTGTGTGCGTGTTAGTACGTTATCAGCGCTTTTCATTTCCATATAATGGTCATAGTGGAACATTGAGGGTGTGCAGGCGCCGACCAAAAGGCGGCACAGCAGAGGAAGAAGTGGGCCCTTGTTTGTCCATCCATCCGAGCATTTTCCGTACAAGCTTGTCCTCTCTTATCCGAGTTGACTCCGGGCGAGAGGCGCGGGGCACCCTGAACTGGTCACCAGCTAATCGCAGAGCACATACAAACTAAAAAAAAAAAACATTCGCACTCACGTTCACGGGAAATTTAGACTTTTCTGTTAACCGACGATGCATGTTTTTGGAATGTTGGAGGAAACCGGAGTACCCGGAGAAAATCCACGCAGGCACATGGAAAACATGCGCTCTCCAACTCCACTCACGCGAGGCCGGATTTGAACTCGGGTCCTCAGAACTGTGAGGCAGATGTACTAAGCAGTCAAACCTTGTTAAATTTGTGCGGAAAAATCAGTCACCTGTTTGAAAAGGTTTTAGTTGAAAACATTTTTTTTACAGTATAATCATTCATCTCTGTCCAAAATAACACATTTGACACAATGTTTAACTTTCAGCCTCCAGTGAAGTTTATCCCGATACTGTCATAAATCAACCTCACCCTCACTGAGTCAATACATAAATGGGTAGCTACACTTTATTAATACTTAACTTCTGTATTAATTCACATTATTTTCTCAATCAAGCTTTTGGGTTACAAATTATTACAATTATTAATTACATGCCTTAAATGTTCATGCCATGCAGAAATTAATTAATGAATGACTAATAAATACTTGATTACATATCTATTTTTGAGTAAAATTATGACCATATACATAATTGTCTTCCTATAATTTCAAATATTTATAGATGTATTCATTAAATCTGTTTTAATACTTATACTGTTGTAGAACGTAATGACTAACACTGGTACTTGTGAAGCAAGTGCCCGATATTACTATATTAATAATAATATGATTACTATTTTAATAGTAACATTACTATTAAAAGTTTCATTTTCATGTAATGCTCAAATTATGGAATAGAAATAATTACATAGAATAGCACAGACTGACGGCACGGTGAATCAGATGCAAAGCATTGGCCTCACAGTTCTGAGGTCCCAGGTTCAATCCCGGACCCGCTTGTGTGGAGTTTGCATGTTCTCCCAGTGCCTTTGTGGGTTTCCTCTGGGCACTCCCCCCACATCCCCAAAACATGCAACATTAATTTTAGACTAAATTGTCCATAGGTGTCATTGTGAGTGCGGCTGTTTGTCTCTATGTGCCCTGCGATTGGCTGGGAACCAGTTCAGGGTGTACCCCGCCTCCTGCCCGTTGATAGCTGGGATAGGCTCCAACACTCCCCGCGACAGCTGTGAGGATGGGTGGCTAAGAAAATGGATGGATAGCACAGACTAGAAGGCCAGGCAGTGGGCGTAATTAAGAGTGCGTTGTCTGCATGGGTTTATCCTGCTGCAGATTATCCCGCAGACACAAAAAGGAATGACTGGGTCAAAGGTGGTCTGCAAACGCTCACTCCTTGAGGACGCGGATCAGAAGAGGCCACCCCGAGGCTACTTCAGCGTCCGAGTTCTGGTTGTGACACACAATGATGCTACTGTAGTGGACCAATGTCACCAGGCAATTTCGGGCAGGTATCCAGCCAAACAGAGCTGTAACACTATCCCCGGCGCATCTATCCTCCTGTGCCTTTTGTGCAGACCCCAGTGAAAGGGAAATGCAGCTTTCACACAACATGGAGGCACGCGCGGGAAAGGAGAGGAATGAAGATTAGCCGAAGTAAAACAGAATATATCTGCGTGAATGAGAGGGGTGGAGGGGGAAGAGTGAGGCGGACGGAAGGGTGGACGACTTCAAATACTTGGGGTCAACAATCCATTTCAATGTTGAGTGTGGTAAGGAAGTGAAGAAACGGGTCCGAGCAGGTTGGAACAGCTGGCGGAAGGTGTCTGGTGTGTTATGTGACAGAAGAGTCTCCACTAGAATGAAGGGAAAAGTTTATAAAACAGTGGTGATGTACGGATTAGAGGCGGTGGCCAAGAAGAGACGACAGGAAGCAGAACTGGAGGTAGCAGAAATGAAGATGTTGAGGTTCTTGTTCGGAGTGAGCAGGTTGGATAGGATTAGAAATGAGCTCATTAAAGGGACAGCCAAAGTTGAATGTTTTGGGAAATGAGGTTCGAGAGAGCAGACTTCGATGGTTTGGACATGTCCAGAGGCGAGAGGGTGAGTATACCCTAACAGGACAAGCCGAAAGGAAAAGAAGAAGACACAACAGTCATGGAATTAGCAACAATTGCTTTAGCACAAAAGGGTCAGAGAGCTGAGGGTTGCGTGTTAAACTTTGCACCCCCATTTCAGCTTCTTCTTGGTTCCATTCACACAGCCACCATTTCACCTGTAATACTGCCTCGGGAGCCGGGAAATTAGCAGGATCCCGAGTACCGCCCCCTTTCACACAGTACAGCAACCGGGAGTAAAAGGCAGCTTTGACAGGGAGTGTGAAGGCGCTATTAGAGCATGGACCCTGCAATAATTACAAAACCCATACCCCGGCTTTGATAAATTGCCCAGGAACTGAATTTAGACAGCAGGGTCCACAGTTCAACCATCGGTGAGAATGCAGCCATACGCCACGAAGGTTCAAGGACCTCTTGGAAGTACGCTATAGTTGTAGAGTCATTTATTGAGCGATATTGTTTGACATCCAGGAACTGCCAGTAACAAGTTCAGTTCCTGGTACTTTTTACAAAGTATGGGAGTGAAGTTTAAGTCGGCAGAATGAGGTCGTAGAGTGACGTTTCTGTGAAACACTATGCAAATGGTTTGAATGATAAATTTGCTTGGAACTAAGTCAAGTCAATATAACAGCAAAGTTTCAGGAACTGAACAAGCTCTGTAGGTCGTCTTACAATCGAGTAACTTCGTCTCGACTGGCCCTGATGCCAAAACATCGTACACGGGATAACAAACCGCATCGATGTTGCAGTAGAAACCTTTACATAGTGAATATTTGAACACTAACGGTGCAGCAACATATATAAAAAGATGATAGAACGATACTCAGGCATACAGTATTCCTCCTACATCTGCACAATTAAGGCCAAAAGAAAAATAAATACTTTAACAATCATCTTTGCCATGATAATTCCTCATTAACAAACAATCCGTAACAGTTGGCACCACGGTGGATCCGCTGTAAAGTGTTGGCCTCACAATTTGGAGGTTGAGGGTTCAATCCTGGCCCCGCCTGAGTAGAGTTTACATGTTGTCCCTGTGCCTGCGTGGGCACTTCGGTTTCCTCCCACACCCCCAAAACATGCAGCATTAATTGGACACTCTAAATTGCCCCTAGGTGTGATTGTGAGTGCGGCTGTTTGTCTCCATGTACCCTGCGATTGGCTGGCGACCAGTTCAGGGTGTACCCCGCCTCCTGCCTGTTGACAGCTGGGATAGGCTCCAGCACTCCCCGTGACCCTCGTGAGGATAAGTGGCTAAGAAAATGGATGGATGTAACCGTTTTCAGTTCAAAATTAATCATTAAATAAGAATAAATCCATCCATTCAATTTCTATACCGCTTATCCTCACAATGGTCACGGGTGTGCTGGAGCCTACCCTAACCGTCTTTGGGTGAGAGGCAGGATACACCTGGAACTGGTCGTACAAAAAAAAGAGAAAAAATCTATTTGTAAAAAAATTACGTTTTGGCAAGCGCTAACTGAATAAATCTGTGATTATAAAGCGCAATCACAAATTGCAATTAATTGAAGCGCATTTATGAAATAACAGGCTGCACTTTTCATTTGAAAATCCTCAACGTCAATGTAGGGAATTTTCAAGGGCGGTACTGCTTGTCACTCTCGCACGCTCACAAAATGCAGCGAACAGTTTTGACTTCCCTCTCTTTTCACTCCTGGCCTTTTGTTTTGTTTTATTTTTTTTTTGCAGTCAGGCCAGCCAAAAAGTTGAAGTAAAAAAAGATAACTACAGCGTTGTACATTACAAAGATCATTATTAAAACACAATACATCATGAATAATTAAATGCCAGTACCACAAAGACTTGTTCTGCTACTGTAATAATGATATACAAATTAAGTATTATATTTGAGTGTAACATGTTCAATGAAATAAAAGAAAAAAATGCTCATTATTTGAAGCATGTTTGTTGTTTTTGAAGGATATTAAAACAATTTCAGCAAAATTGCTAGACTATCAAATATCTGTTATCGGTATGTACTGTATTTGTAACTGTACTTAGTCTGAAAAAAGTGCTAATCAGTACTTCAATACGAAGCACACAGCAGTCCTTCAAAGAGGTCCTGTTGTGGGAATGAAGCCTTTATGCGAGCGCGCGCACTGTGAGGCTGAACAGATGGCCGCGTCGCACGACCTCTGCAGGTATCATATCCAATTAAAACTGGGCCAAGTCCGACATGAGAATTAGCGTCCTCTTGCACTCTAGTCCACGCAGGTGGACGTACACAGAACAAGAAAACAGGAAGCGTGTGATTGGGCTTGCGGGGAGGAAATTGACATCGTGATTGCCTGGTGTAGAGGAACGCAAAGTGAAAATGAGTAACGAGCTGCAGAATGGAAATGCACGGGAGGCGGGGTACACCCTGAACTGGTCGCCAGCCAATCGCAAGGCACATAGAGACAGACAATAGTCGGACTCACAATCACACCTATGGGCAATTCAGAGTGTCCAATTAACGGTGCATGTTTTTGGGATGTGGGAGGAAACCAAAGAAAACCCACGCAAACCCACATTTGAACCCTGGTCCTCCGCTGGCCAATGATTTAACTAGTTGTTCCACCGTGCTGCCTGATTAATAATAGATATTTTTTGTTTGTTTGATGTGTTAACCAGCCATCCACTCTGCTGCCACAATTTGTCCAACTTTCCCAAAATGTCAACGTAAACACAAAGCAAGAACAATTAAATGAAGGTAGAATAAATCAACATATCCGCCAACACGTACGTTGTAAACTTCAGATGTGGGAGGCAGATATCAGCCAGCTATTTTTTTTTTTTTTGTGGCCCACTAAAGCAAATCGTGCTTACTTCAAATTTCTTGCCAAATGGATTTGTTCCATTCATTTTTTACAAAGCGTTTTCCTCCTTTTTGGAAATATTTTTTTCCCCCACACCAAGTCCCTTCTTCACACGAATAGAACTATATGATGAGATGATTATGCATTTACAGTAGATGATGTTTGTGGCCTGCTGTGGTTGGCGCAGACCCAGATTTCACAATTTACTAGCAAATAAAATACTGATGTTTCATTTGCTAGTAAATTGAGACCGCAATTATTTCAGTATACAAACTTCTGAATTATTATTTTCGGACAGTCAACAAATATTGGGAAACGCTGCTGTAAACTACTTATTAATTTATAGTTTGAATACAATCCACTCAGGTTGAAGCAACCGCACAAAGTAGTTGAAAACATGTACTCAAACCCAGTCATTTTTTTTGGGGGGGGGGGGTGAAAGTCCAATTGAATGTAGATGAAAACTCGTGTGTGACGTCACTAGGAAGGAGAACCCCCAAAAAGGGTGAGGTTTACTCACCCACGGCGGCGAGAGCGACGAGGAGCGCGTTTAAAAGAGTCGGCTGGTACAGCAGCATGGTTCCGGTGGTTCCCGAGTTTTCTGTCGGCGTGTAACGATACCTCCGCGGGGGCCGAGGCGTGTGTCTCCGAGTGCGTGCTGCAGGTGCTTTTCTCCCAGGCAGTCGGAAGAGGTTCGCTCCCGGGCACGGCCTCCCCCCCCCCTCCCCTCCGCCCCCAGGAGGGGCATTAAAGGCTTTGCTGGCGCGATCCCCACTGGGCCGCCCGCCTGTCAATCATCGTTACCGGGGCCGAAGCTCCCGCCCCCGTCCACCCCCTTCGCCCGGCTTGCCCATGGCGACACACCAAAGCGCCAGTGTACAATCAAGTTCTATTTTTAACGCGATTGTTTGCGCCGCTTTCTCTCACGCCGGCCGGCCGGCCGGGGAAAGAAGCCACACAAGGCGACCGCACGACCGACTATGGAAGTCGTGGGCAACGCCGAGGAAACCTCCCGGGTGGAGACGGCTCATGCTTGGCGAGAAAACTTTAGCTGTCTGGCTAACGTTAGCATCTAACTCAATTCAATCACAATAACCATGAAAACTTTTTTTTTTAAATCTGAAAATAAATTAGTGAGAAGCAACCTTTATCTTTATTGCTAAATCTGGTATACTGGGGCAATTATGTGTAACTATGTTATCAAAACCAGATAAAAACGCTGCCATTTTCTTTACATTTTTCCTTGCTAGTTTTTGCGCACACAAATTTTGTGTGAGACCACCTAAATCACATTTTCAAATTGTTAAGTGCACAATAATACATTTTTGAGAAATCTCTTTACCATCTCATATTTGAAAATTTAAATTCAGTTGAGATTTTATGTAGTTCTGGCAAATATGACAAATGGCCGCCATTTCGTCGTGCTGTAAAACAGGTTACGTGACATTAACAGAAGTCCACCAAAATCCTGTTTTCTCATTTTTTTTTTTCATCCAAAGTAATATTTGTCATTTCAGATTACGTAGTTGGGAAATACCTTTACCACCTCCTTTTTGACAGGCTCTATTTTGATGAGATCTGATTCTGATAAAAAAAAAATACTGTTTTCGTTGAGTTCAGCATTGAAAGTCATTTGATTCACTATAATTTTTGTCTGACTAATTTTTACAATTTGTTTGCTTTTAGTTTGACCGTCGAAATGAGACGCTCAGCCGGCTTGAGAGGAGGCTGCCGTTGGAAAAACGGAAAATGGTCAGTTTTCGTCTCAACTCGCAAGAAACAACCATAAAGTCACGGTTTTAATCACATTTACGTTGATTTCTGGGTGAGAATATTTGGTCAGATTTGCTTCATAAAATCCTTGATCCCAATCTGATTCTTACAAACTGTTATGTCGTCTTTTTTGATAAATTGATATTTTGAACATTTTAGTACCATTAGGCCAAATGTATTTTCAAAGCATTTGTCAAATACCCATTAGTCATATTTACTCTTCGCTATCTCGCCTTCCCAGAAAAGCACTAAAATGAAAAAAGACATATAAGCAACGTCACAAAAGTTTATAGTATTTGTCATGAGTCATTACTTCTGTGAATAGCGCCTCTGTGTCCTCACGATCACTTCCCTATATTACAAAATGTCTTTACGTTATCTCTGTGTTTTTTTTTTTTTTTTTTAATGTTAGGAAAACAGTAAGGTGCGACTTCCACGTTTTGGATTTTAGAACAATGCAGCCGTTATCATCGTCACCGTGCCACCGCAGTCGATGAGCAATCGGGAATTTATCGAATCGAAGTGATGTTGGAGGAAGTCATAAAGCTCAGGATGAAATACCAGTGATATGAAGTACGTATTCAAAAAATTAAAAATGAATAATTAATCATACCTTACTGATGACATACTATTGAGATTAGATGAGATGGTGAGAGTTGTATGTACGAAAAAGAATAACTTGATTAATACATGTTTATTGTTTTGTTAATTATTCCTCAGATTTAGAGTTAAAATCATTAAAAATAGAGGAAAAAAGCAGTACAAATCATTTTATGTGCATTAAAAAATATAATGTATTTTACAAAAATTAAGTTACAATAGTTACAGAAACGTTTCATTTGTAAATAAAATGAATATATATATACTTTTATCATAACTTATTTACCCAATTATTGCGTATATTTTTTATATATTCTATAAAAAATGATTTTCTGTATCATTATTACTTTGATTAAATGATAACATGATAAAAGTTTTCAAAAGTGGATTGAGTCAGAGAAATCCAGGTTTGCGTATGGAAGCTTTTCCCGCGGGCTCGCTCAAGTCCTCACGACGTCTCGCTCACCTCGGGCTTATCTCGGGCGCACATGCAGCCAGCATCCGCCATTTTTCAATTTCTTTTGTTGTTGTTGTCGTCGTCGTCGCGGCCTTAGCAACCGCCGGCCGGCAACCAGGACTGCCGCCTCGTCCTGTCAAGCCGAAGTGGCCCACAGGCTGAAAGCATTCACCCGGTCTCAGACAACAGCGCTTATTAAGCGATCTACCTGGCAGTATTTGTGAGCAATATTCGAAGATTATCATCATTTATACTGCTGAGGTCACGTGTGAGACATTTTTGCTAAGACTGCAAATGTGAATGAGGTGAACCATATTGATTGCCAAGGAACCACTTTTGTTAATTCACAAGTGAAAACCACTGCCAAGGGTCTTATTTTGAAACATCCGTTGGGTGTCGGGGGGGGGGGGGGTGATCTGCAGTAGTTTAAGATTTCAAATTTGTTTCTCATATCTGATGTTTACTTGCACAGTCCTAACTTTGGTTGTAGGTGAGTGGGAGCCTATCACGACTGTGGTACCTCTACTTACAAACGTCTACTAACAAAAAAAATCAGGTTACGAAATGCTTCCTCGGAAATATAGTCTAGTTACGAAGGAAATTCAGGATGAGAAAGGGGGGAAAAAAAAAATGGGCACTGGGTTCCCCAAATTCCACCTAACGTAAACATCCTGTATCTTGATTTGTGTGCCGCCATAGAGGTGCCCTCCCATTGGCTATCGCCGTAGCATCTTCCTGGCATTCCACTGGCTCAGACGAACGTCAGTCTTTACCCTTGATGCTTTTCGAATCCCTTGGACGCTCAACTGTCACCGAATCACGCTAGCGCTGTCACAAGCTAACGTACAGTTTCGTTTGTTTTTTACAAGTTTATTCATCTTTCTTCAGCGCTAGCCAAGGTCACCTTTCGTATCCTGAATTTCCTTCATAAGTACAGAAAATATTTTTTCCGAGGAGGCTTTTTGTAACCTGAATTTTTCGTTACTAGGGACGTTTGTAAGTAGAGGTACCACTGTATGTTATTATTAATTAATGCCACATACACACAATTATCATGTTACTGATTTCCTAAGATAATGATCAACATTAATCGAGCAAAGCAGGAAATAGATAAATAAGAAATGATATAATGACTCACTTTTATGAGTCTTGTTCACTTCACAGGAAAAAAAAAAAGGGGTTGAAATAGGTTAATACCAACATAGTCGTAATCACGATCTTCGCAAACACTAGTCATGTAATGTTTGTGGGTTTGGACTCCCTCCCCGAACAACTGCACCTCAACGCTGAATAAGTCACCGGCTTCATCAACTACAGTCAGGAGTTTGCGAAACGACAGGAAGCGGAGAGGATGCAGCTGCGGTGCGGCCGACACAACTTAATAGCGATCGTGGAATTCAGGAGGGATCCTTCGCCACAGCTGAGTCTCGACCGTCAAGACCTTCAAGTTGCTGGGAATTACAGTCTCCCAGGACCTAAAGTGGGAGGCAAACAATAACTCCATCCTCAAAAAGGCCCAGCACAGTCCTACCACCGGAGGTGCTGGGACAGTTCTACACAGTGGCCGTCAAAGCGGCACCTTTGTACTGGACACCAAGTGTAGTGGATTGTACACGTTCGAGGACAAAGACCAGAGAGAGCATCCAAAATCCAATTTCATCCCCGTCGTCATCCTGGTCACCAGCTCTTCCAATCCTTCCTCAGGTTTGCGCTACTGAACGATGCAAACTAAAACTAGCAGACATGCGAACAGCTTCTTCCCTCTTGCAGTCATTCACATCCGAAGAACCATCCAAATATTCAACAGATTCAAATTTGTACGGACGCATTCCTCCATCTTCCCGATCAACCGATACTGCTATTTCTTCATCAGATGAGGATAAATCCGAGAAATCAGCGCTGGGCATAAACGGGGTCCCATGTAATTGAGCGTCTGGAACAGCATGTAACACGTCACATCCGCGCACGTAGGTCATGTGACTTGCCAAAATGGCACCCATGAAAATTCGTAATTGCCGATAAAAATCTTCTCAAAACGCTATTAAATGACATCGGATTAACCTCAAAATTTCAAGGTACAGTACATACGACATAACCTATCGGATAGATTGTTAATCCAAACGACCGGACTGCCCCTTTAAAATTATACTTTTGTTTTATTTATTCATTTATGATTATATTATCTTTGTCAAATTGTCCCCCATCCCGGAAAAAAGTACACGCTAGCCAATCCCATTTTTTCCCCCCGTATCCTGAATTTCCTGTGTAACTAGAGAAAGTATTTTTCGTTTTGTAACCTGAATTTTTCATAACTAGGGACGTTCGTAAGTACGTTATTAATTATGGTCACATACACGCAATTATACTGATTTCCCATCATTGCTTGATTACGAGTGACCTTTTATTGTTCCGTGATTTGTTCTCGCGATGTCTTTATGTCCAATTGCCGGAGACAAATTCTTTTGTGTGTTTTTTGACAAGACTTTTGTCAAAATGATGATGATTGCGATTCTTGTGCCACTTGCCCCGAGGGCAGGCAGGCGTTGCACTTCCCTCTTTGTATTTACAGAAGTTGTTTAATTCCTTGCTATGCGCAGGTTGGGTTGTACGAGCTGAACGCACGGAGGTAGCAACGATGGGAGGCAGGTAATTAAAACAAACACATTTCAAGATTTCCTCATCCCATATTTTTATTTTTCTCCTTAATCAGTTTTAAACTCATCGGACAGGCAGTCTTAGTGAAGCGAGTCACGAGTAATGTACTTTAAAAAAAAAAAAAATGGTGGCATCATAAGTGATGACATTTGGCGGTTGTAAAATAGGCTGACAAAAATGGGTCATATTTGTTTTGAAAAAAAGTAGTGTTAAAATGAAGTTTTGTAAACAATGAGATGCGCTACCCTCATCTCTCAAGATATAATGTTTATAGATATGAGGTATATGAAGAAAATTCTCAGCCGTCAATTGATGGAAGACTTTTTACATGAAGAGGGGGAAAAAACAAGCATAAATACATTTAGAAATGGCTAATATTTACTAACCGAGCCAATTTATCTACTGGGACATATCTGAAATGCATACCAATTCTTTTTGTACATTTTCTTTTCGTTTTAGCAACTTGTTCACAAACACCAAATCATCAGAAGAGCAAATTGGCGCACTAAAATGTGAAGGGTGGCAATGAGGTTCCCGATCCAAATCCTCCCCGCACAAAAGAGGAAAAATTACAAAAATAAAAACACGCATTTTGCCCTCCCAAACACCGAACCAAAGCCTAATCCGTCCTAACATTCACACAAAGAAGGTTTAACTTGATGCAAAACCGGCTCAAAGTGCTCATTGGATTTCTTGAAAAACGACCAGATTGTGGGGGCCACACCAAAAACGTGTTCAGAGGAGAAAAAGGTCACTTGAAAGGGGAAAGGGGGGGGGGGGGGGATTTGGCTCATCAAGCCAACCTGACCAACTAGCTAGTTCCCATTTTTAAGAACAAAGGCAATGTTTAGAGCTGTGGGAATTATAGAAGTTATGGGAAAGAGTGGTAGAGGCAAGACTCAGGACAGAAGTAAGTATCCGCGAGCAACAGTATGGTTTCATGCCTCGAAAGAGTACCATACCTTGAGGATTTGATTGGAAAAGTACAGAGAAGGTCAGAAGGAGCGTGATTGTGTCTTTGTGGATCAAGCCGGAGCACCAAGAGAGGAACTCTGGTACTGCATGCGTGGCGGAGAAATATGTTAGAATGGTACAGGACATGTATGATGGTGAGATGTGCCAGAAGAATTTAAGGTGAAGGTGGGACTGCATCGGGGATCCGCGCTGAGCCCCTTCCTGTTTGCGGTAGTAATGGATAGGCTGACAGATGAGGTTAGACTGGATTCCCCTTGGACCACGATGTTCGCAGATGATATTGTGATACGTAGTGAAAGCAGGGAGCAGGCAGAGGAACAATTTGAAAGATGGAGGCACACGCTGGAAAGGAGAGGAATTAAGATTAGCCCAAGTAAAATAGAGTATGTGTATTAACGAGAGGGGTGGTGGGGGAAGAGTGAAGCTCCAGGGAGAAGAGATGGCGAGGGTGGACGACTTCAAATACTTGAGGTCAACAATACAGAGCAATGGTGAGAGTGGTAAGGAAGTGAAGAAACTGGTCCAAGCTGGTTGGAACAGTTGGCAGAAGGTGTCTGGTGTTCTATGTGACAGAAGAGTCTCCGCTCTAGGATGAAGGACAAAGTTCATAAAACAGTGGTGATGTACGGATTAGAGACTTTGGAAGACACTGAAGAAACAACAGGAAGCAGAACTGGATTTAGCAGAAATGAAGATGTTGAGGTTCTCGCTTGGAGTGAACAGGTTGGATCTGATTAGAAATGAGCTCATTAGAGGGGCAGCCAAAGTTGGATGTTTTGGAGACAAGGTTAAAAGAGAACAGACTTCGATGGTTTGGATATGTCCAGAGGCGAGAGAGTGAGTATATTGGTAGAATGGTGGTGAGGATGGAGTTGTCAAGCAAAAGAGCGAGAGGAAGACCAAAGAGAAGGTTGATGGATGTTGTGAGGGAGGACATGAGGACAGTGGGTGGAAGAGAGGAAGATGCACGAGATAGGGTTAGCTTATGGAAAAAGATGACACGCTGTGGTGACCCCCAACGGGACAAGCCGAAAGGAAAAGAAGAAGCCAACCTGACCGAATAAGAACTTTTTTTTTTTTTTTTTTACTAATCATAGAACATTCACGACAAAATTTCCATTTACACTTTGTGAAAGCATTGAAATTTCACAGAACAGTTTAAATTTTCCATGAATTAACTTTTTCCGCCAACGACGATGGAGAATCGCTTCATTAATTCTACTAAATGAAAACATTTACAAGGAAACTTGCAGTTTGACGAGAAAAAAGATGGCGAAATTTGGAGTGATCGATCCCAAGCCGTAATTGAGCGCAAAGATGTTTCACGAGAACGAAGATCGCAGCCAACCTCAAAACTGTCAATTTTACTTCTCGTTCCGACTTCATCCTCGGAGCTTTTTCATTTTGTTATGGTCAGTGTGGCCCCCGCACCCGGCAGAGGGGAAACCAAGAGGAAGAAAATGGGGCAGATGATCAAAAAGTAAAAGATTTTTCCAATTGCTGTCCAATAACAACCCCTACTGGTGTATTTAAGGGTTTTTTTCCACCTAAAAAACAATCCTTGTTCTTCTTTGTTGGCCACCGTGATTCAATCTGTATCATAATATATATGTTCTTATAAATATATATATCAATACATAAGTATGGTCGAGAAAAAAAAACAGCATAATCTCTATATTGCCTAAGAGAAAGTGTTTTCAGTGTTCACACTCATTCAGCATGTCAGCAACTTCCTGTTTCCTGAGTAATACTTTTATCTTTTTTTTTTTTTTGCTTTTTTAATCCTGGGCTAGTAATCCCTGCCACCGTCATTATTATTATTATTTCACACGAAGTCAGCCGGCTGGTGGAAAATATTCATTTGAGTAATCATAAAAATAATACACTTACTTTAAAAAGCACTGTCACGGTTGTATTCCATAAATAAAAAAAAAAAAAAATGAAAATTTACATGAAATTGTCTGGTATGAAAGAGGAGCGGGCACAAAACACGGCATCAGAAAAATAAAATTTAAAAATAGGTTTTAACTTTGAGGCGCGTTCTCATCTGAAGCTTTGGCTGGTCGGCGTTTTGGAGACGGAGCTCGCGGGCTCGCCGACGTCGGCCAGCAAGCTGCTGTACCCTGAGAAGTCGGACACGGGAGTCCTTACCCGCTCCTCGGATTTGAACTGCGAGCCGAAAGCCTGTGCAAAATTTTCTATCTGGTAGGGTGCGGCTTTGGAGGCCAGCGGGAACGCCGCCGCGGCGCCGTTCTTGGCGGGTGGCGCCTCCTTGTGGCTTCTGAGGTCCGCCGGGCTGATCTGGTAGGATGCCGACGACGGAGGCGGCGACGTGGCAGAGGCGTTGAGCTCCTGGGAAGGGGTGAGTTGGTGGTGAGTGGCGTCCAGGAGGTGGAAGGCGTGCTGAGGCGGGGAGTCCACCGCCCCCGACGGTCCGAAACCGCACTCGGAGTAAAGGAAGGGCCCGGAAGACTGGGCTGCCAGAGGGAAGCCGCCGCTCTGGCTGGTGCGCTCCAGAGCCTGCAGGAGGAAGCGCGAGTACTCGTTCATCAAGGCGCCTTTGTCGCCGGGGGGGCTGGCGCCGGCGTCCAGGTCTTCGGTGGAGGCGGGCTGGAGCTCCTCCACGTGCTGCTCCCCCAGATCGAAATGGACGTCGTGGTGGTGCGAGGTGTCGGGCTTGGGAGTGTAGTGCTCCAGCAGGCTCTGCAGCACCTCGTCGGGAATGCCGGACTTGTCCAGACCCGAGTCGGCGTCCGTCATCTGGATGACGGTCGGGTGCGGGGACAGCAGGTCGTACTCGGTGCCGCCGCTTCCCGTTGACGACGTGACGCTAGGGAGGTAGCGCCGCTTTTTGAGGAACTGCATGGCGTCGTCGTAGTTGCTGTTTCCCACTTTTCCGCCGTTTGTCTGCACGGGATCCACATTGTGCCCCAACGAATCCGCTTTCACGGCCTTTTCCGGACCTTTTCGATGGGCCTTCTTGAACGTCATCTTGGGGGCGCGGCCGTGGTGCTGCGTGCTGGGACCCGGTTCTGTGGACGAGGAGACCGTTTCATTCACCACTGAATACTCGTGGACGCTGTAGGCTCCGCTGACGGTTGCGGGAAGGTGAGCCGCCCTCAACCCGGCGTCGCCCTTCTTCTTCTTCCGGGCGCCTCCTTCGCCTGGATTTTTGGACCTGCCTTTTTTTCTTCCACTCCCTGCCCCCACGTTTCCCGGGTTGATTCCGTAGCCGCTCATGTCAACGCACGCCATGTCCAGCATGCTCGGATCCAGAACTTTCCTTAGGGCGTCTCCACACGTCCGCTTGTGCTTCAGTAGTCGGTCTGTCCTAGAAAAAAACTAAGCAGGACCAAAAAACACGCCGTGTTATTTATAACCCATGAGGCCATTTTTAACCCATTGGCACAAATGATCATGACCGTAATTCCCGGCCTACAGAGCGCATCTGGTTATAAGCCTCACCCAGTACATTTGTAAAGGAAATACCATTTGGTACGTACGTAGGCCACAGCCGTGTAAAAGCCACAAGTGCCCACATTGATACTTGACTTTGAAACACGAGATATTTACAAAGAATATTGGTACACAGAGAGTTTAAGGCTAGCGCAGCCGCGCTAACACTAGCACCGTGCTAACGCTAACATTACTGCGAGCACCAGGCTAACGCCACGCTAACAGAGCTGGTTTAAAAAAAAAAAAAAAAAAACATACCAGTAAAAATCACTGAGAAACGGTAGTAACGCGCTAGGACTGCCGTGCTAACGCTAACACTACTGTTAGCGCCATGCTAACGCTAGTGCTGCAGCGCTAACAAGGCTGGTAAAAAAAAAAAAAAAAACATACCAGTAAAAATCTCTGAGATACGGCAGTAACACACTAGCCCAGCGCTAACAGGGTCTGACCGGTAAAAGTCAGTTCCTCGCCACATTAATTCCACCAGTCTCACTCTTACCTTTTCCACCCGAGTGCCCCCTTGAGGCCATTGGAAAAAAATGCACAAATTCGCCGCATCACCGTAATAAGCCTCAGGGTTGAAAGAGACTGAAAAAAGTTGCGGCTTTTAGGCCCAAAATCACGGTATATAAGTTCTTGAGTGACTTGATAAGAGTAAGTACGTTTCTTTCGGCTTGTCCCGTTAGGGGTCGCCACAGCATGACAACTCAGATGAACGCTCAGTAAGTCTTTCCAAAGAAAGAGTTTAACACTAGTGTGGCGCTAATACTAGCACTAATGCTAACAGGGCCGGTTAAAATAAAACTTACTGGTGAATATCACTGAGACACTGCAGTAACGCACGCTAGCGCAGAGCTAATAGGACCGGTAAATGTTACTTCTGCACACATATTCCACCAGTCTCACTCTTACCTTTTCCACCCAAGTGCCCCCTTATGGCCATTGGAGAAAAAAAAAAATGCACAAATGAGCTGCATCACCGCATAAACCGCAGGGTTGAAAGCGTGTGAAAAGTAACACTACTGCCGTGTCTCAGTGAGTTTTACCGGTATGTTTTTTTTTTTTTTTTTAACTGGCCTCGTTAGCGCGACGGCGCTATCTTTTAGGGTATGTAATTACGGTACATTTCAGCTAGTTATACCCACTGTAACATCCATTATTTTTTTTTAATTCTGTTCGGGTGTTAAGTTGGAATCAATGGATTTGTATCTATTTTATGCCAGAACATTTGGGATCAGGCCCATTAACATCACTGCAACTTCATTTTACACCCAAGTTTACAGTGTGAAAATGATTCTAAATTATTTTATCATTTCAAACCTCGGTCCAATGTCTACATTTGATCGTTTTTTAGCATTTCTTCTTAAGGTTCTAAGGAAATGGTGCAAAATAGAATTGTGAGTTCAAGCTAATGTTTTTTTTTTTAATGATTATTTTTATGAAGTTTTTGTTTCACATTTCATTCACCAAACCAACAAAAGCAGAAAAAAAATGTGTTGCACCTGTTGGCAGTTCTCACATCTGTAGGGCTTCTCCCCGCTGTGCGTGCGCTTGTGTCTCTCCATGTGGTACTTCTGGATGAAGCGCATGTTGCACTGATCGCAGCTGAACGGCTTCTCTCCTGAAATCATCCCAACAATAAACTGCGCGTTCCGACACGGACGGTGCCCGGTCGGGAGCGTGCAACTCACCGCTGTGGATTTTCTCGTGCCGCTGGAGGAGGTACTTCTGGATGAAGCTCATGTTACACTGGCTGCATATGAACGGGCGCTCGCCTAAAAAGACGGGCCTTTATTAGACCGGATAGTTGGGACTTACCGACAAAATATTAGGCTCCTATGGATAATAACGCAGGCGTTACCGGTGTGAATGAGGACGTGTCTCCGCAGGTGATAGGAGCTCCTGAAGGCGGCGTTGCAGTGCTCGCAGATGTGAGGTTTGCTGCCCGGCGACATGCTGCCCCCGTCGCCGTCCGCCATCATGGACTATAAACAACATTCAAACGTATAATCAGCGACGTCTGCCTTCAAATTTCGGAACCTGCGATTAAGTGAGTTTTGCTCAACTTCTTTATGATGAGATTTTTTTTCCTACAATGTATTGCAAAAGGTTATCAGTGATGGTGCCCATATGATGAGAAATTGAATACATTTACACACAAAAATGTATACATAATTTAATATAATGTGAATTTCAATTAGTCTGAATGATTAGACGAACTAACCAACTTTACAGATGTCATGTCTCGCTCACTCACACACTGTCACACTGCAGGTGGAAACCAACTGATCCGAATTTACCAATTACAATTTTATCATTGTTTAATCAACATTTTATTGTTTATGTAATTAATTAAGTAATTGTTTATCAGCGTTTATCAACAGTTTATTGATGCAACCCTCCATCGAGTCTCTTTGCGTCCAGGAAACAAATAAAATCGTATTTTACCAAAGAAAGTTATTCTATTTTGGATGTAATATTTTCTCTATAGTGTATCAGTAACAAACAACTACAATCTACCATAATTTCCAGCCTATGAACCGTGACTTTTTTTTTTTTTTCCAAACAATTTCAACCCTGCGGTTTATGTGGCATTAATTTTTAAATAAATTTGTGCATTTTGTCTTAAGGCCGCAAGGGGGCACTCGAGCGGAAAAGGTAGGAGTGAGACTGGTGGAATATATGTGCCAAGGAAGCGACTTTTACCGGTCCGGCCCTGCTAACACTGCGCTAGCATGTTACTGCCGTGTCTCAGTGATTTTTACTGCTATGTTTTTTTTAACCGGCCTTGTTAGCACACCACTAGCGTTAGTGTGGCGGCTCTAGTGTTAAACTCTGTGTATCGTCTTTCTTTGCAAGGGGGCACTTGAGTGGAAAAGGAAAGAATGGGAGCGGTGGAATATATGTGCTGAGGAAGTGACTTTTACCGGCCCTGTAAGCGCTGCGCTAGCATTAGTGCTGTGCTAGCGTGTTGCTGCTGTGTTACTGGTGTGTCTCAGTGATATTTACCGGTAGGTTTTATTTTAACCGGCTCTGCTAGCGTTAGCATGGCGTAAGCACTAGCGCCGTACTACCGTTAAACTCTTTCTCTGGACCGTCTTTCTTTGTGAATATCTCATGTTTCAATGTTGGTTTCCAATGTGGGCACTTGGGGCTTTTACACAGCTGTGGCGTATGTACACACCAAATGGTATTTCCTTTACAAATGTAAATGTGAGGCTTATAACCAGGTGTGCTCTGTAGGCCAGGAATTACTGTACCTTTTTTATGGTTTGAAAAATGTGTACTAAAATCACTAAATGTGAGTTGATAACACTCATTCCTACGCGATGGTCTGGTCCAATCGGGTTTGACCGCATTGCATAGTGTGCGCCAGGCCGAATGCAGTTTTTGCATACCACACAAGATACAGTATGAGAGCGGCTTAGGAAACTGTCCACTACCATTGGGACTATTTCAAGGATTCAAGTTCATCCAGAACTAATTCATCTTAATTAAAAAAAAAAAAAAAGGATGGTTGTGCAAAATACGTTCCAAACAATTATGGAGTCCCACATTTTACAAACTGCCAAATCTAGAGAGGCATATCTAACAAAGGCGAGCAGAAGAAAGGCCTCACTCGAGAACTACTTTTTGATTTCTATTGCTGAAGGTGTTACATTTTTTTTTTGTGCTCACTGGAATTGAAAGACATGAGAGCACACGTTTTATTTTAGATCTTAAAAGTTAATGTATTTTTACCCTCCTACCAAGAATGGCAAATTCTGACTGAAAACACAATACAGTTAAATGTTTTATAATGAATTGTTTCTGTTGTGTTTTATGAGGCAAAAATATATATATATTAGAATGACTTTTTCTGTTGTTGCTGCTGCATTGGACTGACAGTTGGCTTATATTGAGCCACAATGATTTAGAGCGAGTCATTCACAAAAAACAGGCCGGAGACTGACAGTTTAGTTAATTGCTGTCACAATAGGCTGGGGGAAAAAAAAAAAAACGCCATTATTTTCTGTTTGTGACTCACACGACTATACATGTGTTAGTTTTTACAGGAGATATAAACATTAACATTTAATTCACCGAAAAAAATGGAATGTGTCCAACCTTGGACTCGCTCCGCTTCTTCCTAGGCTTGGCCTCTTGTCCGTCGCTGTTCAACCTGCGACCTTTCTTCCCAGTGGGCTCCTTTCCTAAGTGACTCGGCAGCTGCAGCGACCACAAAAGGAGGACGGCGTGAGTGCCAGATGCAACACACAAACATATTGGAACGGGCGCAATTGGCGGCGACGACGGCCGAGCAGGCTCCAAAAAGCGTCGGGTCGCCGTCAACGCGCATTTGTGAGGAATTTTTAAATGACGAGCGACGCAAATAGCATTCGAACAAATGGAGTCGCATTTTGCCTAATCTAATTTCAAAATCAGAAAATGAAACTAAAGTCAACATTTAACAAGGGGAAAACATACAAATAACATCTTAATTGAATGTAAAGTGGAAATTCTAATTCTAGATTTTTTTTTTTTTTTTTTGCTATAATAAAACCTCATATGTCAGGCTATCCATTACTACCGCAAACAGGAAGGGGCTCAGAGTGGATCCCTGATGCTATAATTAAAAATATCTTGTAAGATTATTGCTTTTTGTAAAAATAAATTGAAATTCTTACTTTCCTCTTTGAAATATACTTAGATATTTTCATTCCAAAAAAGAGGCCGTTTTCGCCATGGCAAAATTTTTTTACATAAGATTACTTCATAAAAAAAAAAAAGTTTTTTGAAAAGTTTTGAAAATCTCATTTTAAGATGTTTACTTCTCATGGAAAAAAAAAAACTTTGTTGAAGTAATAGCTAATTGTCAGCTACTTACCTAAATTTTACAGCTTACATTTTTTTAATCAATATTAGTATTCCATGAAAACTGTTGATTTCATAAAAAGTAAGCAGGCAAAAAATAACTAAATAAATAAATTAAGAAGACAAGATGCATTCAGTTGCTTTGTGTGCGTGGGTTAGCGCAACAGCGGCCTAAATTTACAGCCCTCCTGTGGATAAGTGACCTACAATTCGCAACGAGGGCTTTTTGAATCCGCCCGGATGCAAAGACATAAACATCAGACGCAATGAAATCATTAAAAACATCTGTGTGGACTTGAACACTTCAATTGGTTACTTTACTCAACTATCATAAATATGAAAGAAAGAAAAACAGATGTAAAAAAATAATCAGGCGACAGTTCCCATTGGCTTAACCTCTTGAGGCTGCCTGCATTGTCGCCAGTGTGCTCTCGCTTGTGCTTGAACGAACACCAAAGACATCGCAAACAGAGTCTGCGAGCACCCGCGAGTCAAGATGTTTTCAACGCCGTGACATAATTCGCCCAATTGCGAAAGAATGACAGCTGATAGGACTTGTTTTTATTATGCAAGCTGAGCCTTCAGTCGATTTTCTCCATTTACTCAAATGAAGTACGAACTAGTTGTCCATTATTGGTCACGTTAGACCAGGGCTCAGCAACCTTTTTGAGGCTGAGGGCTACTTCGTCGGCACCGATCGTATGAAAGGCTACGTGACCTTTTTGCGGCAAATTTCACACTCAGTTCACTACGCGTGCATAAAATATTTTGGTTTTAATTTATTGCAGTAAATGACACTGCAGGCATTTTAAAATTTGAATTCATTTAAGCAAGTCAGATTCAGAATTTAAAGCACAAATAATATGAACAATTTATGGCCTATAGTTTTAGAACATACCTCGCAGGCTACCATTCACTATTGGTGACCCCTTGCTTTAGACTTTGTTTTGGGGGGAGCTATTTTTAACTAAATGACTGAAGAAATTAGTAATACACAGATGGAAAAAAACAACAAGGCCGCACGGTGCTCAGCTGGTAAAGCGTTGGCCTCACAGTTCTGAGGACCCGGGTTCGATCACGGCCCCGCCTGTGCGGAGTTTCCATGTTCTCCCCGTGCCTGAGCGGGTTTTCTCCGGGCACTCCGGTTTCCTCCCACATTCCCCAAACACATGCAACATTAATTGGACACTCGAAATTACCCCTGAGTTCAGGGTGTACCCCGCCTCCTGCCCGTTGACAGCTGGGATAGGCTCCAGCACTACCCGCGACCCTCGTGAGGATAAGCGGCAAAGAAAATGGATGGATGGGGAAAAAAAACAACATCTAAGGACATTTACAGTGATAAAGCGGTGAGACAAATGCTCCGATTTGAGTTCCGACTTCATTGGACTGACTCACGTTGGCCATGTTGACTTCGTGTACCAGCAGGTTCTGGTTACTGACGGTGACCTCCAGTAGCTCGCTGCTCTTGACCAGCGCCCCCGGGTACAGCGGAAGGCGGTAGTCGTGCTCGGACACCTTCTCCTGCTTGATGCCGAGCGCGTGGACGTAGTCGCCCGGTCCCGACATGCCGCCGGCGCCGCAGTCGGGCGAGTCGCGCTCCTTCTTCAGGATCATCTCCTGCGGCCCCGCCGGATGCAAGCGGGTGAAGCTGGTGACGGGCGGCAGGTGGCTGAACATGATCATGCCCGCGCCGAAGTTGGCGTCCATGCTGCCGTTGGGGCGGAGGAAATCATTGGCGAGCTTGTCTTGAATGATGCTCATGCTGGCGGGCGGGTGGGGAAAATCGACGGTGTACAGTGTCATCCTGCCGGGGGGAAAAAAATGACAATCAGTCATGATTATGGCCAAAATAATCACAATATAATGATAATAAGTGAAAAATTGGAGCATGATCAGAACTTTAGGAGTTCTGTGATTTGGGGGAAAAAAAACAGACTGAAAACCCCTCGCTCGTCACCGATGCTGCAATTTTGTGGGATCGCTGCGCACGAGAGGTTTCAGACGGATTAAATGTGATGATTTGTGGGTCAACAAAAGGGCTGCAGTCTCTGGCAAAGGGACAAACGCAAGCGCTTCCTGTCTGGCGGGACGCTGCCTTTATTCCGTTTCCCATCGAATGTTAATCTCCGCTATGGCTTGCGTCTGATCCGGTCATCCTATTTGCATCAGGATTATATGCCAATGAGTGCTGTTGTGATTACACGGAGCAACGTGCTACTATAGATTGTCCGAATCATAAATAAATAATACAGCCGGAACCACGCACGCCTTATTCTGTTTTGTGATTAAGCCCAGAAAAAAAATTGTTTCCAGAAGCTTCTGACGCCAAAACTGCCATAAACAATAAAAATCATCCATCATCCACCCATTTTCTTAGCTGCTTATCCTCCCAAGGGTCGCGGGGAGTGCTGGAGCCTATCCCAGCTGTCAGCGGGCAGGAGGCAGGGTATACCCTGAACTGGTCGCCAACCAATCGCAGGACACATAGAGACAAACAGTCGCACTCACAATCACACCTAGGGGCAATTTAGAGTGTCCAATTAATGTTGCATGTTTTTGGGATGTGGGAAGAAAGTGGAGTGTCCGGAGGAAACCCACGCAGGCACAGGGAGAACAAGCAAGCTCTAGACAGGCGGGGCCGGGATTGAACCCAGGACCTCACAATTATAAGTCCGTCGCTTTCTAACTGCGCCACTGTGCCGCCAAATAACAATAAGACATGAAATTAAAAAATACAGGCACAACTCCACATGTCTAGTTTTGTTATGTGATTATCTATTCTTATACTGCCCAGAAAAAGTTTCCAGAAACTTCATATGCAAAGACTGCCGTAGTTCTCCCTGTACATAGTTAAGGGTGGGTTATGCTTCTGACAAATAATATTCTGCCAGACGCAGTACTGTACTGTTTGTATAACAGAACAAAGTAATATAATAATACAACAAACATCCCCAAAAAATGTTGCTTGCTTTACCATCACAGCATTTTATTCTGCTCAAATGAAAATGTACTCGGGACCCAATCTTTGCCCCCGAGCCCCAGTTTGCAAAACTCCGGTGGTCCTATCCACAGCTCATTTTGAATAATTCAGTCGTCACATTTATTAAATCTCATCACGCACTTAAAGTGTTGTTAACAGTGTAAATGAATGAACGGCGGTACTTTGGCCGAGAACTCATCACGCCGGTGAGCGGAGGCAATGAGCTAGGAGG
Organism: Syngnathoides biaculeatus; assembly: GCF_019802595.1. Taxonomy (NCBI): domain Eukaryota; kingdom Metazoa; phylum Chordata; class Actinopteri; order Syngnathiformes; family Syngnathidae; genus Syngnathoides; species Syngnathoides biaculeatus. The sequence goes on along the minus strand of NC_084655.1, from coordinate 16,641,406 downwards.
CTAACCATGATGCTAACCATCTCGCGTCTTGTTCTTTGTGATGCGGGACAATAATGTGGCCCCGCATTTGAGCACCGAACATCAGCCTCAAAACTCAAAAGCTCCAGAAATCTCCAAAAAACGACCAATGCGTAGGAATTTTAATGACGTGTCTGTCTATTACTTATCTTTTGAGGTAAATTTGTTGATTTTAGAGGACGCCCGAGAACACAAAAAAAAACCGAACGAGAAACCACTTTTTTTTTTTTTAAAATGTAAAAGTATATACATATTGATCATTCATATTTACTGTTGTCGTGAAAGGCGGCTACCCGGTCAGGGCGAACACCTAAATGAGCGCAGGCGATGATGGAGCAGCCAACACGGGTATGAGCCACAACAAAAAGTCCCGAGCGAACAATGATGCTCGGTCCCATTAGCTTAGCCATGCTAACCTAGCGGCGGCGGCCAGCTTTTGTTGTCTGTCCCGCACGAGAAGTTTCAACTTTCCCATGACGGAGCAGCATTTACATTTGACATATATATTTTTTTTCAAATAACTACCGGCGTCTCTTACCGGCGCCTAACCACCACAAGCCGCTCCTACGGACCGGCGTCGTCAGCTCTCGGCGTCCGTTTTCCCCCAAAAGTCTAAAGGCAAAACATTGTTCTCCTGCAGCTGCTGGGTTCTTCCATCTTGGCTGCTCGCGGGGCATTATGGGTCTTGCACGCGCGCGCACTCAAATGCGGGCGCACGCGTACAGACGCTGACATACATTTTGTTTCCAGTTGTGTCCTGAAATACACACATACAATGTTTAATTGATTCATCATATTATGATATACATATACAATAAATTGGATTACTGTATTTTGAATTGATTAATTTGTTACAGTAAAACATTTATTAGACATTTATTACATTATTATTACATTTATTTTCTCAAGAATCATGAACGTTGATTCATCTGGATTTGCTTTTACGAACCTCATGAAATGATGTAGCCGGCCGAATCCGGCTCCCGGGCCTTGGGTTTGACACCCGTGGATGTGAACGAATTGGACGAGTTTTTAATGTGCACTGAAGGGTGCTAATCAATAGTTGGATTGGGGAAGGAGGCCAGCGAATATTTTCATTCGTCCAGATAATTTCATTCACTCACATTATTCCATCTCATTTTGTCTGATCTGACGTTTGGCCTCGCGCTCGAGCAGGCTTGGTCAGTCCCACCCGACGACTCTGCGTGGCACCTTAACGACTGTTTTGCATTCCATTCATGGTTTGGGGAGTGCCTCAAACATGGAGCATTTTATTGAGAAATACACTCAAAAAGGTAGAAGGTGTGTGTGTGTGTGGGGGGGGGGAATGCTTTTTAAATAAAAGAGAGCACTTTTAGTTGGCAGGTTGCGGTATAAAATGACACCAAATTTGCAAATGTATGGGAATGGGGAAAGTGTGAAGCTGCAGTATATGAAGAATGTGGTTGAAGTAGTTTTTTGGTGAAACATTTATATGATGACGATCTCAGAAGATGAATTGTAGACAAATCTTTACATGCATTGAGGCAATTTTTCAGTGTGGAGCAGGTTAGAAAGTTTCTTTCGGCTTGTCCCGTGAGGGGTCGCCACAGCTGTGGCATCTCAGATGAACGCTCATATTTGTTTTGGCACAGTTTTTACGCCGGACGCCCTTCCTTACACAAACCCCTCTTCAGGGGTGCTGTGGTAAAGTATTTGGCGCCGGTGTAAATGTGTCCCTTTTCAGCATAGCAGGGGAAATTCAGAAATGTTAACAAGTGGGAGGAAGCGTGATAATTAGAGGACCCGCCCTTGAACCCTGGAGGACGCCTGGAGAAAGAATGGAAATGTGCCCTAAAAAAAAAAAAAGCCCATTGATTGATTCAATGCACCAATAGAATAACAACGCAATCCAACATCCGAACGCCATCACTGTTGTACATCAGATGAACGCTCATCCATTTTCTTTGCCACTTATCCTCATGAGGGTTGCAGGGAGTGCTGCAGTCTATCCCAGCTGTCAACAGGCAGGAGGCGGGGTTCACCTTGAACTGGTTGCCAGCCAATCGCAGGGCACATGGAGACAAACAGCCGCGCTCACAATCACACTTAGGGGCAATTTAGAGTGTCCAATTAATGTTGCATTTGGGAGGAAACCGGAATACCCGGAGAAAACCCACGCAGGCACGGGCAGAACATGCAAACTCCACACTGGGAGGGCCGGGATTGAACCCGAAACCTCAGAACTGTCAGGCCAACCCGATCCACCGTGTTTGTTAAAATAATTGCACATAGAACAGGAATTTTCGTTTCTTCAGAAAAATCTCACGTGAATGTTGAGCCACCCATGAAGATGTCGTCGCGCGTGCGACGTGAAGGTCAATCAAAGCGGCGACAAGACGTGCGCTTTTGCGATAAAGACGCAAACACCTTCTCCAAGGTGAAGCAGACAAAAGCCGCATTGTCCCTCTGTAGAATGCGCGCCCCAACATACGTATCGCATGACACAGATGCTTGTAAAGCACTCATTAATAATTCAGCATCTCTTTGTTTGCCCCCCCCCCCACTCGCCTTGACTCTTACAAACAAAGTATGTGGATATTCAAGCATCCTCAAAAAATAAATGAATTGGGGAAAAAAAAAGGATAAGTGAGGCATAGCAACGCCGAACAGATGGTGTTCCCGGACGCGCTAATCCTCACGGATCAGAGATCCCCCCCCCCCCTCCTTGTTTGTTGGGGCGAAACTAGAATCTCTGCGTGGTAGAGGCAAGACAACGCAGGCCCGTCGATGCGGCAGAATCCAGATTCATTTGTTCCAGGCACAATAAAAAAAAATGGATTTAGTCTGCTCCGGTGTCAAAATGTCACAATCACAAAACTAGATTATTTAGCCACGCTTTGTTTTTGTTTTTTTCCTCGCTATTATTTGTCCTGCTCCCTCTTCTTAAATCTCACTTTTTGTTGTTGTTGTTCTTGTTTCCATTTTTTTTTTACTTCTATCAACATCCACAGATATAAATATATTTTCTTTACGGCACGTGTGTCAAGCTTGTGTTTGTTAAGGGACATTGTGGTTACACTTTCCCTCCGAGGGCTGTTATGATTATAAAACCACATCAATGTGTAATTGCCTAATCATATTATGACATACACAATTAACTGGATTACTGTATAAAGAGGCTTGTCACAGCAAAAAATGTATTACACATTTATTATATATGACAGTTTGAAATGTAGCACAGATTTTCTCAAGAATCATGAACGTTGATCCACTTGGATTTGCTTTCACGGGTCTCATGAAATCATATAGCGGGCCGGATCCGGTGTGATGGTCTGAGCGCTCCCGGTGCTGAAAATTCTCCTTGTGATTAATGCGCCTGCGCGTATATTTAGCAAACTTCCAGCCAGTCTGAAACATCCCCATCTATGCTTCAACGTGTGTTCATACAGTTATGAAATAACATATGTTAGCTCACGCTATAAGAGGGGGGGGGGGGGATTCCCCAGTAACCGTCTACAACATACCCAGAAGTTCCCCTGTTACTAACGCATGCGCATTAATCACAAGGGGACTTTCCAGCACGGGGGAGCGTTCAGACCGTCACACCTGGGCCTCGACACCTGCGGAGCAAAAAAAAACATAAATCCCTTTTGTCAAAATATCTACTTAAACATAATCCTTAATCACTTTTTCCACACTATTTTTTCCCTTAATAAATAAAATATATATAATCAGAAATTGACATTTCTTTGATAGTTTTAAATAAAGTAGGAACCCCCCCCCCAAAAAAAACAGATATACATATTTTTGGGGATAATAGTTTGTCTTTTAATGTTTTTATCAATAAATAGTGGGCATGGTGGATCAGCTGGTAAAAGCATTGGCCTCACAGTTCTGAGGTCCCGGGTTCAATCCCGGACCTGCCTGTTTGGGGTTTGCATGTTCTCCCCGTGCCTGCGCGGGTTTTCTCCGGGTGGGCACTCCGATTTCGTCCCACACCCCAAAAACATGCAACATTAATCAGACACTCTAAATTGCCCCTAGGTGTGATTTGGAGTTCGGCTGATTGTCTCTATGTGCCCTGCGATTGGCTGGCGACCAGTTCAGGGCGTAACCCACCTCCTGCCCCTTGACAGCTAGGATTGGCTCCAACACTCCCCGCGACCCTCGTGAGGATAAGCGGCGAAGAAAATAGATGGATGGGTATTTCAGCTCATTCTAATGGGGGGGGGATAGATTTGAGATCGATTTGCGTTTCGAGCATGAAAAAAAAAAAAAATCAATTAATGAGGGGAGGGGGGAATGTTCCTGCACTGAAGTGACCCCGCCTCTAGATGGCGCAGTCAGCCAGTCCCTTGAGCTGCGTACGGTGCTTACCAACAACCTAAAAGTCAAAAAAGACCACGAGGTATGTGCAAAAAACACAAAAGGGGGATTAGTGGCTCAAACAGGTCAAAGGATTAAATAAAGTCAATTAAGCAAAAGCCCCCCCCCTTTTTTCCCGTTTAAAGTGGTCGTGCGTAACTCCCCCCCTCCTCTCCTTTCTCTCTCTCTCTCTCTCTCTCTCTTTCTCTCTCTCTCTCTCTCTGTCTCGCACACACGCCCACCTCTTCATCCACTCCTCTCTTCAGTTCTTCAGTTTTTCAGTTCACAGCTCCCGCGCGGCCCCGAACCCGGCCCGGCGGACTTCTCGGAAGCGTTCAGCGAAGTGTCCCCCGTGCGTAAAAAAGTGCATGGCGCCTTTCGCGCGGCACCGCAGGTGAACCGGAGACCAGGATGGAGTGAGTGAGTGAGTGAGTGAGTAGTCGCTCGCTTGGCTTGGGAAGCAGCTGAGATGGCGGCACTTCGCAGGAAATTCGGCGAGGACTACCAGGTGGTCAGCACCAATCGGGCCGGAGGAGGCGGAGGCGGAGGGGGCGGCGGCGGCTTCTCGGCGCCGGCGGCCAAGAAGAAGCGGCAACGCTTCGTGGAGAAGAACGGCCGCTGCAACGTGCAGCACGGCAACCTGGGCGGCGAGACCAGCCGCTACCTGTCGGACCTGTTCACCACCTTGGTGGACCTCAAGTGGCGCTGGAACCTGCTCATCTTCATCCTGACCTACACGGTGGCGTGGCTGGTGATGGCGTCCATGTGGTGGGTGATCGCCTACATCCGCGGCGACCTGCAGCAGCACGCCCGCGACGCCTCTTACACGCCGTGCGTGGCCAACGTCTACAACTTCCCGTCCGCCTTCCTCTTCTTCATCGAGACCGAGGCCACCATCGGCTACGGCTATCGCTACATCACCGAGAAGTGCCCCGAGGGCATCATCCTCTTCCTCTTCCAGTCGCTGCTGGGCTCCATCGTGGACGCCTTCCTCATCGGCTGCATGTTCATCAAGATGTCGCAGCCCAAGAAGCGCGCCGAGACGCTCATGTTCAGCCAGGACGCCGTCGTCTCGCAGCGGGACGGCCGCCTCTGCCTCATGTTCCGCGTGGGCAACCTGCGCAACAGCCACATGGTGTCGGCGCAGATCCGCTGCAAGCTCATCAAGGTGCGTACGCGTTCTGGGACTGTCTTTGGGAACTTTGGCGGAACCAAAGTGAGGCCCGGGTTTTGTTGAGTTATTTTGTAATATCCCATTTTTTTAAATCACACATAACATTTGACTATTTTCAGACAAAAATGTTGCATGTACTCCAATAAATAATATCCATCCATTTTCTGAGCCACTTATCCTCACGAGGGTCTTGGGGATTTGAACCCCGGTCCCCAGAACTGTGAGGCCAACATTCTCACTAGTTTTCACAGTTTCAAAATTTCCAATAAATAATCCATCCATCCATTTTCTCTGCCGCTTATCCTCACGAGGGTCGCACAGAGTGCTGGAGCCTATCCCAGCTGTCATGTCAGGAGGCGGGGTGCACCCTGAACTGGTCGCCAGCCAATCGCAGGGCACATAGGGACAGACTGACAGTCGCACTCACAATCACTCCTTGGAGCAATTTAGAGTGTCCAATTAATGTTGAGGTTTTTGGGGAAGTGGGAGGAAACCGGAGTGCCCACCCGGAGGAAACCCACTCAGCCACGGGGAGAACATGCAAACTCCACACAGGCGGGTCCGGGATTTGAACCCCGGTCCCCAGAACTGTGAGGCCAACCCTCTAACGAGTTTCCACAGTTTTAAAATTTTCCATAAATAATTCATCCATCCATTTTCTTTGCCACTTATCCTCACGAGGGTCGCTGGAGTGCTGGAGCCTATCCCAGCTGTCAACGGGTGGGGGGGGGGGTTACACCCTGAACTGGTTGCTAGATAGAGACAGACAACAGTTGCACTCACAATCACACCTACAGACAATTTAGAGTCTCAAATTGATGTTGCGTGTTTTTGGGGACGTGGGAGGAAACCCGAGTGCCCACCCGGAGGAAACCCACACAGGCACGGGGAGAAAATGCAAACTCCAGACAGGCGGTTGGCCGGGATTTGAACCCCGGTCCTCAGAAATGTGAGGCCAACACTTTACAGCCGCGACAGCGTGCCGCCGACTGAAAAAATATATTGCGTTTTATATTTATAAGTAAAAATAGGTTCAATTGTGAAAATACTAATTCTTTAAAAAAAAAAAAAACTTTTAAAAAAACTTCAAGAAATTGGCGGGGCTGAACATATCAGACTCAAGTCCTTTAGTTCCAGGATTTAGGAATTAGGAATTAGAATTACCGACAACTAAAAGTTACTAGTGCTGATCCAGCATTTGAAACTCATTTAAAAAACACGAGTGAGAAATTTCATGGATGGTTAAAAAGTCCAAAGGGAGACATTTGAGCTTCCTCCAGAAGTTTGCGGGTCTGATCCTGATGTAGCCTGTGCAGCAATTTACAAAAGATGGGAAGAAATATGGCGGCCCTGAATGCTCAAAAAGCCTACAAAAATGTGTACGCGCTGCAAAAACGTCTTGGTAGTGATGAAAGATTGAAAAGCTATTCTCCAAATGGATGAAGTGTTGGCGGAGGTCGTATCCAATGCGAACGCGGAAGCCTTCGCGGACAGATGTCAGCGCTGAGAGTTTTTTTTTTTTTTTTTGGGGGGGGGGGGCGACGAACACAGCTCACGTGCTTGCATTATCACAATCCATCAGCAGCAGGTGTGAGATAAGAGGCTGACTGTGTGAGTGCGTTGGGAAGGTGGGTGTGAAAGCAGGAGTGCGGAGGAGTGGAGTAGCCCAGCGAGTTGAAAAAAAAAAAAAATGAAAATAATCATAAAAAAGCTCTCTTGGCAGCCAGTGCTAAACATAAAAGTGTATTTATGGCACTTGTAAAGCCAGGCATCAATCACTTCCTTTATGCTCAGCTTTTTTTTTTTTTTTTTAACCTCATCCAAGGCGCTTTTTCAAATTACCGAGAAAATATCAGAATAAATCATAAAGCTAAGTGACCATAATATTGATGATAATGTTATACATGCGCAAATATTCTTTGCCAATTGTTTAATCATAACTGACACAAATCTAATTCACCATTATTACACAATATTTATTGTCATTTACAACTGTAATGTACCATATTATTTAAACGTTCTAAATAACTGTAATGTACATTTTACAACATATTAGTCAAAATGTTTTATTTATGTTTTTTTAAAAGTTGACCTTTATTTTACCATATTTACATCATATTAAATGTTCTCAGGCGGCACAGTGGATCAGCTGGATGGCCTCACAGTTCTGAGGCCCCGGGTTCGATCCCAGCCCCGCCTGTGTGGAGTTTGCATGTTCTCCCCGTGCCTGCGTGGGTTTTCTCCGGGTGGGCACTCCGGTTTCCTCCCACACCCCAAAAACATGCGACATTAATTGGACGCTCTAAATTGCCCCCAGGTGTGATTGTGAGTGCAGCTGTTTGTCTCGATGTGCCCTGCGATTGGCTGGCGACCAGTTCAGGGTGTACCCCCGCCTCCTGCCCGTCGACAGCTGCGATAGGCTCCGGCACTCCCCGCGACCCTTGTGAGGATAACCACCAATGAAAATGGATGGATGGATAAAAGTTCTCAAGTTTTGATGACCTCGGCTGTATTACTATTTTTTTTTTCCCCAATCGTCAGTATTGTTTAGAGGAGGAGGGCAGACGCGCGTGTACGCCGTATTTTGTGGGAAACCCGGAGCGGTCGCCGGCCACGACACGCTGACCGTCTGCCCTTTTAACGACGGTAATCGACCGGCTTTTCATTATGTCCACGTTCAGCATGCGACGAGGGGGCTGTAAAAAAAAAAGACAAAGAGCCTTCGCCGGGAGCCGTTTCTCTTTTCGCCACATGTGTGGTGCCGCGTCGGGACGCTAAATGATGCGTGAAAGGGGAAGAAGAGAAAAAAGGGGAACATGAGGGGGACTCAACCCCCCCACATTTCCCAGCTCGCAAGTGGCGCGTGAAGCATAATCGTACACATTCACGTCGACTGACCACAAGCTCTCGGGTTTAGCGTCGCGCATTTGTGCCGTCTTGCGGTCCGATCGGTTTATTTCAACTTCCGAATCGGTGATCGGCCCCCGAAAATCCCCATCTTGTCGTACCTTCTGCTTCTGATCGGGTTTAGGCCGGCAGAGAAGGTCTTGGTAGTCCTGAGCAGCACCGGAGAACTTCAACTTTAAATCCATCCATTCGTTTTCTTAGCCGCTTATCCTCAAAAGGGACGCGGATAACTTTAAATCTGTTTAAAAAAAACACACACAAACACTTAAACAGCCTGTACAAGTTATAATAATTATATATAATTTAAGTTTTTAATACTTAATATTATTTATATATTAATATTTCCCCTATTTCCTATGATTGAAGCCGTTTCCAAATCCAAACAAATTGGCGTCGAGGGAGGATCGTGTTGGATCCGACGCTGTTGTCTGTTTGTGTGAAAGCGTGGAACAATGGACAGGAAGTTGTTGGCGAGCGCCGCCGTGGATAATTAGTGGCTGACAGCTGCCAGCAGGAAGATGATGAAGAGGAGGAGGAGGAAGATGAAGCTGTCAGTTGGAGTTCCCCACTCAGCAACTGATGAATGGGGGGCATCCTGATGGTGCACAAAAACGCCACCGGGGGGGGGGGGGGGTTGTGAGGAGACACCATCCATCCATCTTCTTAGCCGCTTATCCTCAAAAGAATCGCGGGGAGTGCCGGAGCCTATCCCAGCCGTCAATGGGCAGGAGGCGGGTTACACCCTGAACTCGATGACAGCCAATCGCAGGGCACATGGAGACAGACAACAGTCGCACTCACAATCACACACCACTTTTAATTTTGCATGTTTTGGGATGTGGGAGGAAACTGGAGTACCCGGAGGAAACCCACGAAGGTACAGGGAGAACATGCAAACTCCACACAGGCGGGGCCAGGATCGAACCCAGGACCTCAGAACTGTGAGGCCAACGCTTTCCTGCTGAGTCACCGTGCTACTGACGCGACACATATTGACAAATTAGCAAGTGTCGTCAGGGAAAAAATTATTTTCTCGACCTAATTTGTAACCTGCTGCTCCTTAAAAGTTTGATGAATCATTATTGATTTCCATCGCATTTTCTAATATGAACAGAGATGGAATTCCAAAGGCCAAATATGAGGCACAGCCTCACTCACCAGTGCACTTTCCTACGTTTATTGAACGGGACAAGGACCCAAACACACAAATCTGAAATGATATCAGTCGTGACCACTGATCTTTTTAAAAAAAAAAAAAAAAAAAAAACACTGAATAGCGCAAACACATTGAGCGCTATCAATTGGTTGAAGCCAGTTGACCGCCATCTTGGTACTCCCAAAACGTGCAGAGGACGTGATTTACAGGTTGGATTATGGCAGAGTTTTTCCTCAAAGTTTGCCATGTAGAATTAAAACTAGTCGTGTTAGCTTGACATTTGTTCAGTTCTGGTAACATGAAGAATTTTTAATTTGACTTGGTAAGCCAAAAAAGGCTAAGAAGTGCAAAGGAAAGACATAGAACACCGTGACGACCAAGAAACCTTGGGCCCGATTTCCGTGACATATTAACTTTTCCCAAAATACTCTGAAGCACTGTCATCATAAAATAGGAAAAAACTATGCTTTTTTGTCATAAAAAACATTACATTTTAAGTCAATCAGTTTGATATATTTTTGAAAATAAGGACTCTCAATGGGAAAATACATGCTAAACGCATCGTTCATTTGTTGTCTCTGCGACGTCCTATTTCAGACAGAAAATTTAAACTTTTTTCCCCGCATATGAAAATCAAATTCAATTTGCAGAGTTTTGTATTATGAAATTCATCAAAAATTTCACTGAAAATGTGTTTTCTTGCTTATCCGCTGATGAAGTTTGGGAAAATATTGACATCGCTTTTTCGTGAAAAATCGTCGGCCAATAAAGGTGAAGCAGAGAGTCAACAGTGAGAGCAACAACAACCGGAAACAAAACTTTGCTCCAGTGAATTAAGCTCATCAGAAAATTAAAAACCCTTTGGAAACAAAAAAATCTTTCTAATTTACCTGTGGAATGTTTTCTCACAGGGATTAATGCTGCGACAGGTCGACATGGTTGTTTTGGGAGTGTCAAGATGGCGGATCCAGTGACCTTCCTTCTTTTATTTATTTTTTTTTTTTTAAGATGAGCGGCCATAACACACATGAAGCAGACGTTACCGTGTGGAAAATTGCCTGATGTAGCTGGAGTCGGAACTCCTGGCGTCACTTAATAGGCCACGCCCCCTCAAAAGCACACATCAACACAAAATTCACTATAGTGCTACTATGCGTGTCCAGGCCTCTTCATTTCATTTTATTTGTTTGGGACGTTATCTTTTACTATTTTTTTTTTTATTTGAATGTGATAATCACACACAATAATATTGTTTTTTAATTTCATTTTAATTGAGTACACATCAAGTTAATAATAAATGTCAGGGAGACAAATGGTCTTATTTGAAGCAGATACGGTGACTTGTAAGGAGCGTCGCCTGTGGCCTGCTGGCAAGTAGTACGCTCGTCCATCTTGTAAATGACACACAAGAGAAGAGAGAGGACGGAGGTACGGCGGCGCCAGGGATTCACGCACAGGTCGCTCAGCAGCTCACAAGCGAACGACGGCGCGTTGACGCCGCGAGCAGCTCCGAAAAGGAAACGCTCGGGTAGGGCTCATTCATATTCAATTGGAGAAAAAAGGCTGCTTACTCACACGGCTCTCGGGGGGGGGGGGGGGGTCAATTGGAGGTCAGGAGTGGATCGGAGGGACTTGATGGGATTGGACTTGCAGAGAAACCTGAAACTATGAGCGATGCGTGCTGACTGCGCATGTTGTACAGTATTTATGAATGAAAATGAAGAAAATTTTAGCTAATCTTTAATTATACCTACATTGGGCGTGGATGAGACTGCTCGTGGTTTGATTATTATTTAGTTTTTCCTGACGATTTCTATTGTGCAAAGTTGTAGTTATGAGGGTGTGATAGCATTATTTTTATGATGTATAAATTGCAATTGTGTGATTTAGTACACTGCGGACTTTTTGGACTTTGTGGATTATTTCTATTCCGTTTATCAAGAATAATTGGTGAGGAGTGCGGTAAATATTTACATTACACTTGTGTGAATGAGCATCATTTATTGAACTTTGGGGATTATTTGAAGTGTTTTTCCATTGCGCAAAGTAGAAAGCAGGACATTTATCATATGATTACATTGCATGTGGACATGGTCGAGCATGCCATGAACTGTTTAAAATTGATTTTTTTTTTATGAAGTTGGATTTATTTCTATTGGGAAATACGGTGTGGATTTCATCTGGTCATGTTTTTATTCTATTGTGCAAGTTGGTAATTATCATAAATGGTGAAAGAGGAGATTACATTATGACATGGATGTAGGCATTTTTACAATTTATTGATTTATCCATCCATCCATTTTCTTAGATGCTTATGCTTACGAGGGTCGCGGGGAGTGTTGGAGCCTATCCCAGCTGTCAACGGGCAGGAGGCGGGGTACACCCTGAACTGGTCGCCATAGAGACAAACAGCTGCACTCATAATCACACCTGGGGGCAATCTAGAGTGTCCAATCAATGTAGCGTGTTTTTTGGGATGTGGGAGGAAACCGGAGTGCCCGGAGAAAACCCACGCAGGCACAGGGAGAACATTTAAACTCCACACAGTCGGGGCCGGGATCGAACCCGGGTCCTCAGAACTGTGAGGCCAACGCTTTACCAGCTGATCCACTGTGCCACCTTTTATGTATTTATCGATGGTTATTGTTCTGTTGCGGAAGGCAGACGTTATCCTGGACTGGTATTTGTCAGCTAACCTGTTCCTTTTATTTCTCCGTCCGTCTTTCAGTCCCGGCAGACCCCGGAGGGCGAGTTCCTGCCCCTGGACCAGTGCGAGCTGGACGTGGGCTTCGGCACGGGGGCCGACCAACTCTTCCTGGTCTCGCCGCTCACCATCTGCCACGAGATCAACCCCAAGAGCCCCTTCTTCGACCTGTCGCAACGTTCGCTCACCAGCGAGCAGTTTGAGATTGTGGTGATTCTGGAGGGCATCGTGGAGACCACCGGTGAGCGATGACACCCTCCCCGCACACTCCTCCGTCCTTTTTCCTTCCGTCTCCATCTAAATGGAAAAATGAACATTAGTCAGTTAGCCAAGACGGAGACGGGCTGAAATCTCATTTAGCCGCCGCCTTCCCAGCTCGGCATGGATATGAGTGACTGTGACACATGCAAACGGATCGAATTAGGTGTGATATTTTATTACCACGTGATACGGTGTTACTTTTCCATAATAAGAGTGCATTCTCATAGCCGGCGTCACTTTGACAAATGCGCTCCGGTTTTTAAGATGAATATGAAGATGAAGATGTGAATTGATCAGAGTCAAAGCTATTTTTTTATTTTATTTTTTTTTAAATGAGCCCATCTAGTAGGATACTATAATTTTCCAAGTTGAACAAGAAAAACATAAGTACCGTAATTTCCGCCCTACAAGCCGTGACTTTTTTCACACGCTTTCAACCCTGCGGTTTATGCGGCGGTCCGGCTAATTTGTGCATTTTTTCTAAAGGCCGCGAAGGGGCACTCGAGCGGACAAGGTAAGAATGAGACCGGTGGAATATATGTGCCGAGGAAGTGACTTTTACCGGCCCTTTTAGCGCTGCGCTAGCGTTAGCGCTGTGCTAGCATGTTGCTGCTGTGTTACTGGCATGTCTCAGTGATATTTACCGGCACGTTTTATGTTAACCGGCCCTGTTAGCGTTAGCGCAGGGGGTCACCAAAGCGGTGCCGGTGGGCGAATGGCAGCCCGCGCGGACCATATAAGGTGCCCGCACGGTATGTTCTAAAAATACCATTGGCCACAAATTGTGACTATTATTTGTGCTTTAAATTCTGAATCTGACTCGCTTACGTGAATTAAAATTTCAAAATTCATGTAATGTCATTTATTACAATAAATTAAAACAAACGTTTTATGTACGTGTAATGAACTGAGTCTGAAATATGCCGCAAACAGGTCACGTAGCCCTTCATACGATCGGTGCTCACGAAGTGGCCCTCAGCCTCAAAAGGTTTGCTGAGCCCTACGTTAGTGCTTGCTTTAGCGCAGCGGCGCTAGCTTTAGTGCGGCGCCACTAGCGTTAGCGCGCTAAACTCTGTGAATCGTCTTCCTTTGTAAATATCTCGTGTTTCAATGTGGGCGCTTGCGGCTTTTACACAGCTGCGGCGCATGTATGTACCAAATGGTATTTCCTTTACAAATGTAAATGTGAGGCTTGTAACCAGGTGCGCTCTGTAGGCCAGGAATTATGGCAGTGTTGTTGTTCTCCAGTACATAAACTTAGTGTATAACATTGTAGTGTGACCACATAATTTTTGTTTAAAAGTAGATCCGCCATATCTCCTGCGGTGCCAAATCACAAATAATGTGATGAAAACCTGGAAATATGAGTATTGCGGCGTGACAGAGTCAGCGCGGCTTTCAGCACGCTCCATTTCCCCCCCAAAGTTTGTCAGTCGGCAATTTCTCTTTCCCGCGACACTCCTCCTCTGGGTCCATTACAAACAAATCCCCCCTTTCTTTTCGCTTTCCCAGATAACGTTCTCACTTATAACCCGACGCTGGAGGACTCACGGCCCTGCTCAATAGGCTTAGCAGATTTAAAAAGAGAAAGGAAGAGGCGGCGAGGGTGGGGTGCTTGTACGTTTAGATGCAGGCGGACTAGCCACGGGGTCTGTGTTGTGTTGATAGCGCAGTTAAACCGGGGTACGATGAGAAGTTTATTGCTGCAGTATTCCTGAACTGGAACGCTAAACCCTCAACTTAAGATGCCTTGCGCTGTCCAACACCCCAAAGGAGGATTTGAAACGAGCTCATTTTACCGAGTGCTTGTGCGTTTTTTTCGGTGTGGGACTTTATTTTTATATTTTGGGGAAAATACTAAAGTCTGTTTGCAAAATATTACAATTTACGTCACGCAAAACTGGAGTTTAATACAAAATATTATGGTTGCTATGACAGACTGCAGTGTAAACATGGATGCACAGACGCGAGAGAGGCCACGTCAGACTCCACACTTTAGTGGAATAATATTATGACATTACTAGTTATGTTTAAGACGGCACGGTGGAGCAGCTGGTAAAGTGTTGGCCTGACAGTTCTGAGGACCCGGATTCGATCCCGGCCTCGCCTGTGTGGAGTTTGCATGTTCTCTCCGGGCCTGCGTGGGTTTTCCCCAGGCACTCTGGTTTCCTCGCACATCCCAAAAACATGCAACTTTAATTAATAAGAATTAATTATAGTAATCATTATTAATTGGACACTCCAAATTGGTGTGACTGTGAGTGCGGCTGTTTGTCTCCTGTGATTGGCTGCCAACCATTTCAGGGTGTACCCCGGCTCCTGCTCGTTGACAGCTGGGATAGATTCCAGCACTCCCAGCGACCCACGTGACGATAAGGGGCTAAGAAAATGAATGGAGGGACTGCATTGCATCTTGTCTTAATAATTAATAATTGTGGCTGTCCTGCAGATGATACGTTTTTAAAGATTGTTTTATGCTGGTTTGGTTTGACAAGACATCAAATAATACTCATGGTAGGATGATGAAAAAAAGATGAACTGGATTCTTATTTTTGCTTGCTAGGCTAATTAGCTCAATGGAAAAAAAAAACAACTTTCACGGCAAATGTAACGTTTGTTTTGATGTTCGAAGGCTGTTTGACGGCCGGCATAAGTGTCAATGTCAAACTCATTGGTAATGCGTAAATATGTAAAAAAAAAAAAAAAAAAAGTGCCATAATAAAAAAAATTATAAAGCTGCTTTAGGCTGAGTTTGCTGTTTAATTTGCTTTCCATCGAATTATCTCTGTTAAAACCGACACAGAGCTATGATGCCAGTACTCTACTTTCATGTACAGCGTGTGGAAATATTATTTTGAATAGAAGGACGATATAAACATCACAAATCAATTAAAAAATCATTTGAAAAACTAAAATAGAAAAAAAAAATTGCATCGAAATGTGACAAATTTGATTCCTTTTTAGATTTGCTGTACTACGTACAATGCACATGTTATTGAGGTGATATTTAACTGCATGTTTACTTGTCCATCCATCTTCTTAGCCGCTTATCCTCACAAGGGTAGCGGGAGTGCAGGAGCCTATCCCAGCTGTCAACGGGCAGGAGGCAGGGTACACCCTGAACTGGTTGCCAGCCAATCGCAGGGCACATGGAGACAAACAGCCCCACTCACAATCACACCTCGGGTCAATTTAGAGTGTCCAAATAATGCATCTTTTTTGGGATGTGGGAGGAAACTTGAGTGCCCGGGGGAAACCCAAGCAGGCAAGGGGAGAAAACGCAAACTCCACACAGGCAGGTCCGAGATTGAACCCAGGACCTCAGAACTGTGAGGCCAACACTTTACCAGCTGAGCAAAATTCACACCTAATATCATTTTTAGCTGCAGCCCTACTTTAGTTGTAAAAAGGGGGCATCTTTGCAAAAGGTTCACCAGTTCCGTTGCCCTCGCAGGCATGACGTGCCAGGCCCGCACCTCGTACACCGAGGACGAGGTCCTGTGGGGCCACCGCTTCCTGCCCGTGATGTCCCTGGAGGAGGGTTTCTTCCGAGTGGACTACTCGCAGTTCCACAGCACCTTTGAGGTCCCCACGCCGGCGTACAGCGTCAAAGAACACGAGGAGAAGAAATCCCTGCCGTCGCCCATGTCCACGCCGGCGCTGACCGAATGCCAGGGGGCCCGCCGTGATCGCGTTTTCTCAGTGGACTGCATCAACGCGGCGGCGGTGGCAGCGGGCAGGGGTGGCGCGGGACGGTTGCCCAGTAAGCTGCAGAGAATCAGTTCATCCGGGAAGGAGGACCTCCAGAGGAAGGTACTGATGCTGACCTCGCAGCACTCGGAGAAGGCGTGCAGTACCGGGGATCTGCCGCTCAAGGTTCAGCGGCTCGGATCCTCGTCCGGCCCTGACAACTCGCTCAAGGTGGGGTTCGAACCCATGACCCAGTCCACCGGGGATCTGTACCAGCACAGCCTGATGCCCACCTTGTGCCCGCCGCACCCCCCCGCGCACAGCCCCCTGCTGTCGGCGACCAGGAGGCCCGATGACAACCTACCGGCCAAGCTGCGCAAGATGAACCGCTGAAGACGTCGAGTCTGGCTCAACGAAAGTCCTTAAACTGACTGACTTTCCAACTGACAATACTTTGCACAACAAAAATGTGGCGCTACGCAAAAATCGACCACTCTGCATATACACTTGTTAGTAAATCTTAGTTTTATCCAATAAATACTATTCAGTCATTCCTCTTGTGTTTTTGTGCTAATTAATCATCCAACCGAATGGAAGGGGAAACTTTGCAAGGTGAGGAGGCGGGTACTGAATATTTCTTCTCTGCAAAAAACATTTGATATGTATGTCATACCATGTATGGTAGCAGCAAAATCACTTCTGAAGTCTAAATAACCATATCTCATGTCAATATGCAAAAACAAATTGCACCCAAAAAAATCGTGAGAAGCTTCTTAAACTGGCCAAGTCCATCAACAGACCTTAACCCAATAGAGGATACGTTTTCTCCTGAAGAGGAGACTGAAGGGAGAACCCCCCAGAAACAAACAAGAACCGAAAGAGGTTGCAGTAAAACCTTGGAAAAGCACTTCAAATGAACAACACACCAGTCTAACCAGAAGTCAACGTTTTGCAGACCTGGTTCAAGTTCCCTTCAAGTTACTTTAATAGTTTTTCTTCCAATACCTTTGCTCACTTGAAAAGTGGGTGGCTTCAAACAAAAGGTGCTCTTTCCTGAGTGATTCAACACATCTAGAAGTAAATATCACGAAATAAAAGCTGGAGTTCCGAAGTTATGTCTCATATTAGTCTTTTGCTGTACAACCCAAATGTCTTCAGTATACAACAAAAAACAAAGGAACTGACCTTGGGGCTTCATTTTTGGGGAGGCTGGATCAAGGACTTGACTGGCCTGACTCCAAGTATTTGTCTCGCTTCTGTTCCTTTGCCATATTTTTCCCTGTTCTCCTTGGTGAGCGTTGGTGGACAGACGATTCTGCTTCACACCTGCTGACAATCAGATGGGTTTAGAAGCGCAGCAGAATTGGAAGGAAGATTCTGGATTATTTTGTTGCTCCTCACCATCGTGTAATTGAGTAGAAATGACTCCTCCTCGTTCTAATACTAATACATAATTTTGTGCGTCTTCCTGGTTGTGCTGACGAACGCAAGTACCTCTGGTGTTTCTGTCCTTCTGTAGTTTAAATTCCATGTATAAACTGTATTTCTGTTAATTGCACCATCCACCCGTTCGGAGTTTAGTTTTGTATCGCGCTAGTTGTTTATTCTTTTTGACTTTTTTTCAATTATTGCTTGTGAGTGTGATAAGGAAGTGAAGAAACGAGTCCAACGGGGTGGAACAGTTGACGGAAGGTGTCTGGTGTTCTATGTGACAGAAGAGTCTACGCTAGGATGAAAGGCAAAGTTTATGAAAAAGCGGTGAGGCCGGCCAAGATGTACAAGTTAGAGATGGTGGCACTGAAGAAACAACAGGAAGCAGAACTGGAGGTAGCAGAAATGAAGATGTTGAGGTTCTTGCTCGGAGTGCGCGGGTTGGATAGGATTTGAAACGAGCTCATTAGAGGGACAGCCAAAGTTGGATGTTTTAGAGAAAAGGTTCGAGAGAGCAGACTTGGATGGTTTGGACATGTCCAGAGGCGAGAGAGTGAGGAAATTGGTAGGAGAATGGTAAGGATGGACCTACCAGGGAAGAGAGCGAGAGGAAGACCAAAGAAAAGGTTGATGGATGTTGTGAGGGAGGACAGTGGGTGTTAGAGAGGAGGATGCACGAGATGGGCTTAGACCCCTAACGGGACAAGCCGAAAGGAAAAGAAAAACAAGGTATATGATGCCCCCCCACCATTTATTTCGCCCGATTGCTCTGTTTTTGTTGAGTCAACCTGACAAACGTGACTTTAGCATTCCATCACTAATGGAACGTTTTAGCAGTTTTAAAACAGACTTTTTAAAACCTTACAAGGGTAGCTAGACTTTACAATAATAGTCTACTCAATTTGACCATAAAGGGCTTCACTATAAAGACTAGAACCACTTAAATGTGGTTAGTTCAAATGTAATGTAATATAATAAATATATAAAGTAATAAAAGAGCGTATAGTATATGTAATGTAATGAGAGTGCATTTCGTTTGCCCTCAAGGTAGCAATAATGAGTTGTTGTTCATTTTCTAGAGAGGGATGTCTTCTATTTCTCCTAATCGGGATGACGTCAATGAACGTCCAACATACGCACAGGGCATTATGAGCTTCTTTAGCAAGTGTCTTGTCGGTACCAAGAGCACGCACGCCTTAATTTGTTCGGGGGCAGCAGCGATCAACGCTCTGCGAGCGTTGGCCTTTAACGGCGGACTCGGAAGACGGAAGGCTTCCTTCCGGCCCTCGCTCCGTCGAAAACGACTCAATACGAGCTCAAATGCCAAATAGATGCAAAAGCGATGTGCAAGTGTTGAAACGACAGCACGGACTCAGTTCAATAAAATATTCTAGACAGGACCTATTGAATGGATTAATCAATAGTATTGATGTAGATAACAGCATTGTAATACACAAGGGTGGCAAAATTACTGATGTGTTGTACTTGAAGGTCCACTGTCATGAAGTGAATGATTTTTTGTATGTTATTTATTAAAAAAAGGTAGCCGGAATGGAACCATCTGGGTTTTTTTTTTTTTTTTTTCCACCACACAACATAATTTTGATGTATTTGGCTTTTTGTAAATCCCGCCATGAAAATCCTCTCGAGGGATTTCTTTTCGAGAAGAAGCAGGAAGTGACGTTCAGGGCAGCAGCACACTCAACCGTTCTCGTCTGTTTATACCTGTTTTACCTGCTGGAAGGTAGCCCGTCGTTCCTTCCTGTTAGCCAAAATGCCGGATCGTTGTATTGCTGGATATTTTTCAAACACTCGGGAGGATGGGTTCATTCTTCATACTTTTCAAAAAGAACCGGTCCGTCGTTAAAAATGGATTGCAAGGGTGCAAAGGACGAGAGCTTCGTGGGTTCCAAATGACAGGTAGGTGTGTATACAGCAACTAACAAAATAAAGGTTTTGGGGTGATGTAATCCACTCAGAATGTAACAAAAGATCCACTCGTGTTTTTCGGCCGGGCTGGCTCATACTGTCTGGGAGGCTGTTGTTAGTTAGAAGTGATCCGCATATCATCTAAATATGGCTCGAAACAATAGGTAATATTGCCCCGGTCACTTCACTCGATTGTGAGATGTTCTCTTCTTCGAAAAGAGCTTCCGTGTCCAATAGTAGGTGGCACAGCGTGTTTTCAATAGCGAATGTCGGGGTGTGACGTAATGAACAGACGATACAGGCAATACGGCTTCCACTAAGATGTTGAATGATACATGCGCAACTTTGCGCATGGATGTCGCGCTCTCCGCTCATATTTATTTTTTCCGTATGGACGTTGAAGTGAATAATATGTATTTTTCATTACAATATCTATTTTAGAATGTTTATAGGCATGACACTTGATCTTTAAAGTGAATTGAGGAGCTTTATTAGGACAAAAGTAGACCTTCGCCGCCATCTTGTGGCACCTATAGGCCTTTATGTCTTTCTCCAACAAAAAGCGGGTTTTCACTGTACCGATTTAAGTCATGTATGTAAAACTGTTCACATTAAGTGCCAGAAATGTACAAAGGTAGCACTGATTGCGTCGGGCTGCCTTTCATGCTAACAATACAGCCGCTGAGAAGAAAGTCTGGACAACAATATGTGCGGCAGCCGAGGTAAAATGAAACCGACGTCAGTTCAGGTTAAAAATACCGGGGACATGAATACTTGATCCAGCCGCACTTGAATCATGTCAAAAATCAAATGACTCGTCGTCCATTATTAATGCCTCATTCTTTTCTCCTACAGTCAGCTTGTTTTGATGTACATCTGATTCATACGTACGTGTAATAAACACACACACGCGTATCCCGTGCAAGTGTTTGTTTTGATGCCTGTCTGAGTCCCACACACCGAGTGAGTGCTTGGCTAATTGCGCCGCCTCTGGGTGGCTAAAAGGGAAGTACGCCTGATTGAAAGAAGCAACAAAAACACGCAGGCGGCAGCCGCCAATTAAAAAGGCAAGCGCTGGCACTGCCGCGGTAACCAAGTGAATGCGGAGATTCGCAGCATTATTAAAGAATCAAAACTGGAGTCACGGACAATATCAATATTTGATCCGCTTCTGTCGGAAGAGGCTGCAATCTTAGAGTAGATCATTATGTAGTACTGCACATTCTGGCGATATAGTGCCGATGATACTGATAGAATTACTATATTGCACTGTACAAAAAAAAAAAAAAAAACTGGAAGAAAAGCAGGAAGCGCAATGTAACTGACAAAGTGAAAACATACAACATTTAATTTTAAAAATGAGGTGAGGCGAGATGAAATGCTAGAATGTTAAATTTTTCTATATGGCTTGACTCCAACTATCGTAATTTCCGGCCTACAGAGCGCACCACATTGAAACAAGAGATATTTACACAGAAAGACGGTACACAGAAAGACTTTTCAAAGCTTTAGTACCTTATCTTAGCTTAGCTTAGCATAGCAGCAACACAGTAGCACGAACAGAGCTGGTTAAAAAAAAAAAAAAAGAAAAAATAACATACCGGTAAAAAAAAAAAAAAAAAGAACAGCCACGGCAGCTGCAAAGTAGCACAGCACTAACAGAGCCGGTTAAAAAAAAAAAAAAAAAAAAAAAACCATACATAAATCACTGAGACACAGCAGGAAGACAGCAGAAACATGCTAATGCTAGCGTGGCGCTAACAGGGCCGGTTAAAAAAAAATATACCAGTAAAATCCCTGAGATGCGGTCGTAACACAGCAGCAACACGTTAGCACAGCGCTAACAGGGCCGGTTTGACAAAAAAAAAAAAAAAAAACATACCGGTAAAAACCACTGAGACACGGCAGTAACAAAGCAACAACACGCTAGCACAGTGCTAACAGGGCCGGTAAAAAAAAAAAATTAAAAATACCGTTAAAATCACTGACACACGGCAGTAACACAGCGCTAACGCAGTGCTAATAGGGCCGGTTAAAAAAAAAAAAAAAAATACCGTTAAAAATCACTGAGAGAAGGCAGTAACACGCTAGCATGACGCCTACAGGGCCGTTCAAAAAAAAAAATTAAAAAAAAAAAATCATACCGGTAAAAATCACTGAGACACGGCAGTAACACAGAAGCAACACGCTAGCACAGTGCTAACTCTAGCCCAGCGCTAACAGGGCCGGTTAAAAAAAAACATACCGGTAAAAGTCACTTCCTCAGCACATATATTCCACCGGTCTCACTCTTACCTTTTCCGCTCGAGTGCCCCCTTGCGGCCGTTGGAAAATATGCACAAATTTGCGGCTCATAGGCCGGAAATTACGGTATTTGTTATGCTCCCGTACCAGTGTGACTAAAGCGGCAGTAATTATTAATAATTATTTGAAACAACTTTTAAGCAACAAAAAAATTAACATAGATTGTGCCACAATACATGTACACAGACAATAAAACAGAAGGCCTACTCACAGTCATATGCTGTATTCTTTATCCTCTGTGAAGAACAAGTGCTGAGGAGCTCCGTCTCTTCTCTCTCCATGTATACTGCCCCCTGGCGGCCAAGCACACAAATGTGCATGGAACTGAAAGAGACATTGGCACAAAATATTTTTAATGAAGGATCCGATCGATAATTCCCGAGGGAAGTTTGGCCTCACAGGAAATCAATACGCGGAGAGCTTTCTATATCACACCGAGACCTCCATCGCGCGCTTGTCTGAATTACCACGCCGCAGATCCAGCCCATAACCCGTAGACGGGATTCATTCGGTGTGGATGTTTTAGGCGATCAAAGGCCAGGTGTTGAGAACATCTGTACCCGCAGAAGGTAACGTATCAAATTTTCACACCAACACCTGTCTGTCTGTCTGAGAAAATACGGCACGATTATGTCTGTACATTCCTAAAAATAACAGACCAGGCGTTTCGCCTCCACGAAGGCCCAAGCGAGATGAAGTCAGGAAACAAACAACAGCTGTTATTTTTGTAATCAAGTCAAAATCATTTAAAAAAAAAAAAACATTCCAACTTAAACGAGTTCAAAAGTCCAACAGAGCAATTTCTTCCGAGGTACATTTCAGATAATGTCTTATCGTCCTTGGTTGATCTTCGTCAATAAAGTCATTACAAGCCGTTCCGCATTTATAAACGTGACCTTATTCGGACAACGTTGAAAAATGACTATCACCATGGTTACGTTAATAATCACAACATGAGTCACAATAGCCTGCAAACCCGTTTTATTGTATCGTGAGGCTGTTTTGTGTATTATATAATATTTTCTTTTACAAGCGGCAAACAAATCATTGTTGTTGTACACAATAGAAGAACAATTTCCACTGTATTGTAGTCTAGCAGAGTCCGACATAACAACAACAACCCGTTTCTCTCTGCTTGTGCTCCACCGATGGCCGCGTTACCACGTTGTGCCACACTGTTTCCCAACCTGGACAAATACCTCGTCTGGCACTTACACTACGACGGCACCGTACCCACAAACGCAAACAAGTACGACAAAATAGACACCTGTACCGAAACCCCGTTAACCAAACCAGCAGCACCTACCGTTTAACCAGTTAAAAAAATGCCTCCCTGCAAATTTCCCTATTGTGGGACTAAAAAAATGGTAGTCTCACCATATCTTATATGTTACTATGAGGAACACAAATACTATACAGTCACTCACATTTAAAAAATGGTGTGGTCTGTCGTGCCCGCTGATATAAAGTTGCGGGTGTGATTAGGGATGGAATCTCAAGACCTTAAAATAGCTTACTGGCTTGTTACACCCAAGTATGTAGTTGTTACCTAATACCATAATCACAATTTATTGAAACTGCACAGACGAAGACAGACATTTTTTAAAGCGGTCAATAGAGACTCAATTTCAAAACTAAATATTCATATAATCAAGTCATTTTATTTCATCATGATGTATTGTTATAATCTTGCGTAATTTACAGCGCTATCGTCAATCCATTGATGAAAGCCAGCAGTAGATGATCTATATCTTCCTAAATCATGCCGAGGGAAAAAGTTTTCAATTTCAAGATAACGCGTAACACGGGGGAAAATGACGGTTCGTACTTAGATATACGGACAGACGAGTCTAACATTAGAACTTAGATCGAATCAAAGTAAATCACAATCTCATACTTTGTATTTCTTATTATAGTTACTGAAACATTACCTGTGTTATATTCCGGAAATGTTTTCAATGTAACTCAGGGGTGCCCAGATTTCTTTGCCCCAAGATCTACTTTTCAAGCAGCCAGCCTCTCGCGATTGACCGGCAGGGCTGGGCTGTGCGGGTGTGCGCTCGACGTATTGGCCACAATAATCAATCAATCAAGCGACGACGCGGATGACAGTCTAACGTTTTTTTTTTTTTTCCGACGCATTGAGCACCCCTGGTGTAACTGAATTTCATTATACATGGCTCAATATGTTGATGACTTTCGACATAAATGCGCTCGCAGTATGTGAAGCACCTCGAAAAATGAGCTTTTGGCGTCACTTCCGAACATGCTCAGTCCGGTTAACTTGCATTTCCTGTTTCCGGGTGAATCCTGATTGTTTAGGAGCAGGCTTGTTTTTTTTTATCAACACTTATGAAGTAAACACATGAATTAATTTCAAAACTACACAAAACAAGCGACGTCTTTCAACATCTATTTTTTTTTCTACTCGTAACAAATTTTACACCCGTGATTTTCCGTGCTCGACTGTGCAGATTTGCGAGCGCGATGGCGCCCGACAAATGTGAGTGACTGATACTATAAACAGGTACTAAGTCTCATGATGGTTGAACAGTTCGTAGATGTTCATGTTCACACATGAACGTTAAGAGTTTAACTTGCTTAGCCCACTTGAACTCTGTTGCTATGCAAAACAGCAGCACCAAAATAACTCAGATAGAGGGAAAATTTGTCATATCAGTCCCAACTGTAGTAAAGTTATGATCTTATATTCAAGTCGACTGAGACCCCGCACTTTCACTTGGATGAGTAACGTTCCAGTCCTTGTTTTTTGGGAACCTACCGGTTTTATTTGAACAGAATGTAACAGCCCTCTTAGTTTAAAAAGCAGTTGACACTTTAATATACCAGCGAGAATTATTTCGTATTATTCCAAAATTGTGTTGATCTCACACCTAAGAGGCACTTTTCCCTTTGGTGCTCTTTCAAAACCATTCATCATTTTGCACTTAATCAATCAATAAAACACGTTTGCATCCGAATGAGTATAACCGTTGTATAGGCAGCAAATAATAGTGTTTGTACTATAATTTAAAAAAAAATGCTTTGTAGCGGTGGCCTCGTTTGTTCGTTTCGAAGTATAATTAATGTTCAGAGGCGAGTCACGCTAGAACCGTCACGAGCACAGATGCCTGATTAATTACTTTCCATTTAGTTCAACCTTTTTCTCGCTCCTCGCTTAAACCGCTGCAGACGCACACATAACCGTGCAAAGCTAAAAAGTAATCATATTCATAATTACAATATTAATTGGCACGCGGAAGACAAGCAGCCCCCACTGTTCAAGACCCGAACGACGACGGCTGCAAGGTTTTCCGATTCAATCCAATTACCGAGCCATAAAGTTGACGTCTGAATGCTGAAGTCGATACACTGACAACCATTCCAAAAATTTACAATGTATAGTTTATTATAATTTGCTACAATAAAGGCGCTATACAATCCAATTTAATTAACATGCGTTAAAATGGACGCCAGTTATGATGTGATATGATGTAAATAACCCCACAGTGAATTCATTCCAATTCCAGTACATTTAGTTTGACCCCAATTACGACACATGGGTTCCAATTATGATACAATTCACGTCAGTGCGACAATTTTTGGAGTTTATTCGAATAATACGATTCACTCCGATTACACAATTAAGATACAATCACTTCAATTCCGATTCATTACAATAACTATGTGGCACAACTCACTCCAATTACGATATGACATTCCAATTACAAACTAATTTATTCCAATTACTATGTGACAGCATTCCCTTCAATTTTACTTTAATCTACTGGAAATATGATGCAGTTCGTGGAATTATGACGCGATACGATACTCTCCGATTACAACACGATTCACACCAATTACGATGCGATCCGGTTAACTCAAATTCCGACACATTTGGCTCTAATCACCATGCAATATTTTTCACTTTAATTATGATATGATTCACTCCAATTGCGACGCGGTACGAGTCACTACAATTACGGTCCTAATTCCACAGACGTACACACAATACAATATTGCGATAAAATACAACTTAAATCCTTATCCAAACATTTATCACAATGTTAAATTACATCATCAGTTTTATATGTCAATGATTACCGTAATTTCCGGCCTATAAGCGGCGACTTTTTTCACATGCTTTCAACCTTGCGGCTTATGCTGTGATGCAGCTAATTTAAGGATTTTTTCTATCGGCCTTAAGGGGGCACTCGAGCGGAAAAGGTAAGAGTGAGACCGGTGGAATATATGTGCCGAGGAAGTGACTTTTACCACAATGTTTTTTTTTCCACGGGCCCTGTTAGCACTGCGCTAGCGCTGTGTTAACGTGTTGCATCTGTGTTACTGCCGTGTCTCAGTGATTTTTAATTGTATGGGTTTTTTTTTAACTGGCCTTGTTAGCACCGCATTAGCGTCGTGCTACTCTGTTGCTGCTCTGTTACTGCCATGACTCAGTGATTTAGGGAGGTTTTTTTTTTTTTTTTTTTTTTTAACCGGCCCTGTAAGTGTTGTGCTACCATGTTGCTACTGTGTAGCTACTGCGGCAGTTTTTCTTTTGCCGGTATGTTTTGTTTTGGGTTTTTTTGCCAGCCCTGTTTGTGCACTTGTGGATTTTACACAGGCGCGGCGTATGTACAGTGAAGAAAATAAGTATTTGAACACCCTACTATTGTGCAAGTTCTCCCACTTAGAAATCAATTTCTCCTTAGCCCTTTCCAGCCGTGTGGTGTTGTACAATTTTGTCTCTGCTGTCTTTGGACAGCTCTTTCGTCTTGGCCAAGTTACAAGTTTGATTGTATGGGGTAGACAGGTGTCTTTATGCAGCTAACGACCTCACAGAGGTGCATCTGATTCAGGATGATACATGGAGTGGAAGTGGACGTTTAAAGGCGGACCAACAGGTCTTTGAGGGTCAGAATTCTAGCTGATAGACAGTTACTTATTTGCAGCTGTATCACAAATTAATCGTTAAAAAAAAATCATACATTGTGATTTCTGGATTTTTCTTTTTAGATTATCTCTCATTCACCTATGATGAAAATTTCAGACCCCCCCCCATGATTTCTAAGTGGGAGAACTTGTAATACAGCAAGGTGTTCAAATACATATTTTCCTTACTGGATGTACCAAATGATATTTCCTTTACAAATGTACTAGGTGAGGCTTATAATCAGGTGTGCTCTGTAGGCCAGAAATTACGGTAGCTTCACTGAGCAACTTCCATGTATTATCTTGCTGACTAAAGTGACGAATTATGAAGCTATGACTGAAGATTTGGTGACGCCGTGATGCTTTTAGCAGTAACAGGAAGTGCACTTGTCTTTTTTTATTGCTTTTCCTCAGCCTGCCAGTTTCCCTGCTGTCGTGGCTTGAGATCCGAATCATTACCTTGTCGCTGCTACATGCAGCCAGAAGGATCTTAATGGTAACCACGCCAAAACTTTGAAATTTGATCCCAATTATGTCGTTCCGTGAGGTAATTCCGACATTGATATTCATCGCCGCTTGTTTGTGTCCCAGTTCGTCTCCCCCACTCTAGCCCCCCCACAGGCTGACAACAAACCTGAAGACAATTAGCCGAGCTGACGTCCGTCACATTTATTCAACATTAATTAGTCGCCGTGCCGGCTCATCTTGAGCAAACATTAAGTCCGAGAAAAACGACTGACCCGCGGCCATGTTTTCATTCGCACAACTTAAGTGATGGCTTAATGGCGCCGCTAACATTTTAATAAAGGAACAAACGCGCGCTGGTTTTACATCCCATAAAACCACTCAAAAATGACTGACATAAGACTTCCTTTAGTGCGTCTTCTTGGGATACGCATCCATCCATCCATCCAAGTGTTCTGAAGCTTGACACACATTTGGGCCGGAATTGTTTCAAAACTTGCATTCCCGAGAATCGAGCGGGCAGATGGGTCGCAACACTGCTCCAGACGAGCTTCCGAAATGTCACTTCGACACATTGTGTGCTGTTGACGGGAACAAAAAAAAAAAAAATGGGAATAGAGGGGAAGAGAACGTGCGACACCGCCGCACTCTTCTCTCAAAGCACACAAAGTATGGATTCGTCTTCGTCTCGGGACTCGTGTGTTTGACCAAATCGTCTGGAGAGCCATCTGCCTTGTCAGACCGCGAGTGATCCGTCTGTGTACCGCTCTAAAAATAATCACGACATAAAATGATACGCATCACCTCGGTGGCCTCACCGCGTGGGTACCAAACATTAAACCTTTGGTCTCTAAACGCCGTTTCGTCTTGCGACAGATGAGGGAAGGAGAAACGTGAAATTCTATTACAATGAAAGAAACTAAAATGTTCTCCAGCGGGAGACGTGACAACTGATGGTTAAATTGTTACCATAGATTACTGAAAATAGTGCGTCACATGGTACTTTATGTCTTTTTCTACAACTACTGGTGACAAAATAACGCACACCAAAATGCTAGCAAGTCTCGGCAAACTAGAAAGCACGTCAGAAGACATTATTTCAAAGCAAAATGTCAATTTTCTACAGTTCTTTTTTTCCCGGGGTGTGCTGTGGTCAACCACGTCAAACAGATTGACTAAAATGTGCGAAATCCAAGTCCTTTGAATATGCTAATTGTGAATTATAATGCTTTCAGGGGGCGGCCGCGCCGCCTCTTAACTTCCCGGCTGGAACAAATGAACGTGTCCGACTTTTCGTCACGTCGCACCAGAGGCCTGAAAGCAATAACAATGCAAACGTAATGGACGGATCATTACGCGGTTTCTTAATTATCCCTCCGTCGCAGCGGCGGGAAATTGTCCTCGTATCAAAGCGGCAACACACCCGTCGCTGTGGAAGGAACGTCCGCATCGTCACTCAACTTATGCGGGAAATGACCGTTAGCGGGCGGCCAGAGGGACGGATGATTGTTTTGTTCGTTGGGGGTGAAGTCTTCGGCGCGGACAGCAAATGCAATTTAGGTCTGAAGAAATAATAATTCCCCGAAAAGACAATTACCATCACAACGCGGCGGTCATTTTGTTCGGCGTGATGGAGCCAGAGGAGTGGGAGATGGCGTTTTACACACGCACACACGTGCAGGCATTTATTTGTCCGGCACTGGAGAAAAGAGCGTATCTAATTTTAACTACCCAGAAGGTAAGTACAAATACACATCTGTTACAGTGAATAAAATAAGTATTTGAACACCCTGCTATATTGCAAGTTCTCCCACTTAAAATTGATTTGATATACAGGACGTGTAAATTGGTAAACAAGCCTGGTCACAAAATTACTAACACTCATACATTAAGGTTCTGTGGTATTGGGACACGTGGCCATTCCGACAAAAGTAACATTTTTTTTGGTACAGCGTACGTTATTGCGGAAAAAAAAAGGAAAAAAATGTGATGTCTCGCCGAGTTGTTTTTGCTATTTTATAGCGCGATCCTGAGGTCTCAGCTGAGACGCTCCGCTGTTTTTCCATTTATTCACCCCACACTTCACTGGCAGCTGCGAATTGGAAAAAGACAGAACATTTCTCACGGGGGGTCTCGCGGGGTTGCCCGGCATGCGACGACGACGACGTGACGATGCACAGGAACAAGACGCGGGGAAAAAAAAAAAAAAAAGAACAGAACAGGAGTGGTGATGCTCGTCAAAGCACGCCGGGTCCTTTTAGTCGACGTGACGGAGCGAGAAAGGCCTCATTACAGCGGCGGAATGAGACAGAAGCTCCGAGGACTGACGGAGATAATGGGAAGGGAAGGGGGGTCGTGAATTTAGCAGTCAGGGTGGAGGTCTTTGAGGGTCAAATTGTCGCTTCTATGAAATTTACACTTCAATCCCCCAAAAATACTTTTAAAGTTAAATAAGTTGGGGGAAAAAAAAATCAATTATTGTTCAATTTATAGCATTTTTTTTTCCAATCACCAAAAAAAGGACTAAACACATTTTGGGTGTTCCCATTTTAAAAAAAATGGGAGGCTGAATGGCTGATCCTTTAAGTTTATTCCAAAATAATGATGATGACTATCATTTTATGACTAATATTTTGCTGTCAACCATTCAAAAGTTTATTATAGTTAAGAAAGCTAACATTTTGTAGTTTTCATCTTTTAAAATGATGATGACGGTTTTATGACTAAATGTGGTGGGTCAAGTTGAGCCAATCTAAGTTTTACAAAATTAAAGGAAAAAGAAAACTTATTTTTTTTAAGAATCTTATCGTGTCATACAAATCTAAATATATATATATATATATGAGGATAAAAATATGTTCTTTATTCTCTGATATCTTTTTAAAATGAGTACTGTATGTTGGCTATTCAAAGGGTTTATTTACAATAAGACTGAACTCTGTCACAGAACGACTGGTCACATGATTGCCTCCAGGCTAAATTCGAATGAGATCAGTAACTGGTGTCCTCCACTCGCCAGCAATCGCTTCGTTTCATGTAGCCAGATTATTTCTTGGATCTTGCGGTTCAATCTTGTAATGGTGGATCTCATTTCGTCGGACTTTTAAGGTGGAGGACAAAAAGCCTTTCATGTGTAATTGCCGTCTGGGCGAGGACGACATCCGAGACTTTTTTTTTGTCTGGTTTCCTCCTGAAGACTTTCAACCTTTTTTTTTTTTGTTCAGCCGACTGTTTCGTTAGTTTTTCAAAAAACGCAATATTGCTCGTGGGTAGAGTTGGCCTGCATTTCCCTATTTCAAGACACAGGAAAGGTTAGTGTTTCAAACCAATGTTAGGAATGAAAAGTGTTTCAAGTCTGAGTTAGGGTTAGAAATTAGGGTATCAAGACAAGTTTAGACTTACCAGTAGAGTTTTAAATCAGGTTTAGGGATCTAAATAAGTGTGAAACACAGATTGGGTTTTCAAGGCAGGGCTAGGGATTCCAAAAATATGGTTTTGAGCTGAGGTTAGGGTTTCAAGGCAAGTAAAGGATTTGAAAATATGGTTTTAAATGAAGGTTCCAAACAAGGATTAGGTTTCAAGTTGATGTTTACAGTTAGGGTTTCTGGTTAGAGTTTGGAACAGATGGCGGAAGGTGTCTAGTGTTCTATGTGACATAAGAGTCTAGGGCAAAGTTTATAAAACAGTGGTGAGGCCGCATCATGTACGGATTAGAGACGGTGGCTCTGAAGAAACAACAGGAAGCAGAACTTGAGGTAGCAGAAATGAAGATGCCGAGGTTCTCGCTTGGTGTGAGCAGGTTGGATAGGATTAGAAATTAGCTCATTAGAGGGACAGCCAAAGTTGGATGTTTTGGAGACAAGGTGAGAGAGAGCAGACTTCGATGGTTTGGACATGTTCAGAGGCGAGAGAGTGAGTATGTTGGTAGAAGGGTGCTGAGGATGGAACTGCCAGGCAAAAAAGCGAGAGGAAGACCAAAGAAAAGGTTTAGAGTTTGAAGTGAGCGTCAGGGATTCAAATTGGGGACAGGGTTTTTCATCAGATTAGAACCACATAACATTTTTGCTTGATTTTCAATATTGATTTAAAAAGTACTCCCTAAGTGAAAAATTTAAAAAATACACAGAGGCACCCGATCAAACCAAAGATGGAGCTCTTAGCCCTTTACACGATGAGGAACTTAACACCTCTTCCTAAATGGGCTTTCCACGCACGAGCCCTGTGACTACGCGGCGCATCACGAGTAACAAAGGCTGAAGCCTCACTACGAAGATTCCAGGAAGAAGAGCCGCGGGATATTCACCGCCTCCTCCTCTTGTGCTCGCTCCACTGCAGGCACATCTGTCCGCACGTCACGGCGAAATTAGAAGCTACAAAAAGGTCAACGGACAGCATTCCGGCTCGTGGTATTACAAGCGTGCCAAGCGACCCGGGGGCATCCGCTCGCCACCCCCAGGGTCAGCATGCCGAAAGGTCGCTTTCCTCCGAGGGGCTAATGTTCAAAACTGAGCGGTCGGCGTATATACACAGCAACTGAGGCCCTGACGGGGTTGGAAAAGCCTTGACGCATATTTTAGCGCGTACGTTCACCGGCCGCCGACTGCAGACGTGTCAGTCAAACGGCAGCCACAAAGCGCAAAATCAAATTTTCTTTTTCAGAACATAACGGAACCCAAAAATTGAACCCTGCTGGCAACTCGTCAATTAAAGAAAAATACTGGAGCATGACCTCGGTCTAACAGGTTCCCAAAGCCATGGAGCCACTGAGGATGAAAGAAAAGTTGGGCATGATGCCTGAAGTCGTGGATATCTTGCAAGAATACTGTGAAAATGAATGAAACATTACAGAAATGGCTGTAAATTTAACCTTTAGCTCACAGTAATCCCGAGCTACTCTACTCTGATACCTTGATCAGTAGATATGTTCCAATTAGTTATTCCGGGTGATTTCCCAGATCAGGCACAACATACTTTGTCAGGAAAACTTTTTGTAGTGTGATACCTCCGCCCCCCACGCCAAAGTGTTCTTGTATTCCTCAAGTGGCCTCGTTCAAAGCCCATCTTGGCGGAGGCGAACTCAAGTGGACGAGGTGGAGGACCTCGCAGCGCGTCTGGGATTAGAAGGCATCTCCGGGGGCTACTCGAGTGGACACTCGGTCTGTCGACTGGCACAAAAACACCTCCGTTGTTTTGCTTTGCAAGGATGAAACCTTGTACTTGATCACAAACTCATCATGGTTGCTTTGTGACAAGAGGTGAGGCGTTCAGAGTCGTGGTACCTCGTGGAATATTGTCTGTGGGAGGGTTAGATATGTTGGCATTAGTATTTTGACATTTTGTATAGTGGAGGACCGGCTAAACTAGCTAAACATCTTTATTATTAGAATTATTACTACATCAGTCTGTTACACCGTGGCAACCATAAACATCAACCTACAAACAACAGTAAAACATACCACTGTACAATTGTAAAATTGTACAGTAAAATACAATTTAGATTTAAAAGATCAAATTTGATGCTTTCATAGTAAGTAGTTGGCAGGCAACCAGTTCAGGGTGTACCTGGGATGGGCTCCAGTACTCTCGCGACCCTTCTGAGGGTCAGCAGCTCAGAAAATGGATGGATAGTAAGTCCATGTTAAGAGACTCGCTCTGTGGGGGTCTTAATAGCTTAAATACAGTGAAGAAAATAAGCATTTGAACACCTTGCTATATTGCACGTTCTCCCAATCCAGAAATCACAACGTATGATTTTTTTTAACAATTTATTTGTGTGCTACAGCTGGAAATAAGTATTTGAACACCTGTCTATCAGCTTGAATTCTGACTCTCAAAGATCTGTTAGTCCATCTTTAAAAGTCCACCTCCACTCCATGTATTTATCATGAATCAAATGCACCCGTGTGAGGTCATTAGCTGCATAAAGACACCCGTCCACCCCATCCAATCAGTAAAACTCAAACCTGGAACATGGCCAAGACCAAAGAGATGTCCACAGACACCAGAGACAAAATTCTACAACTCCACACGGCTGGAAAGGGCTACAAAGAAAACGCCAAGCAGCTTGGTAGAAAAAGGTCCACTGTTCGAGCAATAATTAGAAAATGGAAGAAGCGAAACATGACGGTCGATCTCAATCGGAGTGGAACCCCATGCAAGATTTCCATGACTTCTCAGTGGCAGAACTTGCAATATAGCAGGGTGTTCAAATACTTATTTTCTTCCCTGTATGCAACTTTTAGGGTCTAAAGCTGTATTACAAATGTGAAATTCAAGCCAGGGTTAATGTTACATAAAACGGTTTTATGTGGGGTTAAAATTCTAAGTGGTCTTCCGAGCAAGAAAGGATCAGGGTCTCGAGCAAAGTTTTAAGCTAGCATTTTTCTTTTTGAATTATGTGCATGGGAAAGGACTAAATGTAAACTTTCTTTTATTGGGTATTCATTATGATTTTTTTAAGTGTTTATCCCTGCATGTGTTTGCTGATAAGAAAGGTGCACTTCCAGTACGTAGGCAATAAGACCAAAGACCACTTATCAGACTCAAAGCCGCAAAACTGTCACGACATGAGTGCGATATTGAGACTCTCACACACACACACAAATCATCCGGCCCAATGTTTGGGATGATCGCCACTTCCTCGAGGGTCGACGGGGGGAATTAATCATTCTGGTGGTGACCTTACGCATCCTGCACAGTTTGCACAGCCCCGCCACTCGGCCTCGGATAAATGTTGCCATTAGCATTTTGATATTTACGCCGTGTCTCGTCTGGGTATTCAAATCAGAGTTCAACAAGCGGCAGGAAATACAGTGTTAAAGGGGAAACAATGGCAAGCGCGCATCTTTTCGCTGATGTCATCACATGGGTCCGCTCTTATCAAGTACACTGGTACGCTTGATTTACGAGTAGTCAAAATTAGAAGTCTCTTGATCCATTTTTCCCCATTCTTTGTGTTTGCAAGCCAAAATTCAAGTTATGTATCAGTTTCAGTTACGCCAGAGCTAATATGAAGTGTAAAAAAATGGGTTGGGTTGAGGAGTGGGAAGCGTATCACGCAGTTGCTAATTTACATTATGGCTTTTTGAAATGACAAGAGGACATATCAGTGTCTTTATAGTTGAAAAAGAATTTTGATACAGTAAGTACAGTTTGTGTCATCATCAATGGAAAGATAAAACAGCATGTACACTAGGTTGGGACTGATGTATCAGGCCAATATTGTCATAATGATGTACTGTAATTTCGGGCCTATAATAAACCGCGACTTTTATCCACATGCTTTCAACCCTGGAGTTTATGCGGCGACACGGCTAATTTGTGCATTCTTTCTGACGGCCGCAAGGGGGCACTTGAGCGGAAAAAGTAAGAGTGAGACCGGTGGAATATATGTGTCTAGGAAGTGACTTTTGCCGGTATGTTTTTTTTTTTTTTTTAACTGGCCCTGTTAGCGCCACGCTAGCTGTTAGTGCCATGCTACTGGTTGCTGCTGTGTTACTGCCTTGTCTCAGTGATTTAGGTATGGTTTTGTTTTGTTTTTTTATCAGCCCCGTCAGTGCTATGTTACCGTGTTGCTACTGTGTAGCTGGCACGGCTGTTATATTTATTTTTTTTACTGGTATCCTTTAATTTATTTACCAACCATGTTCGTGCCACCGTGCTGGTGCTACGTTAAGCTAAGCTAAGTGATTGAAACTTTGAAAACGTGTCTTTTACCGGTATGATTTTTTTTAACCGGCCCTGTTAGTACTGCACTAGCGTTAGCGCTGTGCTAGCGTGTTGCAGGTATTAAAACTTTGAAAACGCTTTCTCTTTACCGACTTTCTTTGTAAATATCTCGTGTTTCAATGTGGGCACTTGCGGCTTTTACACAGGTGCGGCTTATGTATGTACCAAATGGTATTTCCTTTACAAATATACTTGGTGAGGCTTTCAACCAGGTGCCCTCTGTAGGCCAGAAATTACAGTAGTAATAGTAATAGCAGGGCTCAGAATACAGTAAGAAGCGCTTGTCTTGTGTGATGAAGGTGCCGCCCTAAAACGACTTCATTATGCTTATTTTCCACCATTAAACGTTGGGGCAATTCCCGACAAAGAACCAGATCAACGAAAAGAGGAGGCGAGAATTGCTCTGAACTTTGCGGCGTAATGGCTTCTCCTGTCAGCCAGCAGCCTCGTTATACTTGATTGCCAATTAGAGACTTCAATTAACAACCACTCTTTGTCGTAGTGATGCGAACGCATGTCATTAGGTTGTAAGACCTCACACTTAAACCTGTAGTGCTTGGGGCGTTATTAGCGTCAATAATATGGAAGGGGAGGAAAAAAAATATAATGAAAAAATCTGGGTTTTGCATTGTTCCATCTTATCGTCACGTGTGCGCATTATCAAACGGCGCGGTGCAAACTCATTAGATTTTATCGGCATCTGCACCCCCGAGCGGAAAAAGATCATTAAAAAAAAAAGTTCGCCTCAGTGCGAGTAGCGCCCTGATTATTGGCGCCACGGACGACAGCGTGCCCGTCCTCCGCGGCCGGCGTCGTTTATCACAAGCGGCCCTGACAAATGGAGGTGAGGGGACAAGATTAAACAGATGAAGTGAGACCGCATGCCCTGCAGGACGGAGAGACGCCGCACTTCCTCGTGTGCATTACCTTTGGCCTGGTTTGGGACGAGTCTCAGTACGCACACACTCCAAAATTCATTTAGCGGTTCTACACACATTTTTTTTTTGCAATATTATCAAAACAAGATAACGAGCACAGGAATTTGCCTGAATAAAAAAAAAAGTGCTTCAAAGCAAAAGCTTTTGAGGCAATTTTTTTTTTTTTTAAACCTTCCAACAGGCCCTGAAACATTGTTTGCTGGATTTTGTGGGGGGGGGGGGGGAGTGGTTTCGATCACAGTAAGAATCTAAGCCTGAGCGCAATGGTGGGATTTCCTGTTTTCCCTGCGGAATTATGCTACAAAGACTGGCGAGGGTGCGAATGGAAGACACGGATACAGATAGGTGTGAATGAATTGGGGCTCACGTGGGATAATCTGACTCGGCCTGGCCGACAAGTCGCTGACAGATGATTAGCGCGTGTCGCCGTTATCTGGAGGAAACGTTAACCCTTGATGTGTCAGTGGGAATTGTCCAGGAGAAGCTACAGTAGATGGGGACGAGTGTCTGGAATGTTCCATGACATGTGAAGCCTATCTATTCGCGGGAAGGTCACTCACTCACAATGTCGACACATTGATTGGACTCCAGGTTAGCTAACTACTGACACCGATTAGCCCTTACATTGAACGCACATGACAGCAACGGAGGAAAAAAACAGATCGCAAAGGACGCAACATTAGCTTGCAATGATACAACCACTTTTTTTTCTTTTTAACATAAGGATGCATGCAATGTTCCCTCTAAGCTGCGTACTTGGCGCGCAAACTCAGCACACATGAAAACCGATTCAGCGCAGTGAACCACAGTCTGACTTTTTTTTTTTTTTTTTTTAAACAAGCTGCTGCTCAGCCACACCATGACACGCAGACTACTTCCTTGTTTACCTGACACCGCCCACCTCACGCTCTTAAAGGGGTACACTCATAATTACAAACACGACTCACCACCGGTGCATTAGTTAGAAAAAGTCTGGGCAATTTAGAGCAAAGTCAAGTTAGACATGCTGCTTATGATGTTAACTCTAGATAATAGTGGTAAAAGTAAAAAAAAAAAAAAAAAAAAAAAAAAAAAGAAATGCTGTTGCTTTAATGAATGTCGGAGAAATGTGAATAATAATATTAATGAAGAAAAAGTGGCAAAACTGGACGAGATTTTCTCTTTTTTGAGTGAAAAGGTCTGGTCTGAAACCAAGGTAGAACGTACAGGATGAGATGGTGTATAATGTTAAAATTCCACCTTGGAGCAGCCTGATAGAGGGTGAAAGCACAGACAATACACTGCACAAAAAGCTAAATCTGTATTTTAAAAATAGGAGACCTCATAACATTAACCTTGAAACTGTCTGGTAACATCATTCGGCTTTCAACACGCATTGTAAAGAAATTCTGCAAGCAATAATTCAGTTTTACACCAAGAAAAACAGACGGGCATATCATTGTGGGTTAAAAATAAATAAATGAAACAAAGTTGGAGGCGACATTTCAAATTTACAGTTCATAGTTGGCTCTGTTGGGTTAGCAATGTATTTTTTTTGTTTGTTGACATTTTCATTGCAAGTTTGCAAAAACAAATAAAATTGTTCTCAAAATTTTCTGATGGTTGTGTAAATGCTGTAATCTGAATCTTTTAATGAGGCATGTAATTTCAATGGAGAACACTGATCTGACCACAGTGCATATGCCTGATGTTGCTCACTGTGGTCAAAGGGGGCGCTCACGGGCTTAGCGTGTTTGCTCAGACACATCAAAAACGTTGGAAGGGAAGGGAACGTTGGATGCGAGGCAACAAAAGACCATCGATCTTTAGTATGTAATCACAGTTAGCCGCTTCAGAGGGAATGAGACTAATTGGACTGCTGCTGTCGCGGATTTTAATCAGGCAAGAACTTGTACAGCGGGAGGGTCCATCTACAGGCCCGACACGCAGGAACGATTATCCCACTTAAAAATCCTACTTGGCGCTGGTCCTGCGATGTAAATATTCAAAGTGCCGTGATTTGCGATCGTCGCAATCAGCGTGACGAGTGTGAGGTGCAAGTACTGAAGTAGAATAAGCTTGTACGTCTGATTGTAGGAGGAGGATAGCGCTAAATGCTAATGGGCTAATGAATAATTGAAGGAAAGCAGAGTGGAAGAGCTATTAAATCAAGATTTTGCTGCTTAAAGAAGCGTAACTAGCAGCTTGGAAACGAGAGTTTAGAACATGGGCGCCATGTATGATCCTGAATCAGATGCACCTGTGTGAGGTTGTTAGCTGCATAAAGACACCTGTCCAACCCATCCAATCAGTAAGACTCAAACTTGTAAGATGGCCAAGACCAAAGAGCTGTCCAAAGACACCAGAGACAAAATTGGACAACTTCACACGGCTGGAAGGGGCTACGGTGAAACTGCCCAAGCACCTTGGTGAAAAAAGGTCCACTGTTGGAGCAATCATTAGAAAATGGAAGAAGCTAAATATGACGGTCAATCACAATCGGAGTGGAGCCCCATGCAAAATATCATCTCATGGGGTCTCAATGATCCTCAGAAAAGTGAGGAATCAGCCCAGGACTGCACGACAGGACTTGGTCAATGACCTGAAAAGAGCTGATACCACCCTTTTCAAGGTGACTGTTGGTAATCCACCAAGACGTGATAGTTTGAAATAGCAGGGTGTTCAAATACTTATTTTCTGCACTGTAAGTGTATATCTTTACAGGACATTGGAACAGCAACAGCAAATTTGTCTTCTTTTAAGGAAGCAAACGAAAATATTTAACATTGTTCTTCTGTATTGGAGCATGACATTCCCGGTTTAGTTCATGACACGACGGTTTGCGCGAGGAGCCTTACGAGCGTCTTGCTTGTTTTTACGGCCTTAGCTCCATTCGGTAAAAGACAACAATTTGTGACACATGCAAAGACTACTGCCATCAAATATCGTGACTTTAACTCGGCACCGGTTCAATATCGCTCAGTTTGATGGGAAGATTTGGTGTAAACGAGCATTGTAAATTGAATGCATGAAGGCACGTTTTTCAATATTTTGCCACCATTTTCTCAATGGCCAATGCAATAAAACAAAGTATGTTAGCCCGACTGGAAAAGAGTTTTTGAAAAGGATCAATCAACCCGGTTGATGTAAAGTGTGTTTGTCCAACAGGGTGGGGGAGTTGTCCCTGGCAACAAAGGGTAAGTCCATCGGGGTGCATTTGTTTGCACAGTCATTACAAACCTCTCCATCGCCCTGTTGTCTTAGTGGCGGCATTCCTCACCCCGCCACCCCCCTTGGGCGCCTTTCATCTCCATCGTCACAGGAACGGGAGCCACAGGAGAGAGGCGGTCTGCAGGAAATTAGGAGCGTGACAAGATAAGAGGCAGCGTTCAGTCTATATCTGTTCCCTGGCAACCGGCAGGAGCAGCTGGGAATGACTAAGGGGAATAAAAAAGGTAACCACTGATACCAGTGCTGCCGTTGTCATCTTTAAATGCCCCTAAAAAGTCTGACGCTATACTTGAAGGCAAGCTGGAGTAACGCTATCTGAGCCCATCGAGTCAATACTTTTGTGCGCATCTTCCGCGGGGCCCATCTCTCACTCCGCTTTATGGCCCGGCCCACGAGCGCCGCCTGATAAAATGTTATTAAAGCGGCCGTCCCGCTTCCCCACAGCCGTAATGAAACTTGGCCGGCGGACTGCTTCTGGTCTGACACACCTTCAGAGATGCGGGGAAAAAAAAGGATCAGACAATACAAGCTGAACAGCGAGCAAGATTCAAATTCTAATGTTGAGACGCAAAAGCCTTGTTGCTACTTACCGGTTTGGCCCAGTTCTATTTGACATGGTATGCATTACATTGCCTTTTTTTTGTAAAGAGTCCAAATCTGTCTAAATATCTAGATCTGAATACCGTAATTCCCGGCCGACAGAGCGCACCTGGTTACAAGCCTCAGCAAGTACATTTGTAAAGGACTGTTGCTTGGTCAGGGGCAGCCTTAACATATCCAGGTACTGGAATTTGAAATTCGTTGAAATACTGTGTTTGAAATAGTAAGATAAAAAAGAAATTCCCGGCCTGCAGAGCGCACCTGGTTACAAGCCTCACCGAGTACATTTGTAAGAGAAATACCATTTGGTTCCTACATACGCTGAAGCTGTGTAAAAGCCGCAAGTCCCCACATTGAAACCAACATTGAAACATGAAATATTTAGAAAGAAAGACGGTACACAGAAAAAGTTTAACACTAGCGTCACGCTAGCGCTAACGCTAGTGTTGTGCCAACGCTAGCACTAACACCGCACCGGTAAATATCACTGATACATACCCGTAACAAAGCAGCAACATGCTAGCACAGCGCTAACGCTAGCGCGGGACTAACAGGGTCATTGCTTGGTCTGGGGCAACCTTAACATATACAGGTGCTGGAATTTGAAATTCATTGAAATACTGTGTTTGAAATAGTAATATTGAAAAGAAACTTTTATTTAAAAAAAAAAAAAGATTTACCGGATTCCCAGCCTACAGAATGCACCTGGTTCCAAGACTCACCGAGTACATTTGTCAAGGAAATACCATTTGGTACATACATTCGCTGCAGCTGTGTAAACGCCGCAAGTGCCCACACATTGAAACCCACATTGAAACCTGAGATATTTACAAAGAAAGATGGTACACAGAAAGAATTTAACGCTAGCGCGGCGCTAACACTAGCACTAAGACTAGCGCCGTGCTTGTGCTAACGCTAACAGGGCTGGTTAAAATAAAACTTACCGGTGAATGTCATTGAGACACTCCAGTAACACACGCTAGCATTGCACTAATGCTAGCACAGCGCTAACAGGGCCGGTAAAAGTCACTTCCTCTGCACATATATTCCACTGGTCTCATTCTTGCCCTTTTTGCTTGAGTGCCCCCTTATGGTCATTAGAAAAAAATGCACAAATGAGCCGTATCACCGCATAAACCGCAGGGTTGAAAGCGTGTGAAAAAAAGTCACGGCTTGGAGCCCGGAAATTACGGTAAATATTCATCACATGGTGCACCACCAATAAAATTTCCAACAACCCAAACACACCCTTTGATTGAACGGCAACCAATCCAATGTTCACCTCACCCTTACGGACTAACCTGGATCTCAGAGCGCTGTTATGAGACATTCTATTCGTCTTCCCCTTCCCACATTGGAGATTTACACTGCATGCACGACGCCGAGGAGTCCTTTTGAATAACAAGGTGGCGATAATAAGCCGGCGGATGGCGAAGCAGCAAGATAAATCAGTGTGACACTCCAAATAAGCGGGAGAAAAGTGAGCATCTGTTTGCACTGACAGGCTGATAAAAAACCATGAAGGAGTGTGAGATGGAAGGTATCCGAGTACTTTTGCCCACATGACATTCCGGTTAACCCCCAATACCTTAGACACCCCCCCCCCCTTCCATTAACCTTTTGATTTTGACGGTAAAATTGATCCGCGGCGAAGCCCCAGCAGGATGTCTTGTGGAACATTCCCAGATCGGTGGCAAAAAAAAAAAAAAGAAAAAGAAAAACCACAAATATGGTGGCTGGAAAGACTGACCTTCAAGCACGTTTCACAGTTGGCGACCTGTAAGAAGACAAAGAAGTTTTTGACAAACCATTTGACATTTATATCACCAATAACAGCCACCACTTTTTGTCCCATTGCCACTAAAGCTAGCTTGTATAAACTATGACACCAGAGTGTGCTTGCTCCAAGCAACTTCACTCCGGTTTTCATCAGGGTTCATACACTTCCAGAGAATCAAAATTCTATGAATTTTCCATGACTTTCCAAGTTTAAATACAAAATTCCATGACTAATATTGAGTTGACTGATTGTGGTAGACGGCAATATTTCAGCTATATGATCATGTGTTTTCATTTAAATAAGTGCCAAAGCTTATCAATGTCATAGGCGCATCATAATGAATGTGAAATTTATGGTTATTAAAAATATAAACTCTAATTACATGTTGAACATATATTTTCATCTCAGGTTAATGTTATGTTGCCTATATTTAAAATACAGAATTAGCTATTTATGACCTGTATTGTCTGTGCTTTCATCCTCGATCAGGCTG
This sequence comes from Syngnathoides biaculeatus, assembly GCF_019802595.1. Lineage (NCBI taxonomy): Eukaryota > Metazoa > Chordata > Actinopteri > Syngnathiformes > Syngnathidae > Syngnathoides > Syngnathoides biaculeatus. The sequence continues at coordinate 16,599,339 of NC_084655.1, read as the reverse complement.
TGCCAAGGTGGAATTTTAACATTATACACCATCTCATCCTGTACTTTCTACTTTGTCTTCAGACCAGACCTCTTTTACTCAAAAAAAGATAATTTCGTCCAGTTGCACCACTTTTTCTTCTATTATTCACATAACTCAACTTTCAATAAAGCAACAGCACTGGTTTTTTTTTTTACTTTTACGATTATTATCGAGCGTAAACACAAGCAGCATGTTTAACTCTTTGCTCTACGCTGCCCAGATTGTGTGGGTGGACGGTGCTTGTAATTATGAGTGTACCCCTTTAAGAGCCGAAGGTGGGGGGAGTCAAGTAAACTATCAGGAGACTGTGTGCTTCCGTGTTGAAGAAAAAAAAAAGTCAGGCTGTGGTTCACTGCTGGATTTGGTTTTCATGTACGCTAAGAATGTCTATGTCAGCGGTCGGCAACCTTTGACACCGAAAGAGCCATTTGAACCCGGTTTCCACGGAAAAGAAAACACTGGGAGCCGCACATCTAAAATGAAGAAAAAAAAAAAACTTATACTACTTTACCGCAACATGTTTCTCCATTGGCTTTGCCGGGCTTGAAAGTCGCTCAAAATAGACGGCGTTTCAGCGGGTATACCCGCTTCCGCAGTGTGACGTCTATTTTGAGCGACGAAAAAATATCAAATAATTTAATTAATATTTTAATATTTCAAGATCACAATCTTCAAATTTAGAACTAAAATAATATAAAAACTAACACAAATAAAACGCACTTCAATTAAATACAAAAAAACATTTTTAGTAATTTATTTTCCCAAGCCAATCAGAGCCGCATTATAAGGATGAAAGAGCCGCATGAGGCTCCGGAGCCGCGGGTTGCCGACTGCTGGTCTATGTATTTCTACTCGTAAGAAATTTTAAGCGCATGATTATTCGTGCTCGACCGTGCAGATTTGAGAGTGCGATCGCGCCAGTCAAGTCACAGTGACTGAAAATTCCATGACGTTCCCTGACCCAAGCCAAATAGTTTTTACTTACCGGACTTTACAAGACCTGGAAAAGGCAACGTTTCTTTCCATGACATTTCAGAAATTCCCTGACCCGTACGAACCTTGTTCCATATGATACCAACTGCCCCGTTTCAGCTCTGGACGGTACGTATTTCGTTGTGGTTGCTACTGTACAGAGGCCAACTGCGAAACGTTTGAGTCATAAAAGACGCTTTCCTTCCGAGGGCATGAAGTCGTCAGTGTTCGACTTAAGTGGCGTTCCAAACGGTTCATCATCGTCATATTACACGCTGCAGGTGCAACTAATGTTTAGTCATGTATTGCGTAACTATGCTCCTGGCTAACCCGACCACATAGCAAAATAAAAGCGCTTTGAGTTTCTATGAGTAGTGACAGCAACGTGACTTGCAGACATATCCGCCTTTCTCCGTCCTTTACGCTAACTCCCACCCATCAGTGGCAAACTTTTATCACATTCACAAAATTCACATTGCTGTTCATATTTAGTCATAGCTAAGGGATAGGAGTCACATATGGATGAAATCTTGGAGAGTACTATAGCGCTCGTACACGTAACGTCACAATTTTCACGGCGCCATATTGGCGGTCAAACAGAGCTGCTCGACATTGTGGGAGACAGTCAACCGGAGGAGAATATTTACAAAACCCGAGACCTGTTGAGCTATTGGTTGTCACAACAGACAAGACCGATATTCAAAGAGATCATTTTTTGGAATACTACCTGAAAAGATCAGAAAAGATTGATGGATTTCAGCAATTCAACGTGATGGCTGGTCACTTAATTTCATGTAGGAATTATTCTTAATCTCAAATTACAATGTATTTATCATGCCAAATTGATTCATTTGAGAACAATGCCTATTTAAAAAAAGAAAATAAACAGTGTGTCGCAGAGAGGTTTAACGGAGGTTAACGTGTGGGAGCGATACGCTTCCGTGTGGAGGAGTCGACTCCCGTCCTCTTTTTTTCCCATTCATAGTTAATGAATGCGGTTTGTGTAAAACCAGGGATCATTTATTTAAATATTGGTATTTGTCTTGAATACTAGCTGAAAAGATCAAAGGATTCTGGCAAAGGTTAACGTGGAGCCGAACACACTTCCGCGTTCACAAGCCGTCTCCCCATTGAGAACAGACCCAGCAACGAAGTATTTGTATGCATCCAGACTTTTATACCCTTTCAAACTTTTCTGTGTAAATTTCGATAACTTACTCACCAGATACATGTGTATTTCCAGTTGTCCAAGACAAAGAGGAAGCAAATTAACAGTCCGATTTCTTATCTGCCAAAACATCGACTTCTGCATTATATACGGGTCCTCAATGCCAAGTGTCTCTCGTTTTTCCACGTACCTTTGTTTATTATCACCTTCTAAATGTTTAACAGTAATAGACAAAACTCTGGGCATCGTGCTGTAAGACATATTTTTGTCGTCTCAACGGAATTAACTAGCAAGAATGCTTTGCTTGACCGGCAAAATGGCCAGTCAGGTGACTTCGGTGACGTAGGTGCACGAGCTCTATAACTTCTCACATCTGGTATGCAAACCAAAAATAGCAAAGAAAGTGAGAAAGAAGAAAACCTGTAGAATGGAAGATCAAGAAATTAAAATTAATTAAAAGTCAAGTAAATGATCCAAACCGCTGAAGAACACACAAACCGTCCAGACTGAAAAAGATGCTAATCGTAGACGTGACATGACACACGAATTATAGAAGATAACGCAAACTGAACAACAACCTAACTGGAGAACACGAAGCCAAATGACAAGAATACAGGACTCATAAAAGAAGAAAAAGACCTTGGATGAAGAAAAATATATAAACTGTAGACAGCATAAACTGCTGAAGAATAAGTAGCAGAAGAGACAAACCGCAGAAGACGTTGACCACACAAAAACAGAACAACATAAGCAAAGAATCTGATTTTGACTCTAGTAGACATGAACCATTGAAAATGCAAAATGCAGAAGATGACAAATTTTTGGGGGGCCGTAATCGATTAATGGAAATCTAGTTCTTTTTAATTAGGAATTAATTGATTCCTTATAGTGTGAGTGTGGTCATGGAACACAAACTTTGAAGTCGAAGGTACCAGTACACTAGTACCGCAGATCACTTGTGTCCCCGTCATCACGAAATGAAACGCTTTCCTCTCTAGTTTGACGTAAGCAACACCGTTCAGTCACACGAGGTGTCTCGGCTTGCCTGCTGCTTTCATTACCGCAACCGCGGGGATTAGTTCAAACCCTGAAAGAGAACTCCTCGGATCAAGAAAAATCTAACGAAGGTTTTCAGACGGCTGACTCGCCACCAAGAGGATGAGCGGAGTCTGGATTTGACGACATTTATTCAAACAGATGTCTCCGTCTTGCTGATATTCTAAAGTTGCCTCCCGTAGTAACGCCCCCCGCCGGCGGCACCCGAGGCCGCCAAATGCTACCCGTGGTCTCCGGGCGCTTTCGGAAACCTTTGCTGACTCCCACCCGTTTTTGCTTTTTTCTCGTTCATGAAGCTGCCTGACCAGCTGGCCGGGACCGGTCGCCCCAGGCTGCTTTGGATGTCGATCAAGCGCTGACGTTTGGCTCCTGAATGTTGGCACCCTCGCCAAAGAAACACAAAATGTCTATTTTGTTGTGGGAATGAAGTCACAGATGGGACAAAATGTCAATTTATATTCTCCGTTTAAAAAAAAAAAAAAAAAAAAATCATCTGATCCCAGCAAGATCCTCTTTTTAATTGCTCTAGCCTTTCTTGAAATTTTTAAGCAATGCATAACATCCTCAGAGGGTTGGCGTACCCCCTCATTTTGGGTATGTATGTTTTTGAGTTAAAAATGAAACTTGGTGAGGAAAACAAACCTGGCGTCTGATTTATATACCGGCAGGATTACGGTTTTGATCTGGCGTACCCCCTGAAGGGCGCTCCCATTATGCATAAGCAAAAAAAATCACAATAGAGTTGGCACACTCCCCTCATTTAGGGCAAAAAATGACACTTGGGGGAACAATGAAATCTGTAAAGTTTTAATTCACCAAAGAGGCACCTTGAACGTCATAACAATTTGGATCTGGCCCCCGGACAACACTCCCGTTAAAAATATAACTGTTCTAAGCAAAACGCACTTAGAATTCCGACGTAGTAGCTGCGCCTCTCACTTTGAGTGAAATGTTGAACTTTTCAACCTTTCGCCACATTTCATAAAGACATACATAAAGATATAAGATCAAAATTTTTTTGTCAAAAGTCAACAACAAGTGAGACACAATCGTGAAGTGGAACGACATTAACTGGATATTTTATACAATTTTTAACAAATGAAAAAACTGAAAAGTGAAGCGTGGAATATTATTCGGCCGGCTCTTGGTAGATTTGAAGTGGTCTGATACTCCTTCCATTTCATTATGTTTGATTGTTTGTACAGTGCTCCTTATCAGACCACTACAAATCCACCAAGACCAAGCCGTACCTCTAAACTTTCACCTCTAATGCTAGCACTGCGCTAACGCTAGCGCAGCACTAACAGGGCCGTTGCTCGGTCTGGGGCAGCCTTAACACATACAGGTACTGGAATTTGAAATTCGTCGAAATACTGTGTTTGAAATAGTAATATAGAAAAGAAACTTTTATTTAAAAAAATTAGTTACCATAATTCCCGGCCGACAAAGCGCAATATTTACAAAAAAAAATGGTACAAAGAAAGACTTAAACGCTAGCACGGCGCTAACCCTAACACTAACTGTGCGCTAGCACTAACGCTAACAGGGCCGGTTAAAATAAAACTTACCATTGAATATCACTGAGACACGCCAGTAACACACGCTAGCACAGCACTAACGCTAGCACAGCGGTAACAGAGCCGGTAAAAGTCACTTCCTCGCCACACATATTCCACCCGTCTCATTCTTGCCTTTTCCGCTCGAGTGCCCCCCTTGTGGCCGTTAGAAAAAAAATGCACAAATGGGCCGCATCACCGCATAAATCGCAGGGTTGAAAGCGTGTGCAAAAAGTCTCCTTCCATTTCAACATGATTGCTTGTACAGTGCTCCTTATCAGACCACTACAAATCTACCAATACCGGGCCGTCCCTCTAAACTCTCACCTTGAACAACGAGAAGACTTATCAGAGATGCAGCCAAGAGGCCCATGATCACTCTGGATGAACTGCAGAGATCTACAGCTGAGGTGGGAGAGTCTGTCCATAGGAAAACAATCAGTTGTACACTGCACAAATCTGGCGTTTGTGGAAGAGTGGCAAAAATAAAGCCAGAAAAAAGTCTTGTTTAAAGTTTCCCACAAGCCACCTGGGAGACACACCAAACATGTGGAAGAAGGTGCTCTTCGACCTGCCTGGTGGGTTTCTTGGTCTTCATGAAGCTCTCTGGACCCCGAGACTATCACAGAGCAGACGGATTCATACAGAGACTTGATTACACACAAGTGGATTCTATTTATCATCATCAGTCAACATTGGATCGTTAAGAAATCCTCACTGAACTTCTGGAGTGAGTTTGGTGCACTGAAAGTAAAAGGGGCCGAATAATATTGCACGCCCCACTTTTCAGGTTTTTGTTTGTTAAAAAAAGTTTAAAATATCCAATAAATTTCGTTCCACTTCACGATTGTGTCGCACTTGTTGTTGATTCTTGACAAAAAATATATATATATTTTCTATCTTTATGTTTGAAGCCTGAAATGTGGCGAAAGGTTGAAAAGTTCAAGGGGGCCGAATACTTTCACAAGGCACTGTAAATCCCTTATTATTACAGCATAATATGTTTGCTATGCTCAGGTTTGCCACTTTTCCTAAAAAGGGTGCGTACGATACATCACTCGCCGGCCCGGCTTTGCACGCTTTCTCGCCGGCGCATTTTCATCATTTGCACTCATCTTTATTCACACCATTTATCCTCTCAGCTGCAATCATTTGCTGAAGTAATAACCCCTGTTCCCTCAAGGGAATGATTAAACTTTCATGCAACAACAGCTAAAAAAAAAAAAAATACAATTATTGAAACAAATGCTGGTTTGCAGCATCCGTGTGGCCAAGTCAGGTAAGTAAGAATATCAGAAATAGCGAGTGAGAGATCAAGTACGCCGAGATTAAACGGGACGGATGACGACCGAGCTCCGCGGCTAAACCGCCGCGTGTCTCTCATCGACGGATTTGTTGCATAATTTCAAAGTCGCTCATCCCTTGGGGCTGGGAGAGAGAAAAAAAAAAAAAAGATTTGGTAGCAGCGGGTGAAGCATGTGATGAGAATAAACTGAACCTTAACGCAGAAGTGAATTCTGAGGAATCGTACTGTGTGAAAAACTATGGAAAAACGTCATAATTCTAGTGTGTAGTATTTCGTACAAGAAGGAAGAAGGAACAAGTGAAACGGAATTGGGACATGAGCCACATGCTGCTTCACCGAGTCTACGACTGTTTTGGTATAATCCTTGGTGATTATTTTTCTCATTTCTAATGTGTCGGTATTTTTCTTGAAATGTCTTTTTTTCCTGACTATTATATTATTGTTTGTTATAAATCTGTATCATCTAGTTTTTGTTTTAATATTTGTGTACTTTGTCAAGTATTTTTGTAATATTTCTATTTTTCTATCTAATATTTATTATTTTCAGATGTTTGTTCAGCCAAAGACCTTTTGCTGTGTATTTTTCACCTATTATCTGTGTATTTTTTCAACAATATTATTATTTTCTTATTCTTGTCTATGTGTATTTCTTAATTTAATTTTTTATTTGTATTATTATTTTAGTATTATTATTATTTTCTGTCCATTTTCTCTCCCGGTTTTTTTATATACGTTATAGTCTCGTACCTAGCATTATTTTCTGAAGTTTAGTACTGTTTGTAATATATTTGTGCATTATTCCACCATGAATTTTACTGATTATTAATGTGATGATTTATTCGTTCATAATTTCTAACTTTTTATGAGGTTTAGTATTTGGAAGTACATTTACATATTTGACTCGTGTCAGTCCCATTCGCAAATCCCTGCCATTTCCTTTCACTGCATTTTGTGATATAACGCTCATAAACTCGTGTGCAAACGTCCATGAATGCGTGCGTGGCTTACAAAAAAAGCGCAGAGATTATTCGGGATGGAAGTGACATTTCTTTACTTTGTGTCTGTGCGTGTGCATGCTAATGAGTCAAATAAAAGCACGTGTGTCAAGTCTTTTTTTTTTTCTTGTGTATGCAGCATTGGCTCCAACTCCCATAATTACTGTAAATAAACAAAAGAAAATGGAGAAAAAAAATAAATAAACCACATGCTGACGCTTGCTCGGGCTGCCAAATTCTTCTATTTTAGTGGTTGTTTTTGAGGAAGTTGTACTTTTCTTCTCAGGCCAGACGCAGTAGCCGAAGAATCCCTCAGAACTTGGATGGGGACTCTCTTTCGGCGCCAGTTTGAGCGCAATTAGCGCTCCTACTACTTTTCTCAAAAGCGACGTTCACATTTTTAACTGGCGTACCGCTTCACCAAGGTTACTGGCAGTCAGTAAGAAATTAGCAACTACAGTATAATGGTGAAAATATATACTTTGATGGGGGGGGGGTATTTTGTAAAGAACATTGGGTTTTTTGGGGAAATTGGGGGTAGTTTTGAGAAACAAAAAAAACTGTCCTCTGAGACTAATATTAGTGTAATATTTTCCCCCAAACAATGAGTATTATCACACGGATAAATCTGTGATTTTGTGTGAATCATTCAATTACTCAATCGATGAAAAAAAAAATGTCATGCATCACTTTTAAGCCTCTCTGGACCAAATAAAATTTTGCAAAGAGAAAAATCTGGTACTTTCAGAAAATGATACTCTGCATTGAAATTTTTTTATTATATTAAACCTGTTGCAAATTTGCAACCCTTGCCCAGAAAAGGGTTAATATGAAAAAAAAAATAGCTCAAAATGCTGTTTATAGTTTAAACGAAGCCCTCCCACCATTCGTCCACAATGACAAAATTTATATTTTTGAAAAACGTAGCAATCGTACAAGATAAAAAGTGTGACTGTTTTTTTTGTTTTGTTTGTTTGTTTTTTTTAAATGGTTTATTTTCGGAAACGATAAGAAATATTTTTGGCAGGGGGGAATCTCCTGAGAATAGTCACATTGTTCCCCTGAAATTAATAATACTATAAAAATTTAATTTGTTCTGTATTTGTAAATCAGTTCTACTTGGAAAAAAAATATTTATAACATCATTACAGTATCTTTGTTTAACATATACCATATTGGAATTGAGAAAATCTCAAGTGCAATATTAAGATTTATAGTTGAAAATAAAAATGGCAATGATTACTTCTGGATACTTTTTTAAATTCTAATTGAGATTTTAGTATTGTGTCAAATTATTTTTTAACTTGTCATATGAAACTTGTTTAATAATGATTATTTTATATAAATATTAATTACTTTCGCAGAAAAGCTTAGTGCAATAATGGTCTCAGTCCAAACATCTGTCAAATCAATATTTGATGAAAGATGGTGCGTAACATTCGCTTACACTTGTCCCAGTTTTGCACTGATGACCCAGTGGCAAAAAAAAAGTGAAATCATGGACTGTCGCTAGATGCCAAAATTTAAAAAAAGCCTTGATTTTTGCAATTGAATCATCTGAAGTACATTATAGGCCTTTTCTCTATTAATTCTTGCACTTAAATTAATAATGACAAAGGTGGAGTTGGCCCATTCTAGTTCTCAGTAACTGCAAAGAAGTTGTTTTGACACTTGTACTCCAGTTAGTCATGTGATAATGCTACTTCAAAAAAATATGTTGCTTTTCCCATGATAATCAAGGCCCTATGGGGCTTTTTGGTTGTGTGGTTCCCAAGCTGCCGCCATTTTGGCTAGCAGTGGAGTTCAATTGTGTTCGACCGTAACCCGGCAGTTGAACGGCATCCCGGGAGGTCACAGTGGCTTGATGCGACAACCCTGGAGACGCCGTGTACCTCCCGCGGGGGGGGGGCGGTTTCGGGCTCAGCTGGCGCTCAGATAAGCCGGGGACGCTTCGCCAAAGCCGATGTGGTCGTTGGAACCCCAATTCATAGGAAGGGGGGGGGGGGGGAGACTCCTTTACGCACCTGAGCCGTCGTGTTCTCACGCCCCGATGGTCATGTATAGCTTCTAGGAAAAAGCTGCCACGGAAATCACATCTCACTTTGCTCTGAGGAGGAAAAGGAGGAGGAGGAGGTTAGTGTCTACCTTTAAAAAAAAAACAAGCACACACACACACACACACAATGGAGGGTGATCACGGTCAGGTGGACTGCTGCGAGGCTGCGGGCTCCGTGCCAGCAACCGCACAAAACAAAGCCAAACAGCGTGGATGGAGATGACAGAGACTACACAAACACGGCTCAGGCGTCGGTCACATCAGTGACGCGCGCGCGGGAGGTTCACGGCTGGTCAGCCACTGATATTAAGAGTCAGATTTATGGACCAAACGGAGTGGTGCATTTAATTAGCAGATAATAGACAACTATGGTTACAAAAAAAGAATGAATTGAGGAAGGGAAAAAATATATAATACTTTTAATAATACAGCTGTCTTTTTAAGGGGGGGGGGGACATTTTCGGACAATATTTAAAAACGTATTTTTACAATGGCTCACTTCCTCACTCCTAATAACTTTGTTTCCTCAAAAATGCCATAGAGTGACTGTACAGTACAGTTACTGTACTGCAGGGGTGCACAGACCTTTTTACACCAAGATCTACTTTTCGAGCAGCCAGCCTCTCGCAAGTTACCAACGACGACTTATTTTATTCACATACTTCGACAGTCAATGCATCTTAAAACAACAGCATTTCTTTTTTAACTCCATTAATATCGAAATTAAACATAAGCAGCATGTCTAGCTCATCTTTGCTCTACGTTGCCCGGACTGTGTTGCTAACTAAAGGAGCAGTGGTGGACGCTGTCATTATAAAACACATTGATGGGCTGCATAATTACTGTAACATTTGTAATTATGAGTGTACGTCTTTAAGAGTGGGTGAAAGGCAAACTAGGAAAAAGGGAGTATGGTGAGAGAAACTTCCGTGTGCTGCCTAAAAGAAACCAGTGGCTTCTTCTTTTCATTTTTTACAGTACATATATGAATTGTGACATTAAATGTAACAACCAGTCATCCCTTACTCTTTGAATCACATTGCAAAATACCACAAACTGAATAGCTGTATGTTATTTGTTCAATTTGCATTGGATATTTTTTTTTTGCATGCAGCGCAGAATATCTGCAAAGAGACTGTATAAGCGCACGTGCGCAGTTTAGAGGGAACATTGGCAAGCGTCTTTTTTTTTTTCCTGGCACGTCATCCCACGATCGCCTTATTGAGCACCCCTGCTGTATTGTATTCTGGCGACGGGAGAACTTTTTTTTTTTTTTTTCCAGGAAAAAAAATTGCACCTCATTGAAAAATACAAACGGGTAATACTATACAGAGGTGTCATTTTACAAGAACCACTGGCCACACCTAAAATTAAAAATGAAAAATACTATATATCCGCAAGACATTACACTGTTTAAAATCTGATGATGTCAAAGCCCCAAATAGTTGCAGGGAGTAAAGTAGACAATAGTAAATCTGTAAAAACTTGAGAAATACACAGTACCCACAATGCTATCCAGCTGCAACGAGCATATATGAAATTATGAGACGTCGGGAGCAATGTTACTGCTCTATGAATAATATGAATATTATATCCAGCTGACTGGGCTGCTGCAGCACATACAAGGTCACACACACATTTCATCCGCCGTCATCTGTTGTTCCTCCGGGGTCTTCTGAATGGATTCGGATTGGAGGAACACACAGATGCACAAACACACCGAGTCGAAACTGACTACATACGAGACGGAAAACAACATCCATGACCGTCAATGTGCAAGTGTGGCTGTACAAGATTCAAAATGCTCATAACATAAAAAGAGGTGTCATGATTTGCAGTACTGGAAAATAATGGGCGAGAATAAAAAACGGAGGAAAAAAAAAAAACAGACTTCAATCTGACCTGCCGTTTAACAAGACTATATTTAATATATCAAATGTCCGCTGAAATGTTTCCGCTCTGCATCTTTTGAAATTATAACCTCCAGTTGAGCTCACCTGCAGCACGCTGAGGCGAGACTTTCATCACAGTAACAATCATTTCAAAAATGGAATTAAAGTGCATCCCAGCAATATCTTTTTATCATCTGCTTCCGAACATCCCGCTGGTGACTTCACACATACTGTGACGATGCGATAGATTCTTGTGCTTAAATGCTAATCGCTAGCATTCAAGATTAGCGCTAGCGATTAGCATTTTTTTCGGTAAAACAAAAACCACTACCATTGTGCTCACTTATATATCATATATATGAACAATACACAAATATTATAAGGTCTTAAAAGTCACTTACAGACACTCCCAGGGCGCTTTTGGCAATATTTTTCACTGGTCCAAGAAGACATCCGTCTGCATCAAATGTCCGTTCGGGAAACATGGACTAAGGGTAAAATAGTTCCGGAGGGAGCAAATATACTTTTGCTAATATTCTTTATTGCCAAGGTAGTAATTTTTGTGGTATAGTTACTCGGTTTTTTTTTTTTCACAACCATCGGTACAACACTATGGTACAGTACATCGCACATGGCCACACTCTGCAACAAAATCTCACTTTCACCTGTCACACAACCTAAAAAAAAAAAAAAATTCAAGACTTTGTCCTACAACATCACACAATTCTACAATACCTCATACAACGTCACACGTCAGACAATCACAACCATTCACAATGTCTCCCAACTCCACATTAAACTACACACAAGCCACACTAGCCCAAACAACTCCATATTGCCACACAACCCCAAACAAACGTACGAAATGCCGCAATAATGACTGTCGTACAAAACCACAAACAAAAACACATCACACACCACGACACGACGCCAACAAGAAGTGAGTCGAGGCACGAATTTGATTGACACCTAAAAGTTCAGCAGCGTGGCGCTTTCAGGAATTTTAGAGACACCCCAACAGCACCCGGAAGCTAAAACGTTTCACGTATTGGCCATTTAGAAGTCTTATTTTATTATTCTACTTTGCATTTTTATTTTACTCATGCAGACTTGTTCACGATACTGTTCTCAGTTGTTTGTCAAATTCATATTTCTTTCATTCCATTTGACAGCACGCCAGCATAAGTTCGGGCCCTTCCACTTATCACCTTTTCTAGCCGTGTTAGCTTTGCCGCGTTTCCATGAGCAAGGACGATCAAGTCTTCACTGACCAGAGTCATGATTATGACTCCGTTGATGATGTTGTCCGCGTGTATTTCTCGCCGTTTCCCCGAGAGCAACGCGTGGGCGTCGCTCGGCCCCAAGTGGAACGGCGTTTTGTTTGAACTCTCTGCCACTCACAGCGGCAGTGGGCGAGGAGAATAGAAATAATAAAAAAAACAAAACGGAGGCTTTCCTCCGCACGTTTAACAGAGGCTACAACGTGAAATCCGCTGTGGGGGTGAAGTGAAGGCGGTGGCGATGCTTTACGGACTTCGGGATTCTGTCGAGTCACGGTTTGCCGCTGAGCGCTAATTTAGCATTTGGGCTCCAATTAGCGGCAATCTGCGAGCGTCAGCACGCTGTGAGGTTTGTTGACCGTATCCTGTGATTCGCGCGGAGAAGCATGCACGGATCTAGAGGAATCCTCTCTGTGATTTATCAACTGGATATTCTTGCAGGACAAAGATTTCAGACAACGCGAGAAGTGACAGAAACTGATGTGAGGTGGCGAGACCCATCTTGGAATGCTGTATTCCAAACGAACGCAAATCACATCTGAGGCTGCGATCAGGCTACGATTGAAGATTTTTTTCGCTGACTCCGCACTTGATTTGGCTTCTTCGTCCCTCTAGGCTGAAAACACAAGCGAGCTTCACTCATTTGGATCGTAAAGCCCCTGTCACCAAGCCTTCAAACAGAAATAATCCGGTTATTGAAATCCTAAGCGTCTCATAAATGTTACCAGCGTAAAGTGAAAACTTCTAAACTTGATACTCCACAGACAAGAGTGCTGCCCAATGTGAAACATTCTCCACAACTTGCACATACTTACAGCCAACAACGAGGCGCTCTACACCGCCAACGCCAGGTCTGTAATTGCCTTGAGGTGCCAAACAATTTTTTTTTCTCTTACAAAAGGTTAAAAGCATACTTAGCGAAGTTCCTCCACTCAGTTCAACATACCTCCTTGGTCATAAGATGGCGCCAATGAAGCAATATTAGACATAAACAGCAAAAAGGCTCCTCCCCCCGAAAATCCATGATAAGATGATCTCGGGAATGCCGAACTGTGAATGTGCGGGGGTTCACTGCACTAAGATTATTGTCACATTTTTTTCCCGTACCACCGTTGGTACACATCTGTGGTGACATCACCATAAACAAAGTCAAAGAAAAAGCAACATTTATACAACATATATGTGTGATTGAGGGCGGCTCGGTGTGGTTCAGCTGGTAAAGTGTTCGATCCTGGCCTCGCCTGTGTGGAGTTTGCATGTTCTCCCCATGCCTACGTGGGGTTCCTCCGGGCCCTCCGGTTTCCTCCCACATCCCAAAAACATGCAACATTAATTGGACACTCTAAATTGCCCCAAGAAGTGAGCGTGAGTGTGACTGTGTCTATGTGCCCCGCGATCGGCTGGCAACCAGTTAAGGGTGTCCCCCGCCTCCTCCCCGTTGACGTCTGGGATAGCCTCTGGCATTCCCTGCGACCCTTGTGAGGATGAGCGGCAAATAAAACGGATGGATGGATTAATTGGACACTCTAAATCGCCCCAAGTTGTGAGCGCAAGTGTGACTGTCTCTAAGTGCCCTCTGAATGGCTGGCAACCAGTTCAGGGTGTCCCCCGCCCCTCCTGCCCATTGACAGCTGGGATAGGCTTCGGCACTCCCCGCTACCCTTGTGAGGATAAGCGGCGAATAAATTGGATGGATGGATGGAGGTACTGTCCCTGTGTATGTGTGCAAATGTGTATCTTAGCACAGGGTCACCAGTGGGTATCGCAAGTCTGACAAATGTGCCCGCCAGGATTTCGAAGTAATGCGGTTTTAAAAACACCATCAATCAAATCGCCAGACCAGATCAATAGAGCGCAGAAGCTCAGATGGAGGCGACAATGCAGTTTTGGTGAGATTAGGCAGCACGGCGACACGATCAAGTCGGAAGTAGAAGGAGATGATAGAGATTTGGGAGTGTTTGATGGATGCGCTTGACTAGGCTGAAGTGAAGTGGAGAGGTCAACGAAAAACAAAACAAAAAATACAATAATAATAATGAAAAAAATAATTGCCAGGAAAAAGAGAATTAACAACAGAGGCGGGCACGGCCGGGAGATGAACTCTGTCGAATGGACGCGATTGTACAAGCGGAAAACTTTCCGTGTGAGCGTCAGAGTCGTCGATATCACACGCGCTCAGAATTAGGAGGAGGATCCGAGGAGAGCAAAGACGAGCGAGAGCGATGCCCGGATAAGGAGCAGGGGGGCCGCTAATCCTGTTTTCAGCTCGATGAAAGTCTGGGGAGGAAAAGTACTTCGACAAGATGAAAAGGCAAATTTTGCTTCGGAACATTAATTTCGAACCTGAACGTATTTGCGGTACCTATTTTAAACACCAAATGAATTGCTCTGATATGGAATCGGATAGATTATGCAAAACAATATGAAAAAAAACAAGTGAGATCACCGACGAGAGGCCTGGAATCCACATTATAGCATCTTCGCTCTTTTATGCAGGTAAACAACAAGGCCATGCATGCTTGTTGACTCGTTCACCGCCATGGACGTTCGTATCCGTCAATTGGAATCCCACCGTTTACTGCCACCGAAGTAGGTTGTCGAACGTCGACGTTTTAGAACAAATCGGTTTTCAAACGAAAATTTCGAGATTTTTTTTCTTCTGTTTTCGAACGAATATCGGTACTCGAACGCCCCCAACAAAACCAGGAAATAACAATGCGTGCGGTGCAAGCAGCTGACCCACCCATGACGCGTTTTGTTATTGTCTATTTGAACGCCCCCCCCCCCCCGAACAAAAAAACAGGAAATGACATAACGTGCAACCAGCGGACTTTTGTTATTCTGTATAACGCAGCCTCTGTACACAGACGTGTCCCGGTAGTGACTGTAGTTTTTCTTCTTCTCGAGGACTACCGTATTAACCCCCAATCATGGCACCAAAGAAGGAAAGTTGCTTCTTTAAAGTTATTCTGAACCTTTGTTGATAAAAAAAAAAGTTTACAAGGCTGGGGGCCGAGTCGCTACAGATACGGCAATGCGCTCCCAGCCTAGGCTGGGAGTACTCTACTACTAAAGCATACATTTTAAGCAAAAAATAAATATATTTGTTAAATTAATTTATTATATAAAGTATTTAAACTATACATGTATTTCTACTATGCAGTTTATTATCAGGTAAAGCGAAAACAAATGCTTTAGAAAAATCTATTTTTTTAGGCTTGGAACGCATTATTTCTTTTTTCATTCATTGTAATGGGAAACATCGATTCGGTTTTCTAACAAATTACTTCTCGAACCGTTTAATGGAACTGATTGTGGTCGAGAACTGAGACAACACTGTATAAAAGGTGAGAAAGTTTTTCAGTGGATTGGCATGGAAGAGGAATTGAATTTTTCATTCGGCTTTTTCATTTTGGAGCTCCGGTC
Source organism: Syngnathoides biaculeatus (assembly GCF_019802595.1). Classification (NCBI taxonomy): domain Eukaryota; kingdom Metazoa; phylum Chordata; class Actinopteri; order Syngnathiformes; family Syngnathidae; genus Syngnathoides; species Syngnathoides biaculeatus. The sequence goes on along the minus strand of NC_084655.1, from coordinate 16,583,611 downwards.
CTGATATTGTCACCGGACACAATATTGTGTGGGTCCTGAAAGATAAACCAAAATGCTCTAAAAGGGTCGGCAATATTAGGAACTCTGCTTAGAAAACAGCTGGCGGTGAATCCACCCATCCATTTTCTGAGCCGTTTATCCTCACAAGGGTCGCGGGGCTGGCAGAGAATGAGTTAAAGAAAAATCTAAATATCAACTTCCATCCACCCATTTTCCGAGTTGCTTATCCTCACGAGGGTTAGGAGTGCTGGACTCAATCCTAATTTTTAGAAAAATACACTTTCATCTGGCGGCACGATGCCTCGGCTGGTTAAGTGTTGGCCTCACAGTTCTGAGGTCCCGGGTTTGATCCCGGACCGGCCCTTGTGCCGTTTGCATGTTCTCCCCGTGCCTGAGCGGGTTTTCTCTGGGCACTCCGTTTCCTCCCACATCCCAAAAACATGCAAGGTTAATTGGACACTCTGAATCAGGGGTGTCAAACTCATTTTTGTGAAACAATCCAAATTTTTAATCCCCTCATTATCTTTACACTGATTTGGAATCAGAAATCAAGATAATTATTTTTATTTTATTTTTTTTTTACTATTGTTCATGTTTGGTCACACAAAAATGCTAGTAATATCTCAAAGTTGGCATTTATGTCATGGCAATGTGTAATTTTAACAAAACTCCTGGAAGTTGACACACACGATTTGCCTTCGCGGCCCACATAAATCCATGTGGTGGGCCTGATCTGGCCCCTGGGCCTTGAGTTTGACACCTGTGCTCTAAATTGCCCCTAGGTGTGATTGTGGGTGTGGCTGTTTGTCTCGATGTACCCTGCGATTGGCTGGCAACCAATTCAGGGTATACCCCGGTTCCTGCCCGTTGACACCTGGGATAGGCTGTGGCACTCCCCACGCCCCTCGTGAGAATAAGCGGCGAAGAAAATGGATGGATGGACATTCCCATCTTGAAATCTTAATTTCAAAACCTAAACATGGCTTGAAGGCCAAACCTTTGTGCAAAACCCATGTTTGAAACCTGAATGTGAAACTAAATCCTGCAGGGCTACGTTCGAAGGCTCCCGTTTGTCAATTAAGTCCAGGTGGTCTTTGGCGTTCGGCTGACGGCCAGCCAAGCCGCCGCCGCAGCTCTCGGCCCGGCAAATAGTTCAATTACGTCTTGATGGCCTCTCCCTCTCCGCACGTCTCTGAAGCCGGCGCGAACATTTCACGAGCTGTCGCCCCCCCCCCACCTCTCAGTGGAAAAACCAGTGAAACTCTCCATTGATGACGGAGGCCCGGAGAAGAGAAAACGGTGCCGAACTGCGGCCGGGGTGGATTGTCGCTCTCTTCCGTTGGCAGCGTGGCAAACTCACGGTAGGGAGTGTGGATCATTAACCAGATGACTGCCGCACAAGAGCGGTGGGTAAACAGTTAAATGCAGGAGGGAGAGAAAATGGGGTCCCTTTACCGTTGCGGCCCTAACATCATCACGCTTGTCTAGCAGAACATCACTGCGAGCCAAAAAACACAAAAATAATCCCTTCCATCCATTTTCTTAGCCGCTTATCCTCACGAGGGTCGCGGGGAGCGCCGGAGCCTATCCCATCTGTCAACGGACAGGAGGCGGGGTACACCCTGAACTGGTCGCCAGCCAATCACGGGGCACGTACAGCCACACTCGCAATCAAACCTCGGGGCAATTTAGAGCACAGGTGTCAAACTCAAGGTCCGGGGGCCAGATCTGGCCTGCCACGTGGATTTATGTGGCCCGCGAAGGCAAATCATGTGTGTAAACTTGCAGGAGTTTTGTTAAAATTTCACATTGCCATGTCATAAATGGCAGCTTTGAGATATTGCTAGCATTTTTGTGTTACCAAACATGAACAATCGTTGAAATACCCCTTTACCTTGATTTCTGATTCCAAATCAGTGTAAAGATAATGAGGGGATTAAAAATTTGGATTGTTTCACAATCAAAACGGCCCTCAGAGGGGAAACCGCAACTACAATGTGGCCCGCTTCCGTCCAAGAATGACTGAAAGTGTTTGTTGGTTTAAGTGGTGTGCGTGCGCCATCTACCGTTCAGTTTGCACATGATCCACCCCCCCCTACAAAAAAAAGTAAAAAAAGGTGACTGTGGGAACGGGCGCGCGCGTGCCAAAACTTTTCATTGTCCCGACCCCCTGGAGGCGCGTTCACGAGTCCTCATCGTTTGGAAACGTCGGCGACGTCTCCGCTTTCGTCCTGCTGCTGAAGAAAAACGAGGAACTTTTTTTGTTTGTTTGTTTGTTTGTCTGTGGTTTTTGACGGCGAAACGTTAAGGTAAGTCATTTTTACGTTATGTATTATTATTATTATTATTATCATATAATAAGTCGAAGTGTTTATGCTTGTATGATTTATTTGTTGTACCATATTTTTACAAATGCACACACACAATTGGAAGAATGCATTTGAAAATGTCCTTGGATATAGTATATATTCTTTAAGTATATATACTTAAATTTACTTTTCATTATGGTATATTACAGCTATTATCAATACCAATATTACAATATATTGTACAAATGGGTGCGCGTAGCACATTTTCTTCGCAGCTTTGAGATTCTGGGTTAGAATCCGAGCTGCGGCCTCCCCTTGTAAGGAGTTCGCATGTTCTCGCGGCGGCTGCCTGGTTTATCTCAGCGGACTCGGACGTCCTCCCACGTTCCAAAAAAACGTGCATGTTAGTTTCACCGAAGACTCTAAAAGGCCCAAAGGTGCGAATGATTTGTTTATATGTACCCCGTGATCGCCTTGCAACCAAATCCAGGGCGTACCACGTCTCTCGCCCAAAGACAGTTGAGATATTCCACAGCAGCGATAGAAACTGGACTGGATTGACAGATAATTAAAGTGGATATTTTGTGTTTCAATTCTTGGAATTGCACAAAAGTGATGAAATGGTGACTTTTCAATGCAAAAAAAAAAAAAAAGCATGGCATGAGAATATTTTTGAGGAGAAAAGCTCCGTATGACACGGGTGACTTAACCCCCAAAAATAATCAGATTAAAGAATTACAGCATTCCTCATCTGAGTGTGGAGGCAGGGTCGAGGGTTGCGCAACGCACGGGTGAACGCAAGAAAAGTCAATGTTGCCATCTTGTGACAGAATATCATTTACATGGCGAGAAGGAAGGGGGATAAAACGAGATAATAGAGCAGGAAATGGGAAGTGTGATGGTAACCATAGACCAGGAAGTGACATAAAGTGAGACATGGCGGTCAATCTAAATCGCACCCCATGTGAGATATCACCTTGTGGGGTCTCAATGATCCTTAGAAAGGTGAAGAATCAGCCCAGGACTACACGACAGGACTTGGTCAATGACCTGAAATGAGCTGGGACCACCGTTTCCAAGGTGACTGTTGGTAATACACTAAGACGTCATGGTTTCAAATCATGCGTGGCACCGAAGGTTCGCCTGCTTAAACCAGCACACGTCAAGGCCCGTTTTCCAAAGACCATTTGGGTGATACAGCAGAGTCATGGGAGAACGTTTTGTGGTCAGATGAGACCAAAATGGAACTTTTTGGTCATAATTCCACTAACCGTGTTTGGAGGAAGACGAATGATGAGTTCCATCCCAAGAACACCATCCCTACTGTGAAGCATGGGGGTGGTCGCATCAAGCTTTGGGGGTGTTTTTCTGCAGGTGGCACAGGACGACTTAAGGAGAGGATGGCCGGGGCCATGTATTGTGAGATTTAGGGGAACAACCTCTTTCCCTCAGTCAGACCATTGAAGATGGGCCGTGGCCAGGACTTTCAACATGACAATGACCCGAAGCACACAACCGGGAAAACCAAGGAGTGGCTCCATAAGAAGCATATCAAGGTTCTGTTGTGGCCTAGACAGTCTCCAGACGTAAACCCAATGGAAAATCTTTGGAGGGAGCTGAAACTCCGTGTTTCTCAGTGACAGCCCAGAAACCTGTCTGATCTAGAGAAGATCTGAGTGGAGGAGTGGGCCAAAATCCCTCCTGCAGTGTGTGCAAACCTGGTGAACAGCTACAGAAAATGTTTGACCAAACAAACAAAGGCTACTGTACCAGATATTAACATTGGTTTTCTTAGGTGTTCAAATACTTACTTGCAGCTGTATCACACAACTATATTGTTAAAAAAAATCATACATTGTGATTTCTGGATTTTTCTTTTTAGATTATTTCTCTCACAGTGGAAAATTACGAGGAAAATTTCAGACCCCTCCATGATTTCCAAGTGGGAGAACTTGGAATATAGCAGAGTGTTCAAATACTTATTTTCTTCACTGTACCACTTCTTCCACTATGAAAATGGATACTACCTCATTTAGCATCTTTCTTTTGCATCCATGTACAGTAGCTATATGTTTGAGTCATTAAAAAATTTAAAAAAAAAAAATCATCTGATGAAAGATTCCAGTGACTGGAATATATGCCATCCAGCGGTATATCAGGCTTTTCCACTCTGCTAACAACGAGGCACTCTAAAGAGGACATGTCCACAGGCTTGTTGTCACATCTGATTGGTTTTTGTCCCGCTCTTCTGCCTTGTCTCAAAGACATGTGTACACTCGAAGCCGAACAACGAGGGACTCTGAAGCAGCTACGCCCCCCCCCCCCCCGAATCCCAGATCCACATCTGGCTGTCAAGTCTGATTTTAAAAATATATATACATTATTCCACCTTCCTCACTCTTCTACATTTCCCTATGGGGCATGCAGGCACTCACAGCTGACAACGAGGCACTCTAGAGCGGCCACCCCAGTGCACCATCCAAATGGAAGATGAGTTGCTAGCTAGATAACTGCGCATAACAACTGATGTGAATGAAGGCGCTCAAGTTCTTATATTGTAAGGATGGAACAGCATGTCAAACATATGGCCCGAGGGCCAGACACGGCCCGCTGGATGATTTAATCCGGCCTGTCATAAATTTCTGACTATGTCAAAAAAAGAAGAGCGTCCCTACTTTAGCAGCTATAGTATTTCAAAAGGTTTAATTGAAAATAAAAAAAAAGAATAGCAAATCTGAAATGTTGAAAAAAGTTTGCGCTCGTATCCCCACAACTGAGTATTACATAGTAGTTAGTCTTTGCATAATCTCTTCAATTTCAACTCTTTGAAATCACTTTACAGGGTCTTTAACTTTTTTGAGTAAGGTACATTTGATGTAAATAACATTATTGGCACAAAAATGTGTTCAACCTGCTGCCTCCACCAGAGATGAAGCCCCGCCCTTAATCTCCACTCCCCGAACGTCGTCGTCATGGAGACGGTGGTGATCGTAGCCATCGGCGTGCTGGCCACCATCTTCCTGGCGTCCTTGGCCGCCCTGGTGGCGGTGTGCCGCCACCGCTACTGCCACCCGCACCACCTGCTGCACCACTTTGACTCCAAGTGAGCGCCCGGACCTTTCCCGGCTGTCTAACCAGTAACTGAGAGCTGTTTCCGTCAGGCCCACGGTGGACCTGATCGGCGCCATGGAGACGCAGAGCGAGCTGTCCGAGCTGGAGCTGGACGACGTGGTCATCACCAACCCGCACATCGAAGCCATCCTGGAGAATGAGGACTGGATCGAGGACGCCTCGTACGTCTTTAGCTTTGGGATGCATCCAAGATACACTTAAGCAAAGATCCTTCCATCTTTTTTTAAATTATAATAACACTTCTCTTTATAAGTGTTACTGATACTCATGGCAACAACAACAAAAACACTTAGACCTCCTCACCAATAAGTGGCGCTATAGTGTGAGCATTTGAGACAAATGCCAAACTAGTAGTGGAAGGGAACAATGCTAGCATTTGCGCGCTCAACAAAACAGCCTCTGTGTTTGCAAATGACATCTTTTGTATTTCTTTTCGCAGCGGATTGGTCTCCCACTGCATCGCTATCCTGAAGGTAAACGTCAAAAAAATAAACTTCTGTCGTGACTGATGGACGCTAACCCGTTTTCACCATAGATCTGCCACACGTTGACGGAGAAACTAGTCGCCCTGACGATGGGCTCAGGGGCAAAGGTCAAGGCGCCGGCCAGCCTGGGCGACATCATCACCGTGGCCAAGCGCATCAGCCCCAGGTGACATTAGTTTAGCTCTTTGCTACACTGCTAACACGCTAACATTTTTTGCTTATTTTTAACAGGGTGGACGATGTGGTACGATCCATGTACCCGCCCTTGGACCCCATCCTCTTGGACGCTAGGTGATAAAATAAATACAGCTATTATTATAACTATGCAACAATAACAAAGAGGTATGTGATGATAACCTCAAAGCAGGAAATTGAGCTAGCTCGGCTAGCGGTCAGCGCTAACTAGCTCCTAGGCGATCCTCCCTTCACAAGAGTACAACAAAAAAACATGACAGACTCTCACGTCCTTGCGGTCACATTTGCGTGTGTTGTACGTCCAAGATGGCCGCCATTTAAAAATGTTTTTTCCGCCACCGCAGGGCGACTGCTCTTCTCCTGTCCGTCAGCCACCTGGTCCTGGTCACCCGCAACGCCTGCCACATGTCGGGGAGCCTGGACTGGATCGACCAATCGCTCCACGCGGCCGAAGACCACATGGTGGTCTTGAGGGAGGCGGCCCTGGCCTCCGAGCCGGAGCGCGGCGTCCTCAACGGGGCCGAGGGCCAGAGGGAGCACGCCATCTAGACCCCGCCGAGATATTTGACTTTGAATGCAGCACCGTGCTCATCAGGCTTCAAACACTGATTCAAATCTTAAACGCTAATCCAGACTTCGGACCCTAACCTTGCCTTGAAACTCCGATTCGAAACGCTAACTCAGTCTTGAACTGCTAATTTGAACCCCCAAACCGGTCTCGGAAGCCCATTTAGCTGGACCAAACTCCTGCCATCCTTTGATGTTTGACCGACAGCCGCCTCTGCGGCAGTCGGCCATGTTGATTCGAGCGCCGGCTTTACACACTGAACGTTCTTTCAAACTGAGGCGCCGATGTTGACGTCTCAAAGCATACGTCAATGAGTATTGATCGCTTTCTCGACAATTTAAGTCACAGTCCCGCATCCTTGAAAGATTTTTCTTGCAGCGGTGGGCTATTTAAATCCACTCCCGCATACGGAGGCTTAGTCAGCTAATCCGCGCTCGGAAAATCCACCGCTAAAGCGCACTGGCGGACATTTTGGGAGGGTCAATGGGCGAGCGGTGCGATGAAATATTTTGAAAATTCAGCAAGCGAAGCCAGTTTCACTTAGCATCGTGAAATGCGGTAGACATGCCAATCGCGTAGACACACCAAAAAGTCTCAAGAAGAACCTGAAAAGACAGAATGTCAGCCATTTTGATTCAAAGTGAACTTTTTAGGCTCATTTGGCCAATTCCAGGAGTTATGGTAAGTGGAATTATGATAAACTCCAGGCCTGTTCCACATTCATTTTCCTGGTTACGTCACCTGTTGCTGGGTAGAATTTGTGGGGCACCATTATTTGTGCCCCAGCCATCCATTTTCTACAGCGCTCGTCCTCCTTTAGTGACGTTCTCTTCTCTTCTAGCAAAGATCAGTTTGGAGGAATCCGCATTAAACTTCCACTTCCTGTATGAATCAACTTTTTTTTTTCCTCGCGGATTAATACCAAGAAGCGTTGGCCTCACAGTTCTGAGGTCCCGGGGTTCAATCCCGGACCCGCCTATGTTGAGTTTGCATGTTCTCCCCTGTGCCTGTGTGGGTTTCCTCCGGGCACTCCGGTTTCCTCCCACATTCCAAAAAACATGCAACATTAATTGGACACTCTAAATTGCTGCTAGGTGTGATTGTTGATGCCATCCTCGTGAGGATAAGCGGTGAAGAAAATGATGGATGGATTAATACCAAGATGTGCCTTATTTTTTTCTGCCTACTTTGTGATAAACTAAATTTGGATCTCCGCCGTGCTCCACACTAATGTACTCATTGGTCTCCATGGTAACCGTCTATCATTTTCCAGGACTCAAAATGGCTGCCCGTTGGTCCTTCGTGACTACCGCAGATGAAGTGTAATGAATGTTGTGCAGTTTACGTTGTTTATTCGATGATCTTTTCTAAGCACTCTGCCACCACATACAGTAGTTTGTCACAATATATATGAAAAAGAAAAAATACATAAATAAAGTTGCCTTTTTTTTAACCATATTCTTTGTCATTTTGGCAAACAAGTCCTTCGGGTTGTCTTCAAGTCAGCTTGTTAGCAGCTGGAGTTCTCTCGCTTCAGCTCCAAAGCAGTCTGAAAGGCAGTCACAAGTGGTTATAAAATACAAATAGATATTCATGTACGTTAACTTGTACCGACTGTATTAGGTAGGCCTACAATGTTCCTTATCCTAGTCACAATTTGACTCAAGATTTTATTTTAATCTCTCCAAGTTATCTGAAAAAGTTCATTTATGCTCCTTCTGAAATGAGCTCAGTCCAACAGAAAAGTGCTGCTGTAGCGCCATCTTCTGGCGACTATAGAAAATCTGAAGACTATTTGGGGTTTGTTTTTTATTATTGAAGTATACCGATTGAGGGCGGCACGGTGGGTCAGCTGGTAAAGGGTTGGCCTCACAGTTCTGAGGACCCAGGTTCGATCCCGCCCCACCAGTGTGGAGTTTGCATGTTCTCTCCGTGCCTGTGTGGGTTTTCTTTGGGTGGGCACTCCGGTTCCCTCCCACATTCCAAAAACATGCAACATTAATTGGATACTCTAAATTGCCCACAGGTGTGATTGTGAGTGCGACTGTTGTCTGTCTAGATGTGCCCTGCGATTGGCCGGCGACCAGTTCAGGGTGTACCCTGCCTCCTGCCCGTTGACAGCTGCGATAGGCTCCAGCACATTCTGCGTCCCTCATGAGGATAAGTGGCAAAAGAAAATGGATTGATGGATATACTGATTACAAAGGTTCCTGCGGCGTCTACCTGCAAGTCGTGATCCGTCAGCCGTACTTGCGGGTCTCGTGGATTCCCCTTGTCGGGTGAGGGGCTTTGCGTTGATCTTGTCTTGGTGAGCTGGGCCAGGGCGTCCTGCACCGAGGTCAGCTTACCCTGCGATCGTGCAACCGACACGCTCGGATTAATGCACACGGGGCTATATGTTCCACATCCCGCCGTCAGAGATGATAATGTGCAATTAATATACTTTTTTTTTTTTTTGACTAGTGGTCACTCACATTTGAAAAATGTACTGGTATGGTCCCTGTCAATTCAACTCCTGCTCGTGCATCGAGATGAAGAATACAAAAATCAAAATCGATAAGCCATGTGGCGCCCTCCAGGCGAAAGAACATCTAAATGTATGTCCATACACACTTTGGGTTGGTGTGATACATAACGCTGAAATTACGGCTGTAGAGCCCACCTGTGCGAGGATCGCCCGCTTCCTCTCCCAGCGAGGGAACACGTTGGTGAAGGTCAAAGGCTCGCAGCCCTCCAAGATGAGGTAGGCGTGTGGCGGGCGTCTCGGGTTGACTTCTGTGACACAAAGAGAGGAAGAGAAAGAGAGAGAGGAACGTTTAATTCCAACAACCTTCGTTGCGTAGTGTGGCAGGGCTTTACCTTTGCAGTACTGCAGCGTCGTCTCCATGGCGCACTTCCTCTCGTTGCGCCAGCCTTCCGTCTGATCCTCCGCCGGGTCGCGCTGCCACAGGTACACTTCGAAGCGGTTGTCCAGCAGGAACTGGGCTGAGGGAAGGAAACTTAAGAATCAAGCGCTGATGACAAATAAAAAAAATGCCCGAATGCTAAGTGAACAACGATCCTGAGGTGTTGGGTCTCTGTTTGAGAAATTGACGCGTCTCCTCTCACCAGGCGATGGTGCGGCGTACAGGCTCTCCTGGTCGAAAGGCATGGCCGCCACAAGGCCCGGCAGCCGCGAAGGACCGCGCAGCTCCTCGGTCCGGAAGCTGCCAGAAGAGGCGCTCAGGTGGAAGAGGCGTGGTGTGAAGTTATATTTACCAGGATCTGGTGGACAGCAAGTGTTTGGAATTCATAAAACGCGTATCACATATGTCTGTGGTTTTCAAAATGAGGGGTGGGAGGGGTGTATTTTTTTATAGCCCCCCCCTCCCCACTTGACGATCTTTCAATCCTCCCTGTTTCCAATTTGACTACGGTATGGCAACCTGATGTACAGTGGTACCTGAATGATATAATAATATGGCAATGTAGTGAAGTGACATAATAAATCTCTTCATATAATAGCACAATGAAGGAGGAACTTAACGATGTACCGTAATTTACGGCCTATAAACTGCGACTTTTTTCACATGCTTTCAACACTGCGGTTTATGCAGTGATGCGGCTAATTTGTGCATTTTTTTCTAACGGCCGCAAGCGGGGCACTCGAGCGGGAAAAGGTAAGCGTGAGACGGGTGAAATATATGCCCCGAGGAAGTGACTTTTACCAGTTACCGGTTTTACCAGCACCTACCGGCCCTGTTAGCACTGCGCTAGCGCGTTACTGCTGTGTCTCAGTGATTTTTACAAGCATGATTTTTTTTAACTGGCCCTGTTAGCGCGGTGCTAGCATCAGTGTGCGCGGAGGTGCTAGCGCCACCACGTTAGCAGCATAAGGATTAGCGTTAAACTCTCTGTCTCCTGCCTTTCTTTGTAAATGTCTTGTGTTTCAATGTCGGTTTCAATGTGGGCACTTGTGGCTTTTACACAGGTACGGCTTATTTATGTACCAAATGGTATTTCCTTTACAAATGTACTGGGTGAGGCTTATAACCAGCTGCGCCCTGTAGGCCGGGAATTATGGTAATAACAGTTGTGTAGGGACTTAACTCCTGATCTCATTGACACAAACCTACGTTCACGATGTATTAATGTCGTACCTTGCAGCATGCAGTCATAGGCCTTCCTGTCCATGAGTCCCAGCGCCGCCCAGAAATCTGCGGGCTCTGAGCCTTCCTCTACCACATGGATCTTCACCGGATTGCTTTTACGCAGACCCAGTTCTACCGGGCACCTGTCGGACATGTACACGAGCACTTGTCAAACCTTAAATACGTCCACCTGACATACAATCGAAGGAGAACATGAAAGTCACCCTTGAGTGAGGTGCTCTGCGGCCCTCTTGGCAACTTCCCTGCAGCTAGCCAGAGCTTTACATCCGGTCCAGAGGTACAGCGACCCCTGCTGGCCGTTTATTAGGACCAGGGAGCCTCTGGAGCGTAACGAGGCGCAGCAGCATTCCACCTCCATCAGCGAGCCCTCGTCCGGGAGCTCCCCTCGGACGGCAAACAGGCGCCACGTGCCTGCTTGCGTCGCTGCAATATAAACAAACATAATCAAAATTAATTCAATCATTATAAAATAACTAAATAACGACAGTACATATTCAATTTTCAGCACCTGTATTAGAAGAGTAGGCCTCTCTGTGGCCTTTATGAATAACCAGACCTCCCTTGAAGAGTTGCAGGAAAGATGGCGGCTCCTTTCCTTCATGAACCACAACCTTGAGCGACAACAAAAGAAGATTTTGACAGTTTGTAGTTGGTCAGGAGACAATACTTGCTATGTAGTTTGCGACAATGAAAAGCAATAACGTCACGTTGTTTTAATGAGGTTGCCGCGTTACCTGTGATTCTTCATTGCCGTTAATCCCAATGGAAAGAAACGCAGCAGTGTCCCGTCCGCTCACGTCGGAGTGACGTCCCCGCCACAGGAAAAAAGCTGTGCCGTCTCGACCGCGGGCCCTGTCGCTGTAAGTCCAGCGAACCACGTACGAGTCTCCCTCGTGAAGCTGTCCCGCGTTCTCCAGTGGGACCTCGCAGTCGCCGAACTCGTGGACGTGCCACGTGTCCACTCCCGTGGTCCTCGGGCCGCCGGCCCTCTGGGTGTCCACGCCGGCCAGCGTGTTACTCGAAGCCGTCTCGCCCGACACGAGGGCCCTGGCGTCGCAGGGCATCAGGGGGTAACATGGTAGGGTCTCTGAGAAGGACTGTGGAAGATGTAAAAAAAAAAAAAAAATGGGAAAAGGTGAAGGTTACTATTATTATATTATAAAAGTTGTACACAATGAAACCGTACTATACACAGGTTTATGATGATTATTATGATATTGTAGTTAAAAAACAAACAACTGTAATCCACCATAATTAAAGTTGTACATAACTGTGACACAGGCTATTTTCATCACATTTAATGTTCTGTGCACCATTAATTTAACATTTACATAATTTATGTTCGATACAACTCCTTATGTTCTCTACAAAGCCAGAGTATCATGCCTATAAACATTCTAAAATAGATACCGTAATGAAAAATAGATATAACATGATTCACTTCAATGTCTATCCGAAAAAATAAATATGAGCGGAGAGTGGAGCATCCATCCGCAAAGGAAGTCTCATTCGACATCAGAGTGGTCCCCATATTGGCTGGATCTTCTGTCCGTGATGTCACACTGGGACATTCGCTATTGAAAACATGCTATGGCTCCTACTCTGGGAGGCGAAAACGCCCCTTCTGACACGGAAGCTCTTTTCGAAGAAGAGAACATCTCACAACCGAGTGAAGTTACCGGGGCAATATTACCCGATCGTTTCGAGCCATATTTAGATGATATGCGGATCACGGCCAAACCGCATGTGGCCAAACCACCTTCGCGAGGCGGTGATAAAAACAATGCCGCCCGCGAGCAACAACGACGCCGCAGCCAAACCAGGACCCGTCCGATCCACTTCCGCGGCGGAGATGAGCCACCACGGCCAGGCGCCACGACAAGGCCGGCGGCGATCCACAAAGTATCCTGACGTCACTTCCTGCTTCTTCTCGAAAACAAATCCCTCGAGTGCATTTTCATGGTGGGAGTGACAAAAAGCCATATACGTAAAAATCATGTTTTGTGGTGAAAAAAAACACTGGGGCCATTCTGGCTGCTGTTTTTTCATTAATAACAGATTAAAAAGCATCCATTTCATGACAGTGGAGCTTTAACCATTTGTGCATCAACTGTTCTGTACAACACTAATGCACCATTTTAACACCAGGTACAGTATCATCATCATTTTTAATGTTCTCTACAAGTTAAGTTGCACAAACCTGCATCTCCTGGACCACCCCATTCTCATCTCTTCTTGCCGTCCAGTCTGCGAACTTGTCTTTGAACAGAGCCGTCTCGTTGCTTTCTGAGATGACGCCAAAGAGAGCCCAGGTGGGACGCCCCTCGCCCATCCTGGAGAAATTCACAAAATCAACTCGTTAATGCGTAAACTAGCCTGCTTGTGCAATTGGAATTGTGCAACAGGTTCGCTCTCTTTGTTATACAGCTGCGTGTCGACGGCGCGGCGGGTGGGATCCATCGGGTTGACGCGGCAATTCCTGTAGTCGTAGGCCCCGAGCCACACCTGCCGACTCAGTTGGAGCGCCACCTTCTGGCGGTCGGCCGGGACGTCTTTCCCGAGCCACAGGTACACCTCGGCGCCAAAGTCAAACACGAGCGCCTGGATGCACATAAACGCAGGACGCAGCTCACGTTGACAGTGACTTGGCAATGCTGTAATTCAACAATTCTCAGGGTTTTAATTTTTAATATCATTGCAAGCCACTGTAACTTTATACACACAGCTCAAACATGAACATTCGATTTCAGAAAATAAACTAAAAACTGTACCTCAGTGGAGTCCAGCATGGAGACACAAGGCATGGAGGCCCAGGCTTGCTCGTGGGGAACCAGTCTGTTGTCCAGCATCTTGTAGACACAGTTGGACTCCACAAGGGCGCGTTCGTACAACTCATCCTCCTCCGCTCCACCAGCTCCTGTTTAGAGGCAGCAGCATACGCAAAATTCAGTCAACTGCCGGGATGACGGAGGATCATGCAAGATGTTACAAATGGAATGTACCATTCATGTCTGACTAGCTGACAAAAGACCAACCACCTGTCATATAGAGCTCGTGCACCTACGTCACCGAAGTCACGAGAAAGGCCATATTGATGGTCTAACAGAGTTCAATGCTAAGTCGGTTGGAGATGACACGAAAATACATCTTATAACACGAAGCCCAGAGTTTCGTCCGATACCGTTAAACATGTAGAGGGTGATAATAAACGAAGGTACGTGGAAAAATGAGAGACACTTGGCATTGAGGACCCATATTTAATGCCGAAGTCGATGTTTTCCCCGATAAGAAATTGGACTGTTGGAGAACTGGATCGACACATGGATCTGGTGAGTAAGTCGGCGAGATTTACACGAAAAAGTCTGGAAGCGTAGAAAAGTCTGGACGCATATAAATAGTTGCTGGATCTGTTCTCAACGGGGAGATGGCTTGTGAATGCGGAAGTGTGTTCGGCTACACGTTAACCTTTGCCGGAATGTATCGATCTTTTCAGCTAGTATTCAATACAAATACCAATATTTAAATGAATGACCCCTGGTTTTACACAAACTCGCATTCATTAACTATGATTGGAAGAAAAAAAAGAGGACAAGCGACTTGGCTCCTCCGTAGTGTTTCCCAAGAAGTATTTATAATGCCAAATTGGCTCGTTTGAGAACAATGCGTTTAAAAAAAAAAAAAAAAAAAAAGACGGAGTCGGCTCCTCCATACACGGAGCGTGTTGCGGCCACACGTTAAACTTCGGTAAACCTCTCCGTGGCAGACATGTTTTTTTAAATATGCATTGTTCTCAAATGAGTCCAATGCATATTTAAAAAAAGAAAATAAACCGCTGGGATTGGCTTCAGCGCCTGTACACAGAAGCGTGTTGCGGCCACACATTAACCTACGTAAACCTCCGTGTGACCGACGGTTTATTTTCTTTTTTTTAAATACACATTGGACCCATTTGAGAACAATGCATCTTAAAAAAAATAAAATCATAAAATCACAAGATTATGTGGATCTGCACCAAATTTTAACAAATAACCTATCCAAATAAACGAAGTAGCTAACGATCCAGATGTTCTCAAAACGTAACCACTTTTCTAGCATTATTTGAGTCTGGTGGAAAAAAACGAAAAAAAACCTCCCCAACCCCTGTAAGGTGTCCTTCCTCCCAGAATGTTCCAGAAGTCCGCAGCCAGGCTGCCGTCGCAGTTCAGCCCCTCTTCCAGGTGGACGACACAAGTGGCGTTACAGCCCAGCTCCTTGCTACTTTGGATGAAAGATGCCAACTCTGAAGCCTGCGGTACAAAGGGTGGATTGTTATTCGTATTGGTATGTTCTGAACTCCTGTTTCTCCAGGGTTTGAAAATTGAGTGTAATTCTTGTGGGTAGGTACAGCAATCCCATGAATTGACTTCCCCCATTGCTGTTCATAATTCCGTGGAGAAAAGGATGCCAAAGGACTACTTTTCTATTAGACAAGACTTTAGCTCACAGGTGTCAAACTCAAGGCCCGGGGCCAGATCCGTCCCACCGCAGGATTTTGTGTGGCCCACTAAGGCAAATTACGAGTATCAACTTCCGTGATTTGTGTTCAAATCTGTCCCAAAATTCCAAATTGTCATGTCGTAAATGAAAACGTTGTTTGCCCAAACATCAGCAATCCCTTGATTTCTGATTCCAAAACTGACTCATAAATTTCATGTGTAAATATGATGAGGTGGTTAAAGATTTTCATGGTTTCACAGTCTCAACAGCCCTCTGAGGAAAATCGTAACTACAACATGGCCCGCGACAAAAATGAGCTAAAGCACCCCAGCTTTAGCTGGTCAAATAGAACCCCCAACCCTCACTTCAACACAGTTCCATGGACAAGATGGAGTAGCGAGTCACAACTGTGTGCTGGAACACCGTACTTTGGCCCTCTCTTTGTCGTTCGCTGACTGTCCGCTCCACAGGATGCAGTCCTCTGCGGTAACCAACAGGTAGCAGTCGCCACTGTTCAAGGAGCTGGCTGAGGGGCGGGCCAGGCGGACCTGGACGCGCTGCCTTCCTGCCGGTGCACCACCAGTCAGTTCGATGTTTGGGATGCAGATGCAGACCAAGAGGATGTGAGCTGACCTTTGATGAAAAGCAGCATAGGGCTGTTGAAGGGTGGATGAATCTCTTGAGGATTCTGAGAGGTGCTGACGGAATCCACCCCAGAAGAATTCTTACAATCTAGGGGGTGGATATAAAACTTGAGGTGAGACTCTAGAGAGCAAAACAGAACCTAGTAAGCGCTCACTCTTCTCAGTTTGGACCCTCTCCTCGGCGGCTGAGTTGAGCCCCATGAAATCCTGCCGGACGTCCACACGGGCGGCCAGAGCCCGTAGAGGGTTTCGGGATCCCTGAGTACGCCGGGACGGGCGCACGGAACGCCGGTGCTCTGCCACCGCCGACGTCAGCCTGCCAACACACATTCAGCGCGAAAGAATATTCTTTTATTTTTGTGATTTTTCTGAAACGTCGAGGGGTAACTGTGTTTAACTTGCTCACATGGGGGTACTGGTCTGGGAGAAAATGTCCAGGTCTTGTCCTGCCTCTGAGGGGGCTCCACAGGGTGGGCCGGTGTACAAACCGTTCTCAGGTGTCACCTCTTTCTGGTTAACTCCTGAGGACAAAGCACTAGAACTTTACAATGTGCAC
Organism: Syngnathoides biaculeatus; assembly: GCF_019802595.1. Classification (NCBI taxonomy): domain Eukaryota; kingdom Metazoa; phylum Chordata; class Actinopteri; order Syngnathiformes; family Syngnathidae; genus Syngnathoides; species Syngnathoides biaculeatus. Next base: position 16,567,095 of record NC_084655.1, on the reverse strand, counting down.
ACTGAAGCCAGATGTGTAGTTTTAGAGATTTGAGAGCATTTTAGATGTTCGCCAGTATTTCCAGAACAGGAACAGCAGTGAACTCAAGACAAAGGGAATCATTCGTGTGAAATGACGTTAGGAAAATCACATTTCTGAGGCATCATAGACATGGCTACTGAGTTTTATGCTGCCCGGCGTTGAGGCCTGAATTTTCAAAGTAACTGTCATATATAAGTCCTCGGTCGGAAAAGGGCGGCGTGCCCTCTTCGGGTCGTGGATGAGATCCTTCCCCAAGTGGAAGAGTTCAAGTATCTTTGGGGTCTTGTTCAAGAGTGAGGGAGATCGACAGACGGATCGGTGCAGCGTCTCCAGTGATGCAGATTTGGTGTCGTTCCGTTGTGGTAAAGAGGGAGCTCAATCTAGCAGTCGATCTACGTTCCTACCCTCACCTATGGGCATGAGCTGTGGGTCGTGACCAAAAGAACAAGATCCTGGATACAAGAAATTAGTTTCCTCCGCAGGGTGTCCGGGGTCTCTCTTCGAGATAGAGTGAGGAGCTCAGTCATCCGGGAGAGGGCTCAGTGTCGAGCCGCTGCTCCTCTGCATTGAGAGGAGCCAGATGAAGTGGCTGGGGCATCTGATCCGGACGCCTCCCTGGTGAGGTGTTCTGTGCATGTCCCACCGGAAAGAGACCCCGAGAACGACCGAGGACACGCTGGAGAGACTATGTCTCTCGGCTGGCTTGGGAACGCCTCGGGATCCCTCTGGAAGAGCTGGAAGAAGTGGCTGGGGAAAGGGAAGTCTAAGTATCCCTGGTGAAGCTACTTCGGAAAACCGGTAGCTAATGGATGGATGGATGGATGTCATATATAAGACTCTGAACCAAGTTACATTTTGAATGAACACCTTACAATTGGTGAAGATTTGGTGGGGTGGGCGGGGTTGAGGCTCAAAATGCCGATTACCGGTAATCTGACACACGAATAACAACAATGAAGGAATTCTACAGATTGTGCCTTGTTCACAAATGTCTTCTCTCACCTTCAAGTGAGCATGTTTGACCTTCGACCTTGTGGCTGTTGTTCTCACAGGCGTTATTGCTGTCGAATTGTGAACATTCAACATCTACCCAGACAAAAACAAAAACAAGATCAGATACAAAAGATTTAGGGAATGTTTAAATGTGAACTCACTTGTCATTTCTTGCGCCGTGATCAGCTGAGCCCACTCATGTTTGTCTTCGTCAGCCTGCACAGACTCAATCAATGTATTTGTTAGGATGAGAACGAGCCCAACTATCAAAAATACAACATTTCAGAGTTTTTACCTTCTGTTTCCACTGTGGTGGACTCGGGTTCTTTGTCGGAGACAGCACCTCTTGTGCCTCGAAGGACTGATTGGTCTGTAATTGAAATAAGGACAACTTTATAACCCTTTCAAACAATGAATATTTAAACATGTGGTGGAGCAACACATAAACAGACAATAGCGCAATACCATAATTTCCTGCCTATAAACCGTGACTTTTTTTGTACATCCTTTCAACCCTGTGGTTTATGCAGTGATGCAGCTAATTTGTGCATTTTTTTTCTATTTGCTGCAAGGGGGCACTCGAGCGGAAAAGGTAAGAGTGAGACCGAGGAACATATGTGCCAAGGAAGTGACTTTTACCGGTATATATTTTTTTTAACCGGCCCTGTTAGCGCTGCGCTCGCGTTAGTGCTGTGGTAGCGTGTTGCGGCTGTGTTACTGCCGTGTCTCAGTGATTTTTACCGGTATGTTTTTTTTTTTTTTTTTAACCAGCCTCGTTTGTGCTACCGTGTTGTTGCTATGTTAAGCTAAGCTAAGGTATTAAAACTTTGAAAACTCTTTCTGTGTACCATCTTTCTTTGTAAATATATCGTGTTTCAATGCGGGTTTCAATGTGGGCACTTGCGGTTTTTACACAGGTGCGGCTTTTGGATATACCAAATGGTATTTCCATTCCAAATGTACTGGGTGAGGCTTATAACCAGGTCCACTCTGTGGGCCGGAAATTACAGTACTTAGAGGGAAATGTGCCGAGTGGATTGTGCCGAGTCACTAAGAGTCTTGGGGAATCATCTTCGTTTATCTGTATGACTGTAATATTCTGCCCCCTGGAAGCCACGCCGAGTCCGCCAGGAGCAGCACAATGAATCAAATTGAAGCATTAAAGGATGATGTACAAGCATTTTAATTTTTTTGCATTCTATTTCATTACTCTGTTTTAATAAAGTCCAGTGTTATAAAGTACTACATTCCTTATTAAAAAACACAAAAGTCATTGTTTATGGAGTTAGGCTAGAATGGATTCATGGGATTTTCATTCATTTGAATGGGAAAACTGTGCAATAGCATTTAAATGAATCATAAAGTGCACCTTTTTTAAATATATTAGCACAATATTCATTATCAAACTTTGCATAAAGTTACAGTGCCTTACAATAATAATGTATAAAAGTTTGGCCTTATTTTTTATTAACACTTGAGCCTCCAATATTACATTATTTCCATGTTGGGCAATGTGATGGTACTTGGGGAGCCACGTAATGTTTTGAGGTGGTACTTGGTGGTGTAAAATGTTTGAGAATCACTGCGTTCCATGAATTTTTTTTTCTTTTCATGTTGATTTTTCATAATCAAATTAAAAACTGCTGAGGTATTCAACCATGCCGCCATTACCTGGTTGAAGCACATAACATACTGAGGCGTTCTGCTCAAATAGACCGACGCATAGACTGGATCCTGTAGATAGAACGAGACATGAGATGAAGACATTAAAGGTTAAAGGTCAATTATTAATCTTATTTAACACTCACCCAACAATGCGGCTTCTCTCCATAGTTTTCTCCCTAAAACAAACACATTCAGTTGACGAAAACGCAGCAAAAATAGTCAAGGACGTGGTACTGAAATTGTGTTTTAGGTTGAATACCGGTTCACTGTAGTTCAATTAAAGCAGCAGAAACCTGCTAACTGCTACTTTTTGGCAAAACGTTGCAAAAATCACCAAATATTGGAGTCTGCGAACTGATATTTGACACTTCTTGCCTTACTAGCGTTGCCATTAATCACGTGGTGGGCTTCAGCGTCGCCATTCACCGGAACGACAGGAACGTAGCCTGGTGTATCACCGTCTTCATTTTGGCGCCTTTTAGGAAAAAAATAACAGAATGTAGAGTCACATATGACATAATCGGAGGGGATTTTCATGGGAATTTTTTACACTGGAAAAGTATCAAATACAGGACGTAACTTTCCTATGTAGTTCTAGTTGGATGTTGTCTGAAATATTTTATCTCATCTAATTAAATGATGAAGTCTCCAAATAATGCTCATATAGCGGCATATCTCAACAAATTACAATATGGTGGTTATTTTTAATTACGACAGTAGTTCAAGCAGATATATTTTTGCTGCTCAAACATGTAGCTACAGTATGTGTCGCCATAAGGAAGCTCCTAGACGAAATATCAACCATTTTTCCATGCCGCACAAGTGCTGACTAATTTAATAATTGACATCTGAGCGAAGTTCGATTTCAGCGCATTCAATAGAGAGGAAAGAAATGCTTGATTTTTCAAACTTTTTCTTCTGGGATGTGTCAAATATAGATAATTATTTTCAATTTACAAGGCGGCACGGTGCATCAGCTGGTAAAGCGTTGGCCTCACAGTTCGGAGGTCCCGGGTTCAATCCCGGACCCGCCTGTGCAGAGTTTGCATGTTCTCTCCGTGCCTGCGTGGGTTTTCTCCGGGCACTCCGGTTTCCTCCCACAACATTAATTGGATACTCTAAATTGCCCCTAGGTGTGATTGTGAGTGTGGCTGTTTGTCTCCACGTGCCCTGCGATTGGCTGGCAACCAGTTCAGGGTGTATCCAGCTTCCTGCTCGTTGACTGCTGGGATAGGCTCCGGCACTTTACGTGACCGTCGTGAGGATAAGCGGCAAAGAAAACGGTTGGATGGATTTTTAATTTACAAGTACTTTGAATTGTATAGGAACTTTGTGGACACCATCCGATGTGTATCCGAGTTTCTATTTTAAATTGGACTACTGCAACAAATAAACTTCATGGGTAAATTCTAGTGAGACGTGTATGTTCTAGTATTTATTCCGACCTGCCACTATGTGTCGACAGCACGTGCGTCGGCGTGCAGGCGATGGTCTCCCGCCTGCCCCGAGCCCTCTGCCTCCACGGGGCGGCCACCCGGGCGCCACCGCCCTCCCGCCTCCCGATCGGCGCAGTCCCCGCGTCTCCGCGCGAACTGGCACCGTTCCCTATCACTCCGGAAAGCCCGCCGTGCTCCGAGTGGCTCCTCTTCAGGATCCCTCGGAGGCCGGGCTCCGAGTCGCAGCGCTGCATGGGCTGATCGGGAACCGCTGGGCTGATGTCGGGTTTGGAGCGGGAGAGGCGCAGCTCGCTGGGCTTCAGGTTGACGGACGAGGCCTGCTGCCTGTCGCACAGATGGGAGGACAAAGACAAGGCGGGGAGCTGCACGGGGCCTTTCTCCAGCTGAACAAAAACACATTAAAGCTCATAGTTATGATTCATCGCAACATGTTTCCATTTCAATGGAGAAATTAATTTGCGATACGACTGATTTGAGTTACGAGAATGGTCACGGAACAACAGCCAACTCATAAAATAAGGCACCGCCGTCTGTCACTTACCAGGCTGACTTCCTCCACCGTGATGGGCTGCGTGCGATAGCGGGCGCCCTTCTGCCTCCGCCTTTCCGGGGCCCCGTCGGCACTCGGCCCCTCGGGCAGGGAGAGTTTATTAAAAAGAGCCAACTTCTCGCTCACACTAAGCTTGCAGCCCTCGTCGTCGGCCTCCGCCGGTTCCTCCTGGGGAGGGCACGCCTCCTCTGGTGCGGACGGTGGGGAACTGCACACCACAAATACAACACAAGTCTTAACGGGAAGAATAATGAAGGAGTAATGTTGAGTATAGTCAGACATTTATTGTCAATTAAGATCATGCATGTCTTTCTTGATGTGGGAGAGTCAGGACCACAGCCAAAAGAAAAAAAGCAACAATTATGCTATTATAGAAATTGTAATTTCATGCAGAAAAAATGGGAAGAAAAAAGTTATAACGTAATGAGAAAAGTCAGTTTGAAAAAAAAAAAATCAAATGCAAAAATAATAACAAAAAAAAAGATTTACATTGCCCAAGAAAGAAAGTGGGAAAAGTGCATTTTATTGGGGAAAGAAAATCTTTTGACAAGAATAAAGTCATACATTTTCAATTGTTATGGGAAAAAAAATTCTCGATAAAAAGGAAAAAAATCTTAATAGAAATCTTTTTTTTTAGTTATTATGTTACAAGCAATTTAAATTATGTTAGAAGAATAAAAAAAATATTTGTTTTCAGGAAAAAAAGTAACATTTTTTTCCATGGAAAAAGTTGTCATTTTATCTATTTTCTTAGCCGCTTAACCTCAAGAGGGTCGCGGGGAGTGCTGGAGCCTATCTCAGCTGTCAAAGGGTAGGAGGCGGGGTACACCCTGAACTGGTCACCAGCCAATCGCAGGGCACATAGAGACAGACAAAAGCCGCAACCACAATCACACCTATGGGCAATTTAGAGTGTCCAATTAAGGTTGCGTGTTTATGGGATGTTGGAGGCTTAGAACTGTGAGGCCAATGCTTTACCAGCTGAGCCCATTGTCAATTTACAGAATTTAAAATCAAATACACACAAAAAAAACAAAGTAAAACAACTTCATTCTTGTATGATTCCAACTTTTTCTCTTATATAGTGCATGTGTATATATATACATATATAATATATTTCACCTGACAGCCACCATCTCCTCACAGGTGACCGGCTGGGTGAGGAAGCGATGGTCGTTGCCCCGCCGCTGCCTGCGCTCGTGGCAGACGCTTCCGGATCGAGGCTTGAGGAAAGCCGAGGCCTCGGGGGCGGCCGTCTTTTCCAGCTCCTGCGCGGAAACATATCGAGTGTAAGATTACGACAGGTTTGATCGGCAGGTCCTATAAAGTCACAAAGAAGAGCGCAAAAATGGTTGCTCTATTTGCGATGGGTGGCAAGCTGGAGTTGAAGCAGTTGGCAAGCAGGGCATCGAGCGTAGAGTAACACGAGTCGGGCCGCGTTGGGTTACTCCCCCACGGCCCACCTCCACTAATAATAACCCGGTTACTGTGGTTGTCAATGGCAACGCAATGTTTGGCGCATTTTCGCCTCGGCGGCTACGGCCGAGCGTGAAATGAGGTAGCAGAAGCTGCTTTTGCGTCGGACTAAGAGGTGGAATTGAGGACAACACCTGTCGAGCAACATCACATCCTTCAACAGCGACGCCGTCTGCATCGTCACAAGCGCATGTCTGGACGGGAGCAGCTGGCGCGACAACTGCTGGAAGATTACAATTCGCCATACATCGCAACTCCCGAGCATTGCCTTGTTTTTCGCAGACACGAGCTGTCGTTCAGCCAATTTTTTTCTTTGACTTGGGGAAAATCATGTGAGATACAAGCGCTGTACAATGGCAATGAACTCAAATCACTTCGAAACAAGCAGCACTTTGGCAGATAGTGAACATTTTTACAAAAAAAAAGAATTTAGACTGTTTACTGCCACTCTCAGTTGAGGTTTATAGTCAAACTCCATGTTGTGTATTTCAAACAACTTAAAGCTTAGCTTAATGAAACCGAGCTAGTACCTAGCTTAATGCTAACACATAAACAACAATGATGGGCTAACGAATAGCATTGGTATCACCGTAACCTTGTGGAGTTGACTGTGTAGTGGACTAAATTCAAATTTAATAGGAATCGGGAGAAAATTTCCAGGACATTTGACTCTGGAGAAACCCTGGAAATGGACAAAATGACTCTAAGATGGCTGTGTCAAACCAAAATGGAAGACTTCCTTCGTGTTTTTAAGCATGCCTTTTTGAAACTTGTTTGTGGGCCTCCTCGCGATAGACACACCGACCACATTTAAAAGTGGAATTCCGGCGGTTTGTATTAACGATGTATCCAATCGGTCATGTCGTACGTACTGTATCTTGACAATGTGATGTTAATCCTCTGTCATTTAATGGTGTTTTGAGAAGATTTTTTAATCGGCAATTCCGAATTTTCATGGGTGCCGCCATTTTGGAGAGTCACATGACCTCCGTGCCCGGATGTGACGTATTACGTGCCGCAACAAATGCTGGATTACGACGGGACACAGTTATGGGCAGTGCTGATTTCTCTGATTTATCCTCATCTGATGAAGAAATAGCAGTATCGGTTGATCTCGAAGACGGAGGAATATTTCCATAAATATTTGAACCTGTGGCTATAAATAATGTTGAATATTCTGATGGTTCTTCAGACGGGAATGACGTGGAGTCTGACAACTCGAAGGCCAACGCGCGGGACATAACTGCGTAAACTCGCGGCCCGCCGCCCGTGCTATTTCGTCATTCCCATCCGAAGAACCATCTGAATATTCAACATTAATTACAGCCACACGTTCAAATCTGTATGGACGTATTCCTCCGTCTTCCCGATCAACCAATGCTGCTATTTCTTCATCACATGAGGATAAATCTGAGAAATCGGCAATGTGCATAAATGGTGTCCCATGTAATCGACCCTTTGGTGCGGCACCTCATACATCACATCAGCGCACGTAGGTCATGTGACTCGCCAAAATGACCCGCCCATGAAAATTCGAAATTCCCTATAAAGGTCTTCTCAAATCACCATTAAATGAGAAAGGATTCACATCACATTTTCAAGGTACAGTACATGTGACATGACGGATTGGATACATTTTTAATCCAAACCGCCGGAATTCCCATTTCGGGAGCTAAGTTAACTAACTTTAAGGGCTGCATTTTTTTTTTTTAACTCCAGATAGATGCAAACTAAAATTGTCATGAAAATTACCCAAAAATTCATTTTAAATCTAGGTTGAAAACTTTTCTTTTTTTCCCCATGCTTTTTAGAATATATATCTATATATATATATATATATATAGATAGATATATATAAGTATTGATCATATTAATTGCATTGTATGTGGTTTTAACTGTTTGTTTCTCTTTGTTTTCCTCGTGTATGAAATGCACTGTACAAATAAATTTGCCCTGCTTTGCTAAAATGGCTGACTTTCCAACTTTTTGGGGATAGCTGGTTGAGATTTTCATTCCCCCCCCCCCCCCCCCTTTCTGGACATTACTTCTTGAGACTTTTTTCGTGGGTTTACTCAAGATCGTCATGCAGAATTTGACATGAAGTGGTGAGATTATTGGATGGCCGCGGTTCTGGCGAGCTGCGTTCGATGAGGATTTAGAATGAAACGACACGGGGGGCGACCTCTATTAATAAGATTGTGACGGCACACAAGAATGCGCTGTCCACAGCGCCGGGGGGAGGTTTATGAATAGCGGTGAGTGTCCGCTTTCAGAGACAAAAGTGACTCACTTTAAATAAAGACATCTTGGCCGCCACGCTCATCTGTGCTCGTTCGTCTGTTTTCACGTCGGCTGCGGGACAAGGAAAACAACGGTTGAGGCTCATGTGCACCTTGTACGCAGTACAGTGGTACCTCGGTTTTCAAACGTCTCTGTTTTCGTACAAATCAGTTTTCGAACGGAAATTTTGAGATTGTTTTGCTTTATTCGAACACCCTGACCTGCTGACCCACAACAATTTGTTATTGTGCTTTCGAACGCACTCCCGAAAAAAACCTTGAAACGACGTAACGCGCGTGACGCAACCGGTTGACACTCCTCTGCGCACTGACGTGTCACGGTAGTGACATTTTTTTCTTCCAATTGAGCAGAATGTTGCAGAGCGCTGAAAAATTTCAATGACGTTGTTATGAGGCACTTCAGGAAGGTGCTCAAAAGACGACAGAAACAGTCGACATGAGATTCTTTCTTTGTTAAAAAGGGGCGAGTCACCCCCACCAAAGACATTTGAAACAGTTGTTTTGCATTGATTTTTTCTTTTGTTCCATTAACCCTGCTTCTAGTTGCAAGTTAAATTTTTGTACACGTTGTGTACTTTCTGTGCAAATAAAAAAACATTTTGTCTGTTTTTCCCCCCTCATTATTTCTTCTTTAAAGTTATTCTGCACTGTTGTTAATAAAAAAAAAGGTTTACAAGGTTGGGGGCAATGCACTCCCAGCCTAGCGTACTCTACTGCTAAAGCATACATTTTAATCAAAAAATAAATATATTTCTTAAATGATTTAATTATATAAAGTATTTAAACTATACATGTATTTGTACTATGCAGTTTATTATCAGGAAAACCTAAAAAAATGCTTTAAAGAAATTATTTTTTTAGGCTTGGAACGCATTGTTTCATTTTCCATTCATTGTAATGGGAAAACACGCTTCGGTTTTTGAACGTTTCGGTTTTCAACCGGCCTTCTGGAACGGATTGTGTTTGAGAACTGAGGCACCACTGTATATCCAATTCATTCAATAAACATTCATAGGAGGGCTTCAGGTTTGTTTTCTTGTGGTTTCCACAACTATTTGACATACTTTAATACTCATTTATTTTAAACCTCAACTTCAAATGCCTGCCACATCTTTCCAATTTTATCATCAAATGTGGCCTTTAAGCACAAAGGTTTGCTCCCCCCCAAACAAATACAATGTAAATACCATCCTTTTGGTCCCCCAAGTGTCAGTAATGACAATTCAGCGGGATTTACCTTCAGACGTTTCCTTTTCCTTCGCCTCCGCCAGCCTAGAAGAGACCACAAAATCACGTAAAATGCCACAAGGAGAATAACTTTGCGATCTCTCCCTGAGCTCCGCTTACCAGCCGCTCTCTTCCACCTCATTAGCCGTGACGGGCTGAGTCCTGAAGCGCTCGCCGGTCTTGCGGGCTCCGCCTGGCCCGCCGGGAAAGTAACGCCGGGTGCGGCGACGGGGCCCGTCCGACGCGGGGTTCAAGGTCAGGTCCAGAGAGGACGTGGCTCGTGTTCCATCATCTGCGCACCTAACACATCGACAGGTGCACGGCGTTTACAGCATTAGCTTCGTGACCTCCTAGCAGGACACTTCAGTTTAGTACTGTCCAAATCCGAGAAAGGATCCCAGCCAATTTTGGACTCCCCGTGCACTTGCCCGACTTCAGTGCATGCAGCTGGAGTTTCGTACCCACTCAGTGATGTTGTGAATGTGAGGTTGAACAGTTGCGCTCTACATGTGCATTTGTATTTCAAATCATCGTTCCCCATTGAAATATATGGGAATGCCGTTAATCCGTTTCAACCTCACCCACTCCTCCCAAAATTGGAATGTTTTCCATCCATCCATACATTTTCTTAGCCACTTATCCTCACGGGGGTCGCGGCAAACAGCCGCACTCACAATCCCACCTAGGGGCAATTTAGAGTGTCCAATTAATTAATGTGTTTTTTTAATAACAAAAATAGCACTTTGCTCAGTCAAAACAAAAATTGGCAGAACAACGGCTAATACCATGGAAAAAGTCATTCGTTGGGTCACTTGTATCTCAAGGCAGCACTGTCCTCGGTTGGCCAGCTAAAAGAATGGAGCAGGCTACGTGTTGGTTAAATAGACAAGCGTTTGTTTGTTTTGTTTTTTCTTTCTCCATTTTTTTTCCTTGTGTGTGATGACACCACAGAACGATAGAACCAGACCATACAACAGGAAATAGAAACTTGCACATTATAGGAAAGGGTCTGGATATAGTAACATTAATATCAGTTATGTTCAAAAATTCATTTGAAAAAGCATGTCATAACAGAAATAGTGCATAGATAAAATCATAAAGGCCAATGACGAGCACTAAACTGACGACAAAATCTTGTCAATAATTTAAGTTATGTCTGGCTTCTTCAAAGGGTGAGTAGTTTTACTGTATTTGTGTCTTATTCTACAGAGGGTCACTTTGACACTTGTATGACATGTTTACCCTTGAGGTAATAAAGGATATAAGATGTAAAACTAGTGCCACGGCGCTTACAATTTTTCCACCTCGGCTCCGTTTCCCGCGTGCTGTAGAAGGGCACTCCTCAGCTGGCCCACGGAAACGCGAGTGCGGAGCTGCTGTTGCTGCTCCGTTGTGTCCTCGGACTCCTGCCTGCAGCGTCAAGAAAGAGTTAGGGTGCAACAAAACATGTTATGCAGTACGGTATGTATTGTTAAAAAAACAAAAAACAAAAAAAGCATTCAGCCCGAGTGTGTGTGTGTGTTGGGGGGGGGGGGGGTTAATGTAGGTCACAATGAATGACACCTCTGAGTTTTGTTGAGAAAACAAATGTGCAGAACTATCAAAAAATGTGAAGCAAATCGAGTATAACTTACCACTGTCATCTAAAACTCACATAAGACATTTGGCCTTATGGAGTTGGCTTTAATGAAGTGGTTGTCAAACTTGCAATTAAAAAAAAAAGATAAAGTGCTTCACAATTTAGCAGTGCCCAACTGTCTAGTGTACCTGGTTGAAATTTGGTAGCAGGTGGACCACTGAGTTTAAAAAAAAAAAAAAAAAAGACTGGATGACTCATTGGCAACCAAAATTGAAGTCCATCCGCCATCTTGATACTCCCAAAACAACCATGTCGACCTGTGGGTTAATCCCCAGTGTTGTGGCTGTGAGAAAACATTCCACAGTTAAGTTAGAAAGATTTACTTTGACACTGTTAAAGTTTGTTTGTAAAGTGTTTTTTATTTTCTGATGAGCTTAATTCACTTGAACAAAGTTTTGTTTACAGTTGTTGTCGTTCACTGTTCACTCACTGCTTCACATTTATAGGCTGACGTTTTTTTTTTGCGAAAAAGCGACGTAAATAGTTTCCCAAACTTCATCAGTGGATAAGCAAGAAAATACATTTTCTGTGAAATTTTTTGAAGAATTTCATCATACAGAACTCTGCAAATTGAATTTGATTTTCAAATGCGAGGAAACAAGTTTACATTGTCTGTCTGAAATAGGATGTCGCAGAGACAACAAATGAACAATGCATTTAGCATGTATTTTCCCATTGAGAGTCCTTATTTCCAAACATATATCGAACTGATTGACAAAAATGCTTAGTTTTTTTCTATGGTATGATGACAGTGGTTCACAGCGTATTTTGGGAAAGTTAACATGTCACGGAAATCGGGCCCTAGGTAATATTAGTTAGCCCATAAAAATTAAGCAAGGAAGCTGGTGTAAACAAGTTGTGTGAAAAAAAAAACACTCATGAGTGGCAATACCACTGTAACTTTCACTCAATGAAAAATGTTTCTCCGTTTGCAATCAAGCCTGGTGGCTGTCACGCCCCCAAGACCCACAAACCCATCATGATTGGTAGGTCCGCCAGCCCCGCACACAATGTTGTAAAAATGCCGTTCATATAAAACTTCAGGACCACACAATCATTTAAATGTTTTCGTAAGGTGGGGGCCAAAAAATATCTTTGGGCCGCAAATAGCCCGCGGGCCGCCAGTTTGAGACCTCCGCTTTAGCGGGTCCTAGTATATTTGTCAGTGTATTACGACTATACACTCTATTTAAAAACATTCCATGCTGGAATCGACTGACATTATAATTCATTTAAGTACGGAAAATTGATTTGAAATAAGTAAATTGAGAAAACTGACTGTCAAGTCGCACGACCAAATTGTATGTTGCTAAATTTGTGGGGTCCTACATTGGATAAGCATGTTTACTACATGAAATATGAAGAATTTCAAACCAGTCGCTGCACATCAGTTTTTTGTTTTTCTCTCAACAGTCACAACTCACCCTGTCGGGCAGGTGGATCCCTGGGAAGCGTCCGATCCATTCGGAACACCGTACGGCTTGCCGTTGTCATTTCGGGAATCGGGGTCTCGCGCCTCCTCCTCGTCGCTGGCCCGTCGGGGGTCTAAACACTCTTCCGTGTACCCGAAACGCTCGGCCAGCTCCCGCCTCCTCTCCGCCTTGTAGCGAGCGATGCGCACCGACCGAGGCTCCAGGACCAGGTCCTCCATTGCGTCCCCGGGATTCGTCGCTTCAGCTCTAAAACATGGCCGTGGAGGATTTTCGGGGTCCTACGAGAGGACTAAAGCTGAAATTTGACTGCATCCCACATGTAGCTCTCCTGTCTCTCTCACTCTCTTCTGTAAACTGAGCCTCAGAAGCAGCCAAGCTGGAATCTCCCATTGCACTGAAAGGCAACACCACTCCGGGCTCATGACTCTGCAGGTCTTTTCCGCCAAACTTTGAGTAACTTAATCTCGTGGCTCCTAAACACAGCGCAAGCACTATTATCACCTTCCTCTGGTGCACTTCCAAGCTTAGCAAGCCACGGAAAAAGGCCGCTACAACTAAAATTGGGTTATATAAGATTTGCACTGGTTAGATGTATGTTTTGGGTCTTTGTTTCTCGTTCACACAGTGAAGAAAGTAAGTATTGGAACACCCTGCTGTATTGCAAGAGAAAACATGGATGGGTCTGAAATTTTCATCGTAGGTTCATGTCCACTGTAAGAGAGATTATCTTAAAAGAAAAATCCAGAAATCACAATGTATGATTTTTTTTAACGATTTATTTGTGATACAGCTGCAAATAAGTATTTGAACACCTGTTCATCAGCTAGAATTCTGACCTTAAAAGACGTGTTAGTCCACCTTTAAAAGTCCACCTCCACTCCATGTATGATCCTGAATCAGATGCACCTGTGTCAGGTCGCTAGCTGGATAAAGATACCTGTCCACCCCATACAATCACTAAGACTCAAACTTGTAACATGGTCAAAACCAAAGAGCTGTCCAAAGACACCAGAAACAAAATTGGACAACTCCACACAACTGGAAAGGGCTACGGAGAAATTGCCGAGCAGCTTGGTGAAAAAAGGTCCAATCAGTAGAAAATGGAAGAAGCTAAACATGACGGTCAATCTCAATCGGAGTGGAGCCCCATGCAAGATTCCAGATCGTGGGGTCTCAATGATCCTTAGAAAGGTGAGGAATCAGCCCAGGACTGCACGACAGGACTTGGTCAATGACCTGAAAAGAGCTGGGACCACCGTTTCCAAGGTGACTGTTGGTAATTCACTAAGACGTCATGGTTTGAAATCATGCTTGGCACAGAAGGTTCCTCTGCTTAAACCAGGACATGTCAAGGCCCGTTTTAAGTTTGCCAATGACCATTTGGATGATACAGAGGAGTCATGGGAGAAGGTTTTGTGGTCATATGAGACCAAAATGGAACTTTTTGGTCATATTTCCACTAACCGTGTTTGGAGGAAGACGAATGATGAGTTCCATCCCAAGAACACCATCCCTACTGTGAAGCAGGGGGGTGGTAGCATCATGCTTTGGGGGTGTTTTTCTGCACATGGGACAGGACGACTGTACTGTATGAAGGAGAGGATGACCGCGGCCATGTATTGTGAAATTTTGAGAACCAACCTCTTTCCCTCAGTCAGAACATTGAAGATGGACCGTGGCCGGGACTTTAAACATGACAATGACCTGAAGCACACAGCCAGGAAAAACAAGGAGCGGCTCTGTAAGAAGCATATCAGGGTTCTGGCGTGGCCTCGCTAGTCTCCAACATAGCAGGGTGTTCAAATACTTATTTTCGTCACTGTAAAATGTTGTCCAAGGCAAGTTAAAGCAAACGGGTTCAATTTCAATTAGAAGCCCACAGAAAGTTACTTCTGGAACAGGCACAAGAACAGTCAGATGGAGAAAAATGAAGGGAAATCCTACGTGAGGACTGTGACAGTGAAGAGGACATAATCTTAAATTATATATTTTAAAACACAACCAAGTCATCTGATATATTTTTGAGTCGTCTGTGTGACTATTTAGTCCTCTGAGGGGAATATTATGGAGTTAATAAATATTATCCAGGGTGGGCCCCTTTTGGCATTTTACAATTGTTCTTCTTAAATTGTAAGACCAATGTCTAGGAACTCTTAGTTTAGTTCTTGGACTTCCAAAAAGTAGATAAAACCAGCAAATTACCCACTATTTAGGAACTACTTCCTCCAATCCAAACACACAACAGTCCTCCAAAAGTTCCTACTTGTAGGGTTTATTTGTCTCCCCACAACCAGGGAAAACAATGAACTAGTGTTGTATTTAAAAGGGATTAAAGAGCATTAGTGTGAAAGCGCCCTGATCATAAACTAATATTTCCTTGTTATTTACGCGGAACTCAACGTGTTTGATTTAGAACACGTTTCACAGCAACGGGCTCAAAACACCACCGAGGGCTGAGACTCTAATCCACATCATAAATAACGGCGATCCAACACTTTGTATATCTGCGTATGTGTGTGTGTACTTCCCCAAACTGTGGCCGTCAGCATTCCTAATATTTCAGCCGCCCCGCACGTCGCACAATAGAACAAAAGAGGCATGAGCCGCGGACTTAGCAGCCCGACCAGCTAAAGCTTCTGTTTGGACCATAATTCGCAAAATGTATAGTTATTATTGATGATAACAATAGTACATAATGGAGCGCTTTTCCGTGTGAAACGCATTATACGAGTCAAGCGTGAAAAGAACGTCCATGTGCTGGAGACATAAAGGGAAGCTATTAATCGGTCGTCATGGAGATGACAGTGTGACCCACCCGCCGCTCCCCTCGTGTGAACGCAGTACAAAGTTCAAGCGTCCATCGTCGCCCTTACACCCCCCGTGGTGGCCTTTGCAGCTACGGTAGAAGCGCGAGTGGGCAAAAGGTCACGTGACCAGCTGAGGGAACGTCGACAGGAGAAAAGGGGACATACGGGAACAACAAAATCAATATTTACACAAATTCTGAAACTCCTGTATGCCAAATGCCATGAATTAAAAATATTGAATTGATTTATCTTGGCTGCGGTTGACCCCGCGACCATCGTGAGGATAAGTGGCAAAGAAAATGGATGGATGGATTTATGTTGGTATTATTTTACTGTTCCATTTTTTTTTATTATGATTGCATTGTAATTCAATTGCTTGTAGTTTGTTTTATTCGATCTTATATAAAGCATTTTTTTTTTACAGCTGAAGTAGTTAAACTGTTCTATAAATATATATTTGAGTACCATTTATTAACAGTAAACTTCTACTGCAGTTAAAAAAATGCATTAGTGGAGTGTTATTGTTACAATTTATATAGCATTTAACTTATGTTGTATATTGTACTTGTATAAGTAAGAATATCAGAAAGACACTTAAATAATACAGTTGATAAAAAAATTGTGATGCTCAAATTTTTTCAGTTTTTCTATACTTCGTTGTACTGACACAGTTGTTATAATGTACAATAAACGCTTTTTAACACTCAAATGACTTAAATAAAGCTATAAGGCACAGGTGTCAAACTCAAGGCCTGGGGGCCAGATCCAGCCCACCACATGATTTTATGTGGCCCGCGAAGCCAAATCTTGAGTGTCAATTTCAATTATTCTTGTAAAAAAAATTTTACAAAAATTTAAATTTGTCATTGCATCACTATTGATAAAATTGAGATATTCCAAGCATTTTTGTGTGTTACCAAACGCGAATAGTTGAAAAAAACATTACCCCTGATTTCTGATTCCGAAAGTAGATAATAAACCGATGCTGTAAATACGATGAGACGATTAAAAAGTTGTATCGTTTCACAGTCATCACGGCCCTCTGAGGGAAACCAGAACCACAATGTGGCCCGTGAGAATAAAACGAGTTTGATACCCCTGCTATACGGTGATCTTAAACAAAACCTGTGAATTTAACGCAGGATTATTTTAGGATACGTTAAAGCAATAGCACAACAAAATCGGGTTTATAAACTATTAATGTGAATAACAAAACGGAATATTCCATTCTTAAATGACGTTTCCGTTGCTTTGCTCATAAGACCGCAAGTAGGTGACTTCATGGACGCTTCACTGACCGGTGAAAAACAGCGTCCATATTAATACAATGCCAAAAACACAACAGTCGTTTACATTCACAGCAATGGAGTCAAATTCGGAATGTGATACCCCACTACTCTAGTTTTTTTTTTTTTTATGAAAAAAAAAAAAAAAAAAAAAAACATACTTACAGGTATCCGGCAAGTCCAGGGGGGACAAGCTCCTCGCTCGGGCTAGCTAGCCCTTGACAGCTTGCTCCAAAAGTAGTCAGCCCTTCTCTAGGGGAGGTGGGCGGGGGGTTTACCGTCCACATGGAAGAAGAGTAAAAATAGAAGGATAACTCGTGGCGTGTCTATCCATATTTCCGTGAAATATGGGGAAAAAAATAGCTAAAGAAACCCAAATGACTACAATAGTTTAAGGCGGTCTGGTGAACAGTAGATGTTGGCCGATGGGTAGGCTGGTAAATAGGCTGTAAGTGGATGACTAAAATATTTGGTGGGTAGGGTGTAGTAAAATTCTTTTTTCCCCCACAAAAAATGTATATAGTGTACTAATTTACTAACTTCATTTATTTTCCACTGTTTTCTTTTTTTTTTAAATATAATCACTACTTTGCAGAAATAACCTCCTGTGGAGGTGGCCCCGAATCTAAACCAGGCAAAAAAATAAAAATAAAAAAGGATTATTGCAATAGATTAATAAAAAAATTAAATTAAATAAAATCTGCGGCACTATAACTAGGAAATAAAACGTTTGGCAACTAGATAAAAATGGCTCATGTGCTCTAACTTGACGACGTTGGGGGTGGTCGAAGTACTTCATCCTGCACAGCAGCGCCACCTCGCGGAGAAACTGGGGAGGGACGCCGTTGTGTGTTGCCCGAAGGAGGCTGCAGAACTGGAACTTCTTCACCGTTCGGGGGCGCTCTCTCCCAGCCAATTCTCTGTCCTCGCACACCTTGCCCAAAGAGCCTTGGCCCATCTCTGCCAGTAGCTCATAGAGCAGCGGACTTGCACCAACTTCCATCACCGCTGGAGTTCCAATCGTAAACATACAAAATAAACATACAGGGCGGTCGGACAAGGTGAATTCTATAAACTAATGAGTTTATAGAATGATCAAACTGCTTAAAGATGGCCGTGTAAAGCAACACATTAAAAAGAGACGCGGTAGTAGTTGCTGCCAAAGGTAAATCAAAGTAGTCAGCAAATTGGCCACGTTCAAAATGGCGCCCGTGTGTATTCATCTATGGTTGAATTAGCGCTGTATAAGGTTATGTAATTAAGCATTAAAGCCATGAAAATGTCTACATTTATACAATCTACACTTGAATTTTCACATGACGAGCTCAACAGGCTTGACCGATTAGCATGTTAGCTTGCCATCCACACAGCTCATTATTTAACTTAACTTTAACCACTTTACCTCAGAAAGAGGATTCAACTTCTTTTTCTTGCCGCTAACGGCCCCCCCCCAAAAAAATGTGGCAGAACCTCACAGACGAGCAACTAAAAGCTCAGTTAAGTATGCCTATCGAATTCTAAGATTGCTGCGTTCATGCGCACTACGGATATTATGTGAACGAACCACAATAAAAATAGGAAGTGTCAGTTATAGTGTTCATATCCAGCATGATATTTTCAAAAGTGTGTTGACACAAAACACAAATATAAAAGTCTTTTTTCGATAGTTCTTTGAACAGGTGTGGGCAAAAGAAGAACAGAGACCATAAAATGTCTGCCGTCCCTTTAACCCAGTTAGTGCTTTTAATATGAGCTCTTAGTAAACATATTACAACCACACAGGGCACAGTTGAGGCCACTTCACATCAAAAGAATACTCGCATATCACGACAGTACCATAATTTCCGGCCTACAACCTGCGACTTTTTTTCCCCCCCACACGCTTTTAACCCTGCGGTTTATGCGGTGATGCGGCTTATTTGTGCATTTTTTTTTTCTAATGGCAGCAAGGGGGCACTCGAGCGGAAAAGAATACATGTGCCGAGGAAGTTACTTTTACCAGCCCTGTTAGCGCTGCACTGGCATTAGCGCTGTGCTAGCGTGTTGCTGCTCTGTTACGTCTGGCACGTCCCAGTAATATGTAATAAGTTTTATTTTAACCGGTCCTGTTAGCGCTAGCACTAGAGTTAGCACCGCACTAGCATTGCACTACTGTTAGCACTGCACTAGTGTTAAACTCTTTCTCTGTACCGTCTTTTTAAATATCTCATGTTTCAATATGGGTTTCATTGTGGGCACTTGCGGCTTTTACACAGCTGCGGCGTATGTACTGTATGTACCAAATGGTATTTCCTTTACAAATGTACTTGGTGCGGCTTTTAACTAGGTGCGCTCTCTAGGCCAGGAGTTACGGTAGATATATATATATATATATGTATATTAATTTCTTTTCTATGTTACTATTTCATATAAAGTATTTCAACAAATTTCAAATTCTAGTACCTGTATACGTTAAGTCTGCCCCAGACAGAGCAACGGGACCGGACTGTGCGTAGGTATGGCAACTGTTTTCATGAACCGCCATTAATTCTGACACTGGCCAAAAATTCCAAATTTGAATCGCACATTCACACCACCGCAACAACATTGCGGCAAGCCATATGAATAGCATTTCAAATATCAAATATTATGTTTTACATCAATCCTTAAGTGTTTAGAATATTTAATGTGCTTGTGGAGGAAAAAGCGATGCCTGTGACCAGAAGGTCTATGCCGGCTATGATCAAATGAATAGAGTACGAATACAATTGCTCAATGAGCAGGTCGGTAAGTCTTACTTTCATGTGATGGTCCGGTCCAATCAGCTTTGCATCATAAAGTGTTCAGTAGGTTTTAAGGAAAAACATATATATATATATTTTTTTTTTAAAATATGTAATTAATTAAAAGCACTGAAGACAGCCTCACTAGAGTGGAAGCCCCCCCCCCCCCCTTTTTTTGGGTGTTACATACACAATTGTTACCAAGTAGTTGCATATTTCTTCACATGATGAGAATGAGGTAACAGCCAGTAAGTCATTGGCTGATGAGCACATTCTCTTTTTTATATTAAAAAAGCCATTTTGGTCAAGCCAGTAGCCCCTTCTCGTCCCGATTAGACCCCCTTCAGTTTGCCGTTGACAAACTTGGTCTTCTTGGCTAGCGCCACGGCATCCAGGTGCAAATTGCGGTGGAGTATTGCCGAGCCACAAGTGAGCGCGCCGGCCAGCGCGCCTGCGAAGCCGCACAGGAACACATCTTGACCTGAAACACACACATGGACATGTGAATGGATTGGACGACATGGTGGCTCATGCTTATAGGACCAGTTGATCTGAAAAGTATTTATCGTAATTTCCGGCCTATAAACTGCAACTTTTTTCACACACTTTCAACCCTGTGGTTTAAGCGGTGATGCGGCTCATTTGTGCATTTTTTCAAATGGCCTTCAGGGGGCACTCGAGCAGGAAAGGTAAGAGTGAGATTGTTGGAATATATTCGCCGAGGAAGTGACTTTTACCGGTCCGGCCGTGTGAGCGCTGCGGGAGCGTGTTACTGCCGTGTCTCAGTGATTTTTACCTGTATGTTTTTTTAACCGGCCCTGATAGCACCTGCTAGCGTTAGCGCAGTGCTAGCTTTATCGAAGGGCTCAACCTTTTTGAGGCTGAGGTGTACTTCGTGAGCACCGATCGTATGAAGGGCTACATGACTTCTTTGCGGGAAACTTCTGACTCAGTTCATTACATGTACATAAAATATTTTCGTTTTAATTTATTGTAGTAAATGACATTACAGCTATTTTCAAATTTTAATTCATGTAAGCAACTCAGATTCAGAATTTAAAGCACCAATAACAGTAACAATTTGTGGCCTATGGTATTTTTAGAACATACCTTGCGGGCGCCTCGTATGGTCCTCGCCGGCTAACATTTGCACCCGGGCACTGCGTTGGTGACCTCTGCTTAGCATTAGCACGGCGGCGCTAGCGTTAGCATTAGTTTGGCGGCGCTAGCGTTAAAGTCTTTGTGTATTATCTTTCTTTGTAAATATCTCGTGTGTCAATGTGGGGTTCAATGTGTGCACTAGCGGCTTTTACACACCTGCGGCATATCTATGTACCAAATGGTATTTCCTTTGAGGCTTATAACCAGGTGCGCACTCTAGGCCGGAACTTACGGTACTACAATTTCATCTATCTATGTCAGCGACGTGTTGTGAGAGGCATAACCATTAAAAGCTCTTCCACTGGATCGCAGAAGAAAAAAAATTAACCTGTTCTGTAGATAGACCAAAATGTAGCATCTGCACCCCCCTCCTGTTGACAAATAGTTTCTGGATGCCCCACCCATCTTTCAAACCCAATTTACATGCCACTGCCTTGACAAACTGTCACTGCAGCAAAACATTTACTAGCTATAAGCTGGAGTGGGACAGAAAACCGGTCGACTCTTGATTCTAAAATGATGCATCGTTGCCCACCGCGTCATTCAGATCAATGTATATAAAGGTTGGGAACTCCAGACCGAAGGACGTGACTACCTGTCAGGTAGAGGTTCTTCAACGGCGTCTGGGGCCTCACGCTGGCGTTGAGCTCCGGGGTGAAGCGCTCAAGGCCGTGGTCCGCCCCGTAGATCTCGCCCTTGGGGGTTCCGATGTAGTGCGTGTTGGTGATGGGCGTGCCGGCGTCGATGTATTCCACCTGCGCCCCAATGGGAAAAGTTCAGTCATTGAGCAGTTTTCGGTGTTGTGCTCCAAAGAGCGGAGTCAACCCCAGATTACTTTGCCAAGAGGCAGTTTAAAAATATAGAACATAACTGCGGACTCTTCCGTTAATGCTCATGCCAACGTTACCTTGTCCCTCGTTATTTTCGGAAACACGTCCAGCACCACCTGCAGGGCGGTGTCGATGAACGCCTGCTTGAGCTGCTTGTAGTCAGACGCTCGATTGGTCACCTTGTCGTCCTTCCACTCCTCGAACCAGTCGTAATTGGCGAAGCTGACCAGACTCACTGTGGACTTGCCTTCAAGGTCGAACCAAAAGCAAAACTTTTTAAAATCCTCAGCCGCACGGTGGAAACGTTTAGTTAGTACCTGGCGACCTCTCCTCCCAGGTGGGATCCTTAGCGGACGGGGAGGCGACAAACAGGAGGGGGATTTTTTTGGAGGACTCCTCCCTGTCACCCTCAATGTACTCGGTCACCCTGAGGAACAAAATGGCAAAGACCACTATTTATTTCCATAAAAACTTTTTCCCGTTGTTATCAGGCAGTTTGCTCCTTTTTCCAATGCCAGACCGATCCACGCGACATCATTTTTCCCCCAATACTTGGCTGATAGCCATTATCGTGTATCCCTATAATATATGCAAAGTAATTTCCGACCTACAAGCCGCAACCTTTTTCCACACGCTTTGGATGTGGCGATGGGGCTAATTTGTGCATTTTTTCCTAATGGCCGCAAGGGGGCACTTAAGCGGAAAAGGTAGGAATTAGACCTGTGGAATACATGTGCCGAGCAAGTGACTTTTACAGGGCCTGTTAGCGCTGCGCTAGTGCTGTGATCCCATGTTGCTGCTGTGTTACTGACGTGTCTCAGTGATATTTACCGGTAAGTTTTATTTTTAACCGGCCCTGTTAGCGTTAGCGCAGCACTAGCAGTACCACTACAGTTAGCGCCGCGCTAGCGTTAGCACTGGCGTTAGCACTAGTATTAGCGCTGCAGGAGCGTTAAACTCTTACTGTGTACCGTCTTTGTAAATATCTCAGGTTTCAATTTGGACACTTGCAGCTTTTACACAGCTGCAGACATGTATGTACCAATTGGTATTTCCTTTACAAATGTACTCTGTGAGGCTTGTAACCAGGTGCACTCTGTAGGCCGGGAATAACGGTATATATAGTATAGAGTAAAAAAAAAAAGGAAAAAATATAATTACAATTCGTCTAAATTGTTCTCAGAAAAGATCCAGTAGTTGTCGGCTTTGAGGCCGAGCTCCTCCTTGGTCCCGTTGAGTCCCACGAAGATGCTGAGGCCGCCTAAGCCGTGCTTCATCATGCTCAATTGTCTCTGGATTGCTATTAAAAAAAAAAAAAAAAAAGTAAATAAAAATAAATAAATTCAAAGGCAAAATAGGTTTTTGAAAGACCAAAATCGCATAACAAATCTAATTTGTTTGTTTTCATCATTATCATTATGTTGAGGTTTATGGTTTTATATCTTTACATTTGTTTAACTGCTTACTGCTCCTTTATCTTTGCCTTTAGTTTTATCCATCCATCCATTTTCTTCACCGCTTATCCTCACGAGGATCGCGTTGAGTGCTGGAGCCTATCCCAGCCGTCAACGGGCAGGAGGCACCCTGAACTGGTTGCTGGCACATCGAGACGAAACAGCCGCACTCACACCTATGGGCAATTTAGAGTGTCCAATTAATGTTGCACGATTTTGGAATATGGGAGGAAACCGGAGTGCCTGGAAGAAACCCACGCGTGCACGGGGAGAACATGGAAACTCCACACAAGTGGGTGCGGGATTGAACCCGGGACCTCAGAACTGTGAGGCCACCGTGCTGCCTGTCTTTAGTTTTAAATACTTGTACTTATGTAAGGCACATTAAGTTACCTTGTTTAGGAAATGCACTGTATCAATAAATTGGCTTTGCTTAGCATTTGTTGTAATATGAATTCATTGGTTTGAGCACAATTCATAAGTATGATGCCTTTATACATTATAATTTTTTTTTTTTTTAACAGATCGGTCCTCAGTGGAGAACATTTGGACATCATTAATAAAGATCAAAGCCTTGTTCCTTCCGTCTTACCCGGCATGGCCTGGAGTTCTTTGGGCAGAAGCTTCTGGTAGGTGTTGAAGATACCCGCGTTGGAGATGACAATGGGAGCGCGGATGTGGACCTCCTCCTGGCCCTTCACGACACTAACACCTGATGGAGTCGTATCGGATATTACCGAAACGAAACAAACGCGACCGCGCGCACTTTTCCCGGTAGACGCTGCACTCACCGCACGCTTCCCGCTCGTCGTTAAACAGGATGCGGTTTACGGGCGCTCGCACCAGAACGGCGCCCCCCGCCTTCTCGATGATGGGGATGATGTGGTAGGCGATTTCGCTGGCGCCGCCTTTGGGGTACCAGGCCCCGTTCAGGTAGTGATTGACCAGCACGCTGTGCATGGCGAAGCTGGCTTCTTTTGGCATCGCACCTGGATGGGGATCAAGAGTCGGCTGAGGTTAATAAAGTTTCTTCTTGTTCGCCGACATGGCAGCCTACCGTAGGTGCCAAAGATGTAACAAAAGACGGCCCGGAGGTCCTTGTTCTCAGTCAGGCCGTTGACTACTTCAGTCAAGCTGCGGGGCGCCATTTCGAAGAACGCGGAGAGATATTTGACCACGCCGGTGCGTACCAGCAGCTCCGACAAGAAGGCCGGACATTGCTTGATCAGGACCATGAACCAGATGCCGCGGGTCGTTTTCTACAACACAAAAAAAAGTGACACCGACTAGCGGTAGGTAGTACGTCATGACATAGTCTGTAGTCTGAATAATCTCGTCATAAATTAGATCCAAGACCATTTCACGTTTCACTTAAAAGAGCACAGCAGCCAGAGGTTGACGGGTGTTGACCTTCCTCTCACCTTGACCAGTCGCAAGTACTCGTCGATGGCTGCCTCCTCGCCCGGGAAGAGCTTCTTCAGCTCCTCGGGGAAGCGCGTCCGCCCGCTGTAGATGGGGTAACGGCGCCGGTTTTCCGGTGGCCCGATCACGACGTGGTCAAACGGATTCTCCAGTGGCTCCCACTGGAGCTGCCCGTTGGTCAACTGGTCCACGATGCAGCGGAACGGCTTATGGTCCAGCAGTTCGCCGATGTAGTGGATTCCTACAGTACATAAACACCTCTTAGATCCATTTAAGGGTTTTTTTTTTTTTTTTTTTTCTCCAATTCAACAAACTCAAACATTCTCCTCACCGACGTCAAATTCGAAACCCTTCTCGGTGAACGTGTGGCAGCAACCGCCGGCCCGGTCGTGCTGCTCCAGAACCAGAACCTTCTTGCCCACTTTAGCCAGAAGCCCCGCCAGGCCCAACCCGCCGATCCCGCTGCCGATGATGACGGCGTCCAAGTTTTCAGGTACTTTACTGGCCAAGAAGCCTGCGCAAAACGACAATGTTCGTATTATAATTAAGACTATCTAGCAACTTCCATCCGTCCATACATTTTCGGAGCCGCTTATCCTCACGAGGGTCGCAAGGAGTGCTGGAGCCAATCCTAGTAAATACACGCGGGCTCCTCATTATTTACACAACTCTCAATTGTAACAGACTGTATGAGTCTATGTTTTAATGTCATCCAATATGAGATGTGTTACCTTTCCTTCTTAAAACAGCATTTTTTTTTTTTTTGCTAAGTGGGGACGCTGGAACAGATTATTGGCATTTCCATTAATTTGAATGGCCAAAGAAGATTTGAGATGTCTTTTGAGTTACCAACAAACTAAAATCTTATTTGGAAGGAAAAACGTAGTAATAGTAGTCAGGTCTAAGGCCCACTATACAGTAGCCTGTTGTCATGTAGAAAACATTCTAAAATTAAATTGATCTGAAACTCAATACTAATATTCAAACATATAGAGTAAAAAAAAACTGTTTATAGCCCAATAGCAGATATTTTGGATGACTGTAGTTCTGTATATATTGACAATTATCAAACACAACAAGCAGTTTCTAAGCACATAGATAATGTGGAAAGTCGAATATGTCGCCGTGAGGCAGTGTGACCCGGAAGTGATGTGCAATTCCACGATGAGCCAAGACCTTGTTATTGCCACAAAATGCCCCAGCTTCTCCTCACAAATTCATGCTACTTTTTGAGTAGTGTGCGAACCCAAGACATCGGCACATATGTCCTGAAGTGAACACAACAATGGCCAGCTAAGCTAGTCATCACAACCCAAGCAGCACAAGTTGTCAACGTGACCTCAGCACTCGTTCCTCGTGTGCGCAAAAGTCGCTTACACAACGCCACCCGCCGGGCTCACCTTGTTTCAACACTTTGTTCTTCTCTTTCCTGTCATGGACCATCGGCTTCAGCGGTTCTCGCGTGTCCGCCTCAAAGGGATTGGATCCGGAAGTCGCGAAGACGTATTTCAGGCAGAAAGCGAGCAGGGCGACGGCAAAAATCGCCACGGTGAGCCACATGATTGCTTTCTGCTCACCTTCCGGGCTTGCCGTGACCAGTGCGGACTCGAGCCACCTGGAAACTGGTTGTGTTCCGTATCGAGAGGCGGGGAAGCACCGCCCACCAAGAACTGACAGTTCAAAATTGATATATTATATATACATTCCGCCACTTTTTGTAGTTTCATATCGCAGCCGCTCAAAAAAAAAAAATCAAGTCAGGAATAGACGTTCTAATGCATTGGTGTCAAACCCAAGGCTTGGGTGCCAAATCTAGCCAGCCACGTCAATTTTTGTGGCCCGCAAAAGGTAATCATGTCTGTCAACTTCCATGATTCTTGCTAAAATCTGAACAAAAATTCAAAATGGTCACATTATGAACAATAATGTTTGCCTTTTTTTGCTACCCTTCCTCTTTTTATAGTAATTTGATCAATAGTTGAGGAACTGACTTTAAAACTACTTCTCACCCAATTTGTTGTGTACATGAGAGAAGATGATGAGGCATGGTTTCAATGTCATAACGGCTCACTGAGGGAAATTGAAATTATAATGTGATCCTTGACCAAAATGAGTTTGACACCCCTACCCCGTTTCGCAAGTTCTCCCAAAACTAAGTTAGTCGTTGAACAAAAAACAAACATAACAACTACTAGAGAGCTTGTTATCGAGGTGACCACTTGGTTAGAAATATTCCTCATTTTGGTCTATGCAAAATCATGGGCAGGTTCATAAGGATAGCGGCCAGTTTTGCTCGCACCGCTGGGCCCATGTTAGCTAGTCACAATTAATTTCTCAGTGACGTTCTAACAACCCACGTCCAGGTATTAGGGAAAAAAAATTATGCTACAGAATTTATATTCAAGTGTGGGGGAAAAAAACATTCATTATATTACATTTAGCGACACGGTGGATCAACTGGTAAAGCATTGGCCTCACAGTTCCGAGGTCCTGGGTTCAATCCCGGAACCGCCTGTGTGGAGTTTGCATGTTCTCCCCGTGCCTACGCGGGTTTCATCCGGGTGCTCTGGTTTCCTCCCACATCCCCAAAAACAAGCGACATCAATTGGAATATTCTAAATCGCAGGTGTCAAACTCAGGGCCCGGGGGCTAGATTTGACCCGCCGCATGATTTTATGTGGCCCGCAAAATTGTATGTATCAGCTTCCATGATTTAAAAAAACAAATCTATATTAGTTTCAAATTGTCATATAAATAACATTGAGGTATTGCGAGCAATATTCTGTGCCCAAACAACAGTAATAGTTCACAAACCCATGACCCTTGATTTGTGATTACAAAACTACCTCACAAATTTCATTTGTAAATATGAGGTGAAAGATTTTCATGGTTTCACATTCATAACACCCCTCTGAGGGAAAATAACTACGTGGCCCGCGACAAAATTGAGTTCGACACCCCTGCTCTAAATTGTCCCAAGGTGTGAATTTGAGTGCGGCTGTTTGTCCAGATGTGCCCTGCGATTGGCTGGCAGCCAGCTCAGGGTGTACCCCCCCGCCTGTTGACAGCTGGGATAGGCTCTGGCACTCCCCACGACCCTTGTGAGGATAAGCGGCAAAGAAAATGGATAGATGGATGTGACATTTATATATATATATATATGTGTGTGTGTGTGTGTGTATTTACAGTAGTAACAAAAACAGCATAATTACATAGCCTTAAGGTGTTGGAAATCAAATTATGAATATATTTTTGTGCTTGGTAACATACTAATAACCTGTTTGATGATTAGCATTTTAAGGTACATTAAGGGGAAATGTATTCAGAGAAAACTTACCTCTTGCTTTATCTTAAAAGTACTGTATTTAGCCCTATTTGATGGAAAAAAAGATAAAGCAGAACTCTTCTGTTGAAGCCCAGCACAAGTTAGTTTTGAACACGTTTGCTTGGCAATACAATCCACAATATATGTCAACATAAACACGTTTTTTTTTTTTCTGACAAGAAAGGAAAAATACATTTTTCGCAGATTTTATTTCTTGCTCCAAAGCGGTCACTCACAGCTTCACACGCTGTCATCCATTTTGTCAACATGATTGCAAAAACCTCAATTTTTAACTGAATTTTATTTTTTTAACACCCCTTTTTACCCCACCCAGTTATCACTCTTTCACACACTGCATTTTGAAATGAAGGACATTGCTTTTTTTTTTTTTCCACACTTGCAAGCTTCTATTTACTTTGGAAACGCCACATTGTCCGTCATGATTTTATGACCTCATGGGGGGGGGATGTTTTATGACCTCGTAGGGAGGGGTGTAACAAACGCTTCAGCAATAAGACGTTGTATTAGTGAGCTTTAACAGCAGGATTATTGATAAAGGCATCAAAGTCTGGTGCACACAATCACAGCGTGGCAAATCCGGTTGGCGGGGGGGAGGACCACCCCTTTTGTACCTCGCCCGCTGTGATTCTTTTTTTTTTTTCCCCCCACCCCTCGGATGACACCAGGATAAGGAAATTAGAGACGATCAAGCGGGAATGAGCAAAGCCCTTGCTATTATCTTATGTTAGGTTATCACCACAACATGAATTACCTCTCCATTATTTAAAAAAAAAAAAAAAACTTTTTTTAAAAAATTACCTCTATAATTAATGTCAAATTGTACTTGCCCAAAAAAAAGAAGAAAAAAAAATATCACTCCAAACGTAAAACAGTAGTGGTGCGCATGTTAGGCCACAAATTAGCAGTCGTGCTGTTGATTATTTACATGTTTTTGTTGTCTTTTTATGGTTGATGTGATGATGAGGTTGACCCCCGCAAACTGCTTGGTTGTGTGTGTCTTGGTAGAATCACCCTTCTTATAGAACTGCAATAACTTTAAGGTTGGTGTATGGGAGGGGGGGAGGGGAGGCTCCCCATTGGCTGGCAGCAATAGTGCAGCTCCAAAAGTTCTAAAATGACTGTTGGGGGGGAGGAGGGGAAAAAAAAAAAAAAAAAAAAAAAAGTAAAAATGGGCCTCCTTCTTTGAAAGAGTCTTCAAGCCCATCAGTCAGGTGGCGGGTGCGATGGTGCGGTCACGGTGGTCTTGTAACACTTAACGCCGTCAGGTTGGGCGTTGGGGAGGAGATGGGGGGGGGGGGGGGCGGCGTCACTGCAGGACCAGGCCAACCTGCAGAGAAATAGCGCATCATTTGGGGGGGCGTGATTAGAAGTGGACAACTATTTGGAGGGACGACACAAAGAAATCGGCCACTTTGGCCATTTTGAAGTAAGTATAGTCAAATACGGGATAAAAGGCGATCATTATGGGGCTGCATTTCAAAATGGGCCCCCGTTTTGGCGACGACGCTTTGTCATGGACCACCATTTTGGGGAAGGCAGTGACAAACGGGGTGCAAAGACTGAGGAATACAGTTAGAAATGAGGAATCCGGTTCGCTTATTGCTGCATTTCTCCAAAATAGACTATTTCAAATTTTGTTTTAAATCACACTTTAACTTTACATGCTCTGTAATAGACTCCTCCACCCCCAATCAAATATGCAAAAATTTTTCCAACACAATGTATCTGTGATTTACTACACTGTATTGAAATAGTGCAATTTGGCAAGAAACGATACCTTTTCTGAGCCCATACTGGGACACTTCCAATTGTAAAGGTAATACTGTAGATTGCCATCGCCGATGCCGAACTTGAGCTTCTCCAGGAAAGTCTTGTTTTCCATGAGGTCCAGTGCGTTGAAGACGTCAAAACCTTTCTGTATGAGAAAAAAAAAAAATACATTCAGCACATTCAGATGATGTTGATGGAAAAGGACTACCGTAAAATCTGGCCTAAAAATCGCAACTTTTTTTTTCCCCCGCACGCTTTCAACCCTGAGGTTTATGCGGTGACGCGGCTGATTTGTGCATTTTTTTTCCTCACGGACGGAAGGGGGCACTCGAGCAGAAAAGGTAAGAGTGAGACTGGTGAAATATATGTGCCAAGGAAGTGTCCGGTGTCTGTCCGGCCCTGTTAGCGCTGCGCTAGCGTGTTTCTACCATGTTTCAGTGATTTTTAACAATATGTTTTTGTTTTTAACCTGCCCTCTTAGCGCGGCACTTGTGTTAGCATTGCGCTAGCGTTGAGGCGGTGCTAGGTTCAGCGTTAGCGCAACGTCATTAGCGTTAGAATTTGCACGGCGGCGCTAGCGTTAGCGTCAAACTCTTCGTGTACTGTCTGGACCGGTGGAATATACCTGCCGAGGAAGTAACTTTACTGCTCTGGCCCAGTTAGTGCTGTGCTAGGGTGTTACTGGCATGTCTCAGTGATTTTTACCAGTATGTTTTTTTGTTTTTAAACCGATGTCACGGTCTGAGCGCTACCCCGTGCTGAAAAGTCCCCTTAGGATTAATGCACATGCGCGTATAATTTTTTTAAATTTTTCTACTTCCGTGCCAGTCATGCTTCTTACGCGTGTTCATTTTCGCTCCACTTCCGCCTGTTCATTTTATTTTCGCTCCACGTTCATTTCGCTATGGACGTCTCACAAAGCCGAACACAGCGAATGAAAGAATACAGAAACAAATGTGAACGTATTGTTTGAAACGGAGCAAAAATGAACACGTGGAAGCGGAGCGAAAAAGAACACGCGTAAGAAGCATGACTGGCACGGAAGTAGAAAAAGTAGAAAAATGTAAAAAAAAAAAAAATATACGCGCATGTGCATTAACCTGAAGAAGACCTTTCAGCACTGGGAGCGCTCAGACAGTCACACTGGCCATGTTAATGCGGCAGCACTAGCGTTAGCACAGCGGCGCTAGTGTTAGCATTAGTGCAGTGGCATTAGCGCGGTGGCAAGAGCGTTAGCGCAGCACTAGCGTTAAAATCTCTCTCTGTACTGTCTTTTTTTTGTAACTATCTCATGTTTCAATGTTGGTTTTAACTTGCGGCTTTTATACGGCTGCGGTTTAAATATGTACCAAATGGTATTTCCTTTACAAATGTACTGGGTGAGGCTTATAAGCAGGTGTGCTGTGTAGGCCGGGAATTGCGGTACATATACGCGTTCTATTACGCACCGATTTGGCAAGAATGAGGGCGTCGGACATGAGGTCCAGCAGCGGGGTGGTTGTGTGAACGTTGTAGAAGGAGTACGCGGCCTTGAGGGTGCGGTGCACCGGGTGGTTCATGATGGTGGACGGCAGCGTGTAGAAACTCAGGAAGTCCGTCACTTTGCCCTCGTTCTGCCAGGGAAAGGATAAGATATTTACACGTTGTCAAAAAGTTTTTGGAATGCTTCACTTCTTTCTAACATTTGTGCGACGCTTACTGTCAGAAGACATAATCCGAAAACTTTTTTTTATGTTTGTAGCAAATAGTTGTCTGGAGTGTCTGCCCACGATAGAAATAACAGTACAACCTCGGTTCTCGACCATAATCTGTTCCAGAAGGCAGTTGGAAAAGCAATTTGTTCGAAAACCGAATCGATATTTCCCGCATTTGGGTACAGTGGCTGCATTATACACAATAACGTGCGTTGTGGATCAGCTGGTTGGGCCGCGCACGTTGTTATTTCGGGGTTTTTTCGCAGTGCGTTCGAATTCACAATAAAAACGTGTGTTGTGGGTCAGTTGATCGGGCTGCGCACGTTATGTTATTTCCGGGTTTTATCGTGGTGCATTCGAATTCACAATAACAACGCGCATTGTGGGTCAGCTGATCGGGCTGCGCGCATTATCTTATTTCCTGTCGCAGGCGTTCGTGTACCGATTTTCTTTTGAAAACAGAAGCAAAGAAAATTTTCAACAGAGACGTTCGAGAACCAAGTATTCACTGTACTGTATATTTGTATTAACTTTAATGTGCATTTTAATATTCCATGACCCTTTATGCATGTTACTATATTTACATTTTTACAAAGCAGACTGATCGGGTGACAACATTCGCATCAGGGCTCACCCCTTACACTGTAATTTTACTAACAGGGTTACTTTCATTTTTAATGCTGTGTCATCATAAATAATGACGTGTCGCTCATACAGCATCATTAATACGATTAGCACACTGTGATGTAATTATCATATATTTCTTTGATGAACTGTTATATTATCTGGTTCCCCTTACCTCCACCAGGTACGTGTCGACGATGTTGTCGCGGGGCAGCAGCCAATGGGACACC
Organism: Syngnathoides biaculeatus; assembly: GCF_019802595.1. NCBI lineage: Eukaryota > Metazoa > Chordata > Actinopteri > Syngnathiformes > Syngnathidae > Syngnathoides > Syngnathoides biaculeatus. Next base: position 16,534,948 of record NC_084655.1, on the reverse strand, counting down.
TCCTCCTGGTTCATGACGGGCACCAGGTTGAACTGGCTCAGGTACTCGCGCAGGAGGCGGCACACGGCCGGCACGTCCTTCTTGGTCATCGGCCGCAGACCCGACGTCTTGGGGGCCTGTTGGTGAAAAGAGGGGGTCCGTGTCGGGTAGGCGAGCTAAGGGTGTGTGTGCCTAATAAAGAGGACGGTGAGTTTGTGCCGTCGCCCAAACGAACCTCGGGCAGGCGGAAAAGCTTCATGGTGCGCTGCATCGTCATGTTCCTGCTCAAGTGGGAGAACTTCACTTCGATCAGTTTGCGAGAGTTCAGCGAGCGATGCCAGTACCTGCACACAAAAAACAAATCCACAATGAGCACACGCAAACCCGCATGGGCCGCCATGATGTCAGCGGTGTTTGGAAACAATCACTAGCCACTGTGAGTTCGCCATTTTATTGTGCTGTTGGAATGTGGAGTGACTTGACTAGTTTAGGTTGTCTATGACATTGGGGTGGGGGTTGGGGCAAGCTACAATGCCAGCGCCATTAGCTTCCCACTGTGCATTTTTTTAGGGGCCTTCGGCACATTGGTATATTAATATAGCAATTGAGACAAGCCATTTACAGTCCAATGTATAGAAACCCCTTATGTGGTTATTAAAGGTCAAGTATCATCCCTATATATATATACACACACACACATTCTAAAATAGATATTGTAATTTAAAAGAAATGTTATTCACTTCTATGTCTATACAAAAAAATAAATATGAGCGGAGGGTGCGTCATCCATGTGCAAAGTTGCGGAAGTCTCATTGGACATCAAAGTGGTCGCCATATTGGCTGCATCTCCTGCCCGTGACGTCATTCCCCACTGAAAACACGCTGTGGCCCCTGCTGTGGGAGACGAACACGCCCCCCTCTGACATGGAAGCTCTTTTCCAAGAAGAAAACCTCTCAAAACCGAGTGAAGTTACCAGGGCAATATTACCCTATTGTTTCGAGGCATACTTAGATGGTATGCGATCACGGCCAAACCGCCTCCCCGTCCGATCCACTTCCGCAGCGGAGATGAGCCATCACGGCCCAGCGCTGCGACGAGCCACTCAGGCCGACAAGGCCGGTGGCCGGCTGCAACGAGCCACCCCGGCGGGAAGGCCGAGCCAGCAGGGGTCAGCCGGGGTGGCTCATTTTCGCTGGCGAGGTCCCTTATCATGGCGCCGAGGCAAGCCGCTTTACGGGGTTGTTCATAGCCGGCGCCGTCCGCGAGTCGACGCAGCAGCCTTCGCCGGCGAGCCCGACACGGAAACAGTCCTATGCGCACATCGACACATTTAGCACGCCTGTCATAAGTACACAAATCTTTTGTTACGTTATGAGAGACCATTTGGAACCCACGAAGCTCTCGTCCTTTGCACCCGTGCAATCCATTTTTCACGATGAACTTGGTCTCTTAGAAACTTATGAAGGGTAAATCCATCCTCCCGAGTGTTCGAGCAATGTCCAGCAATGCAAGAAGCCGGCATTTTGGCTAACACGAAGGAACAACGAGCTACCTTCCCGGAGGTAAAACTATTAGAAACAAACGAGTCCACTTGAGGGCTGTCCTGCCATGTACGTCACTTCCTGCTTCATCTAGAAAACAAATCCCTCGAGAGGATTTTCATGGCGGGAGTTACTGCTGTTTAATCATTAATAACAACATACTAAAAATCATCCATTTCATGCCACTTGACCTTTAGGGAATAAGTGAATGATTCCAAACACAGCCTTCCTTTTTCCTAGTCTGGACCCCCACCTGCAGGTGCCCACGGGTTTGGGCAGGACTACGCCGGCCGTGTACACCGCCTGAAAGATGCCCTGCAGGTTGACGCGTCTGGTGATCTCTCGGATCAGGACCGGGGCCACTCGCTTGGCTCGGAGCTTCTTGTGGACGCACAGGAAGTTGATCTCCACCATTTTTTTTTCACTACAATCAAAAACAACACATTAATAACTACTTTGTCTTTTTGTTTGACAACACTATTATTTACTATTTGACAGCCGCTTACATGTCGTAGATGCGGATAGTCGCGGGGATGGCGCTGATGAAGCCCACCAGTTTCTGGTTGGAGTTGACCCGCACCCCGCAGTGCCACTGCGGCAGCCAGCCCGGGGGCCGCAGAGCCCTGCGAAAGGGATGAAAAAAAAAAAAGATCCAGATCAATAAATGTCACCAGTTACATGGAGGGTGTGTGTGTGTGTGGAGGGGGGGGGGGAGTACTTATTAAAATTGGCCAAGCATCAAAAGGTATGAAAAAACTCACCAGAGCAAGAAATCAGGGGAGTAGTCAAATCGAAACATATTGTCATCATCTTCCACATAATTCTCATTGAGGAGAGTGTAGAGCTCCTTGAGCTGGTTGAAAAAAATGTAATGATTAAACGACATGATTTTTGTTTATTATAGTATTATTACTATTGCAAAACCCAGACACCTGTAGAGTGGACCCTTGCATATTCGCAGTTTGCAGATTTCTGGGGAACCTACACCGTTATTCACAGAAAAATATTTGATTTTTTTTGTGTGTGTGCAGGCCAAAGAAAAGTATTACTTTGGCCGTATCTCATTTTGGTGTTTTTTCCATCCGTTTTTGAAAAATCCTATTTTTACGTCTGTTCATGAATGCACCTCCTTCACGGTCAAAGTCAAACTAAAATGGTCAAGAGCTCGCGCAGCAGAGGGTAATGTTCCCTAAAACAGCTGCGCCGCAAGTTTGCTGGCAATTGATGAACGCAATATTAACGAGAATACCGTGTTTGAGTCGTGGTGGTACATAAAACGTTTTAAAATATAGATTTCCTTTCCCTTTAATAACTGAAACTGTGCGAATGGCTTGTGTTCATATACGTGTGCCCATGTGATGTCACATCAGTTTGTAGGAGCAATTGAGGGTCAAAGGGCACTTCGACAATAGCCAGGCGCCCAGGCTAGCGAGTGTGACTCATACTATCAATAATCCATATTTGAATAATTTCATTTCTGAACAGTGCAAGTATTTTGGGTTCAGGATTGTGTGCTGCATGTACGGTGTTGATGCTTTATAACCTCTCTCTGTTTTAAGTGCTTTCCCACCATCTTGCGGCAGCCAAATCTAATTTCATACACCTTTTAGGAGGATTTATTGGCAAAATTTTCATTATTTGGGTCAGGTCTCTACTCCCATTTTCAGTGAATGGGGGGGGGGGGGTCACTGTACCATAAAGACATGGCCTCTAGTAGTTATTACACATTTATACATGGTAACTACTTGAAAGTGGTAGCTTGACGTTTTACATTAAATTGAATTAGTAAAAAAAAAAAAAAAAAAAAAAATAGTTGTCCTAGTTGAATGATAGTCTTTTCCTGCCTGTGTCTTACCACAGCAGGGTTGCCCAGGTCCAGGGTGTCCCAAGAGAAGCCTTGCGGGAGGCTGTAGGGCTCCTCGCGAATGTGGTCCTTGTCAGGCTCGATGGAGCCGTGCGATGTCACAGTCTCGCCTGAAGTCGAAACACAAGAGCGCTACGTTGTAGTCGTCGGGGGACTCTGGTTAACGTGCAATGTTGTTGTTGGTGGTGGTGGGGATGGGGGTCATACCCAGCTTGGGCACGGGTTGCGTGTCCCAGAACTGGTAGCTCCTCCGGCTGGCCTCCTCCATGGTCTTGGCTGGACCTTGGCCCACTGAGAAGAGCTCGATTGCCTTCTGGATCTCCTGCAGCTTGTCGGCGGGCAACGAATTCACCTGCGGGACAGAAGACACAATGAAGAGAAGGTGAAACAAAGTATTTGGGTCCTTTAAAAACTCTTAAGAGTGAGAGCGCAAATAGTAAAATAAAGAGGAGAAAATCAGAAGGGAGAGAAACTTGCGGACCTTGAAGCTAATAGTTGTGTTCTGTTTGTTCTAACGTGGGCTATGTGTACACAAACGACAGCATTTGCACACAAAGAATATTTTTCCAAATTTAAAAGAGATAATTATGTCCTGGGCATGTGGACAGCATAAAATTAATAGGAAGTACTGTATGATGATAGAAGGGTTTTCCTGATTTTTTGGGATGCGCAATATACTCCAAGACTGGATTATACTTCAAAATTACGGTAACCTCAAAGACCTGTTTCTTTTTAAAAATGTAGTCAACTTTTATATGCAATACATAAATCTATTCTAATGCAGCAATTACAAGTGAATGAAATCAAAGATGTCAAAATTTTAAATGCGCATTCCCCTTTCATTAGCTCCCATCTACCACAATTTACTCCATATTTATTGCAAAAAAAGGTTTAAAACATTGCATCCACTCGTGTATGGGACACCATTTTTAGGTCTTTTCCCTATCTTGAGTGTGCGAATTTGCGAGAATAGGATGTGTATTTGCCAGTTCCCGATAATTACGCTGCATTATTTACTAATAAAACAATCCAGACTTATTGAATACTCAGAAAGGACAGGTTATATATTTTGGCTGTTGGGTGGAATCCTCAATCTTATAAATTAATGACTTTTTTAAGAAATTAAATTAAAGCACCATCTTGCTTGAGTTACCAAACATCATTCAAGTTGGCATTTTTTTCTTACTTTGCTATTGTACATCATTGTACACCACCATCCAAAAATCATGTTCGGTGGATGATTTAAAAGAAATGCTAATTTGAGACTTTTTTTTTTTTTTTTAATGGAATCTATTAATCACATATTTCCCCACACATTCCTTGTTGGTGTGGAACTCCTGCGACGAACCGGGGAGATTTGTGCATTGCTGTATATCAAACAATGACAAGTTGCGCTTTGTCTTCCAACCAGAAGCAGTCGAGCGTTCGAAAAGCGTGAAAATCACGATGAGACGAATTGGCTTCAAATGTCAAGTCGTAAATGTTCGTGCCTTGGCGAGGGGGTCTTGAGAGGTTTCTGTGACAGCGCTGCTCTTTTTCTTCTTCTTCTGCTTCCTCCTCTTCTTCTTGGCGCCGCTCTCATCGCCCCTGTCACTGGTACACAAACACAAAAAGATACAAATAGTATATATGTATAGAAATAAAATAAGGCATTCAACCATAAAATTCTCTTTACCATTATAGAGGCTGTTCGAAAAGTCACTGTGCAATTATGTTTTATTAACAGTTTCGATCCAGAGAACCTCCGCATATTTGCAGTTCAGCATTTGGGTTATCTATCCTCCATTATTCACTGAAAAACTCACCTGTTTGCTGTTTTTGAGCTGAGACCGGAGCTCTGTCCAATATAAAAAAAAAATACATTGGATTGGGACCATGTGGTGGCATTTTGGAGCCAAGTAACTATCGTTAAACTGAGGGGAGGAGCTTTATTTAGAAAGGCCATAGCCTTGTCTAATATTAAAAAAGGTGCCTTACCACCATTTTGGGGCATGTATAGGTGATTTACACTCACCTAAAAAGGTTGGTCCCTGACTCCCTTCTTGACTTGCTCAGTCCCTATCCCATGGTGGGCGTTCAGTGTACATAATATATTTAAATTGTAACAAAATAAAGTACACCGTTACTTTCCCAACATCCAGGTACAATTCTACACTGTGGGTACAAGGTGAAAGTACTCTGATAAAGTGTCAATTATGAATTTGATATATGGTATAGCCAAACGGCTGACTCAGCTGCAGACATCTATTAAATGTATTAGCCTTCTGTGTGTGTGTGTGTGTGTGTGTGTGTGCGTGCACACGTGTTTGTGTTAAGCAGCACTGCATCACTTCCTCTTTAAACACTATCATACCATAATTTCGGGGCTATAAGCCGCAACTTTTTTTTCCCCCACACGCTTTCAACCCTGCGGTTTACGTAGTGATGGGGCTGATTTGTGCATTTTTTCCTAATGGGTGCAAGGGGGCACTCGAGCTGAAAAGGTAAGAGTGAGACCGGTGGAACATATGTGCCGAGGAAGTGACTTTTTCCGGTCTGCCCCTGTAACTGCCATGCTAGCGTGTTACTGCCGTGTCTCAGTGACTTTTACTGGTATGTTTTTTTTTTTTTTAAACCGGCTCTGTTAGTGCGGTGCTAATGTTAGCAATAGCGCGGCATTAGCGTGCCATTTGCACATCGGCGCTAGCATTAGCACGGTGCTAGCGTTAAACTCTGTGAACTGTCTTTGTTAAATATCTCGTGTTTCAATCTGGGCACTTGCGGCTTTTACACAGCTGCGGCGTATGTATGTACCAAATGGTATTTCCTTCACAAATGTACTGGGTGAAGCTTGTAACCAGGGGCGCTCTGTAGGCCGGGAATTGACAGATGTGCAGCCCGTGCAGGGAGAAAGCCATAACCTTAAAAAATATATAATTTTTTTTATTACATTTTCCCCAAAAAATGACTATTGACAACCATCTATTGCGGGGGTGTCAAGCCCATTTTTCTCACGGACCACTTCTGGTTCCGGTTTCCCCCAGAGCGCCATTATGACTGTGAAACAATACAAATATTTAAATCGTCTCATCGTATTTATAGCATCAATTTATGATCTACTTTTGGAATCAGAAATCAAGGGTAATGTCTTTTTCAACTATTCATGTTTGCGAACACAAAAATCCTTGGAATATCTCAACTTCATCATTTATGATGCATGACAATTTGAATTTTTTGTACAAATTTTTACAAGAATAATTGAAATTAACATTCTAGATTTGGCTTTGCGGGCCATTTAAAACCACGTGGCAGGCCAGATCTGGCCCCCGGGCCTTGAGTTTAACACCTGTGGTCTATTGAAATACAACCCAAAAAGATGGAAGAATATTGAACATTAACTAAAGCACGAGAATATCAAATGTGTTTGTAAATGGAGGATGAGAAATATAGTACCTGAATAGGTTTTATAATTTAAAAAATTTATACATTTTTTAAAATTTCAATTTCCTCCCCCCATGAGTGAAGAACATCAAAGAGGTCACATCACATACGTGCCTCCCACCCCTTCCAGACGACTTGCTTCACCTTCGGTCCAGTTTAAATGACTTTACGCCGCCGCCTTCGCGCCCACATAACCGCTTTACGGAAGCCGCACGCGCGTCCCTCTCCTTGTGTCCGCATACTTACACGGGATAATCTCATTATTGTCCAAGTGCAACGGGGGCCCAGATGGCGCGTCACATGACCTTCGCGGGCAGGGCATGACCGACCATGCTTCTAGTCATGCATGTACACTTGAAGCCCGACGTATTAATACCTCCATGTAATGTTCTTTCTTCGTGAAGCCGTTTATTTTATGAAGAGCTGCAGTTTTTCCCCTCCAGATGTAACGTTGGTCATTATGGCCAAAACGGCGCCACTTGAGTTTCATCAGACCACAGAACGTGTCTCCAAAAGTTAAGATATTTGTCTTGGTGTCTCTGTCTGCAAACTGTAATGTCTTTTTTATGTTTTTTTTAGGAGTAATGGCTTCATTTTCGACGAGTGGGTCTTTCAGACCATGTCGGTGCAGGACTCCTTTCACTGCAGAAAATGACACTTTCTTGCCAGCTTCATCCAGCATCGTCACAAGGTCTTTAACTTTTGTTCTGGGGTTGATTCGCACATTTCGGACCAAAACAATGTTAATCTTCGGGGCACAGAGCCATTCTCCTTCCTGAGTGGTGGGATGGCTGGACATTCCCATGTTTATACTTCCATATGATTGTTTGAACAGATGAACGTGGCACGTTCAAGCATCTGGAAATTACACCCAAGGATGAGCCAGACCTGTGGAGGTCCACACTTCTTTCTCTTTCTCAGAGCCAAAACAGAGTATGGCCTTAAGTATATTCCCTGTTGTGCCCTCAATTAACTCATGTCATCAGTTAACTCATCAGGAGCTTCCAAAGCCACGACTTAATCATCTGGGCTTCCCCACGCTCTTTAAAGACCGTACTTTTTGTGTATACAAACTTGTGAGTTGGAAGAAAATGTAAAATTTTCCAAGAAATTCTCTCTCTCATTATTGTGGCATTTAACAAACTGAAATAATTTTGGTGATCCTGACTGACATGAAACAGTGGACGACTAGTCTCATTTCACTTCAGTCAGACCAAAAAAAAAAAAAAAAAAAAAGAAATGTGTGTTTTTGCACACTGTATAAAAACTTTTGGCTTCAACTGTACAAACAAAAAGGGTGTGAGTGAGGGGTCTGGACAATGGAAGACAAACAAACCATTCTGTATGGATTGTTCCATGGGCTTCCACTTCACCACAAATGTTCTCTATGCTCGACGGAGCTTGAAACTGAGTTTCTTTTTCCCCTTCATAACATCAAGCAATACAGTACAGTGTCATGTACTGTTACTCCGGTTTAACTATATGTGTATTTTAATTGTGTAAAGAACTAGGTCTTGTAGGTGGAAGAGTACTGTGTAAATACAATGTACTTAAACAGTGATAATCATTAATAATAATTACCTATACTTCTAAATACATGCTGAGTATACTCCTTTGATTTCAAAATACTTGAAAATAATTCTATTTTCATTTTACAAGGGACTTTTTTGATAAAAACAGACCGCAGGTGTGAGGAGATGCATGTCACCGCTTAACAACCTGTAAAAATACTAATTATTACATTACTATTCACCACTGTATTATGTTTTTGACTCAGTGACAGTCATTTTCTTCCCCAGTCTACAGAGAGTTTATAACACTGCTTCCTAACTACTCTTGGCAAGTTTTTGGTCTGTAATTACCACAAAAAGCAAACGATAGTTGCAAAGGGAGTGAATCACATTATAATTGAAATGAATCGAATTGTAAATGGCATACGCATAGTGAAGCTTGACAGTACCGTGCAGACATTACTCACTACAGAGCACATCGCTGTCCCAACATTTTAGGCCTTAACTCTAAAGCTTGGCAAACACTGTAATTTACCACCATCCACATTTAGCCAACTTTAGCACACCCACCTTCGTATTAAGATCTGTTTTCACATTATTACGAACGAAAAGACCCGTTTTCTGGATTATATTCCAAAGTGTGTTTAATAAAGAGGACATTTAAGATGTTTAATTGAAACAGGTTAACCATGGCGTTTTTGTTAAACGGCCTTTATGAAAGGCAAACATTAAAAAGCGGGTATTTCTTTTTGCTTTTAGTTACAATCCACCGAAAAAGCAAGAAATCATCGCAGACAAAAGAGTTTGACAGCTAGCTTAGGTCGCGAAGCTAATCAGCCCAACGTCAACGCGGCATAGGCGTAGATTCCATTGTGAATGAGACTCATTTATCATAGTTACGACGCTTCACTTTCAGCGTGTCGCTCGATTCAAAGCATCAGAATATATGTTAAATATTCAACCAGGTCGAACATTAGCTTTGTTTTCATCTCGCCTACACCGCCTTGCTCAGCCTTAGCCTTCCAGGTCTTGCTCTGAAATCCCGCCCACTTTTACCTTTCCCGACCAACCACAACGTAGAACATTCGGGCAAACACGCTCCCCAGCCAATGGCGTGAAGGCAAGTGGGCGGGACGCTGTCTCAAGTCGCTAGCTTTAGGCGCTAATTAGCGAAACCTTAACCGGGGCTCAACGCGGATTTCTTTACTTGTATTGCATTGTATTGTATTTAAGCACACATGTAAGGATAAATTTCGTTGATGATCAAGTCAAACCTTTTACTATTATGAAAGAGATAAAATGTGTGAATATGAGTTGTACTATAGTTGTTTCAAAGGGTGTTTCGGCTCGCAATCGACCAAACCACGCCTTGCTAATGACTTGAAATGAAACACCGCCCACTTTTAAAACCACCCTCGACCAATCACATCACAAAACACTCAGGCCAACACGCGCTCCAGCCAATAACACGAAGACAAGAGGGCGGAACATCGTCCACTATTCCCCCCCCACCCCCACCCATCTCCCGACAATCTCGACACGGCAAGCGTGCGATCGCCGTTAACTTTGTCTCGTTATCCCGCGATGATTTTTCTTCCAACGCCGCGGTTCCCGCCGACCGGCCTTACCCATCGTCGAAGTGGTGCTCCTCGTTTTCGCAGTCGCTGCAGTGTCCGTGGTCCTCTACGTCTTGTTTCTCCGGCTGCGTTGCTGTCTCATTCTCATCCGCCATCTTCTACCAGGAAGTGAGACGACAGCGCGGCTCCTCGAGGTCTTTAAACGTCCCTCGTTGTGATTGGTCCGCCGTTTCTGCGTCAGAATCCCCTTCACTCTGAGTGTTAGAAAAAATATATTTAAATAAAATTGCGTATATCGCTCAAAAAGAGCACACATGGAATATTTTGAGTTTTTTTCGAGTATTTAATCAAAATTGAAGATCGCTTTGGATAATTATAATTTGTATCTTTTTGGGGGTAAACACGGTCGTAAAAATGCCGTTCATTGGACAATTACGAGCTGCATGGAGAAATTGTTTCGCATATGACGTAGGCTCGCATGTGTTGTCTCTGGATGTTTGGGCTTCCTCTCTGGAAGTAGATTAGTGCTACCAGGATTTGAATCTGAAATGTAAAGCGGTCACATTTTCAATAGTTGTATTTCAGTGTAACTCGTCTAAAATTCCCCGTCTGTGCCACCGGGCAGGGTTATTTCAGGTTAGAACCGAACACCCAGCCAATCCAGTTACGCTTTCTTAGTATGTGACGTCACGTGACTGAGAAAGCGCAACTGCGATTGGCTGGGTGTTCTGCCTGGTGGCACAGACGAATTCTACACAGCGAATTGTACAAATTTAATTTCAGACAGCGAATTGGAGCAACTTTTGAAAAAGTGATTACTTTACATTTCAAATTCAAATCCTGGGGCACTTATCTACTTCCATATTCCTCCAACTTTCCAAAACATGCATGTGAGGTTAATTCAGTGGTTTTGAAACTTTTTGGGGTTTTTCTTTTGATTTTTAAATTCTTGTTTCCACAAATTTTTTTTTCTCCCTGGCAGGGGGAATTGAAAATTCTAAACGTTTGAGGTTGGGGCTGAAAACCACTGGATTAATTGAAGAAATCAGGGTAGACATTGCTAGCAGGGCCTGGTTATTTGGAGACTGAGCATGAAAAATGTAATTATTTCGGAGGAAAACACAAATGTGTGATAATGGAGCCATGTGATCAGGCCGCTGAAACCCATGACTTAATTTTTGTCCAGAAAGGCCTTAAAATTATCACGTGTTTAGAAGTCCATTATGTGACAGGCGCAATGGTCAAGAGGGGGAAGTGTGAAGGAAAATTATTGGAAAAAATACACACAAATCAATTTATTATAACTTTATTGGCACTTCTTGAACAACAATGACATGGTTGCATGAGACATTTTAAAAACAACCAGCACTAAAAAGTACTTTGTTACAAAAACAACAAAACAAAGATAAACAGAAAGATTTTTTTTTCAAAATTAATGACTTTGAGTCTCGCTCTCCCTGTCCATAGCGCTAATACGTAACATTATTTTGTAATAAAGACATTAGTCACGACAAATACATCACTGCATGAAATAATTTGCTAAACAACGAAAAACTTGTTTTTAATACTGAAAGGGTTTCACTTTACGGGGTGATGCAACGATCAGTCTATTCAGAGACTATTTTGGCAACAAAGAGGAAGAAACAGTGAAATAGACACAACAGTCTACAAGTCAAAATAAGTTAACTGATTTGTTTCATTTCCTTAGCTTATGCAAAATCTAGCATTAAGGAGATAAAGTTCATATTAGGACACACGTAAACATGTTTTTTTTAATGTAATACTGCTTGTTTCTGTCATTTTAAGTTCAAGTTGTGGAGGTAAAAACATACATTTAAAAAGTGCTGTAAGTACAGTAAGTTTGATATTTTTTGTTCATTTTTTTGTTCTTAGTACTTTATTAGTTTCATATGCTGTTATATTAATTCATCTTTAGTTGGAACAAAAACAGCATGCTGTGATTCCAGAGAAGGAAGAGCTGCTTGTGTCCAATGAAGGCAAAGGATGGGCAATATTTGTTGCATTAAATTACCTTTTTTTAACCACATTAATTGAAATTTATTTATGAACGATTGGTTAATTTGGGCAGCACGGTGAGTCAGATGGAAACCGTTGGCCTCACAGTTCTGAGGTCCCGGGCTCGATCCCAGCCCCGCTTGTATGCCAGCAATCCCGAAACCCTCGTGAGCATAAGCAGCTCAGAAAATGGATGGTTAGTCATTTTTTTTAAACTTTATCTACGAATGATCTGGTCAATCTGTGCCGTTTATAAAAAAAAAAAATCCAGTGTGGCTCTTGAGTACAAGTTTTGCCACCTTCCATCTCGCCAGCTAACATTTGTCACTTTGTGACATTTACACTTTTCTCTTGGGAGAAGGCGTACTTTCACACACGTGTTTAATGGGAACTCCTCTGCGGGAGACTTTAACGTGGACGAAGAGCGTGGCTGGCGCCAAGCGGGACCCGTCGGACTTCAGCAGGTGAACGTGTCGGTAACCTGAGAGGAGATCATCGAAGATTAGTAAAAAAAAAAAAAACATTGGGGTCTTGGTCATGTAGAGCACATTATCTATCTATCTATCTATCTATCTATCTATCTATCTATCTATCTATCTATCTATCTATCTATCTATCTATCTATCTATCTATCTATCTATCTATATCTATCTATCTATCTATCTATCTATCTATCGAACAATTATCCTATCTGGCAGAAGGTGCAATTAACCCGTGGATCCACCTGCAAGGCATTCATACGAGACAATAAAAATATTTTTCAAAATCCAAATTTCCCCTTCGACTCGCTCCAACATATTTCCTTGCAACAAGATGGAGGCAAAGCACTTTTATATAAATGGCTGTCACTGACAGAGATGAGTCCAAAATGGTTCCACGACCATATTTTTAACGCAAAACACTCCTACTTCAAATCATCCTTCCCCATTGAAATGAATGGAAATGCCATCATTCTGTTCCATCCTCTTAATTTTTTTTTGTAAATAAGCACATAGAACTCCACAATGTTGTAGCACTACAAAAAATAGCAATAACATAAACAGATTTTAAATAATTAAACATTTATTTGCTTCTTTTTCTGTGTGCGCGCCTTTGCCACCTCAAGGGATGATAGTCCAAAAATTTTAACACACTGAGACAGTCATAACTAAGCTTAACAGGGAGTGGCAATAAATAGCCTCAAGCCTCTACTAAACAATCATTCACTAACTTGCTTGTCGTGAAGTGAGTTGAATAGAGTTCATTGTCACCATCCAATTTGTACTCGCAAGTCAAAATCAGCCAAATAATTCATTCATCAGTCAAGATACCAGTTTATCTACCTGTACGCAGGCTGGTGAAGGGTAGCGTGAACTGCCCCACAAAGTCGTTCTTGGCCGTGTGGTCGTGGTCCTCGACAACAAAGCGCACCAGTGCCAGCTCGGGCACCTGCAGCTGGAAGCTGAGCGTGCAGTCCCATCGTGGGTTGAAGCCTGCAGGGGGCGCACAAGAGCAAAGAGAAAGTCCGTATGCCGCAAATCCTTCGAAGAACCAGAGATCCATGAAAATGTGCTGTGTACGCACTGATCTAAAAAAAAAGAGTGGATGGCTCATTGGGCACCTAAACTGAAGTTGCCATCCGCCATCTTGATACTCCCAAAACAACCATGCCGACCTGTGCGTTAATCGCCAGTTTCGTGGCTGTGAGAAAACATTACACAGATAAGTTAGAAAGATTTACTTTGACAGTGTTAAAGTTTGTTTTTAAAGTTATTTTTTATTTTCTGATGAGCTTAACTCACTAAAACAAAGTTTTGTTTACGCTTGTTGTTGTTCACTCTCTGCTTCACCTTTATAGGCTGATGGTTTTACACAAAAATGCCATGTAAGTATTTTCCAAAACTTCATCAGTGGATAAGCAAGAAAACACATTTTCTGTGAAATGTTTGATGAATTTCATCATACAGAACTCTAGAAATTGAATTTGATTTTCAAATGCGAGGAAACAAGTTTACATTTTCTGTCTGAAATAGGACGTCGCAGAGACAACAAATGAACAATCCGTTTAGCATGTATTTTCCCCATTACGAGTCCTTATTTCAAAAAATATATCTGATGGGCTTAAAATTTAATGTTTTTATGACAAAAAGTGCTTAGTTTTTTGCTATGTTTTGATGATAGTGCTTTACAGCGTATTTTGGGAAAAGTTAACATGTCACGGAAATCGGGCCCGAGGTAATATGCAAGGTTTTTTGGTAGACACGGTGTTCTATGTGTTTCCTTTGCACTTCACCTTTTTTGTCTTAACAAGTCGAATTAAAAATCCCTCATGTTACCAGAACTGAAAAAATGTAAATCTCACACAACCAGTTTTAATTCTACATGCCAAACTTTGAGGAAAACCCCCGGCATAATCCAACCTATAAACCATGTCCTCCACATATTTTGTGAGTACCAAGATGGCGGTCAACTGGCTTCACCCAATCAACACACCGCTAGATATGTATGTGCTATCCATTTTTTTTAAGATCAGCGTGTGTACGTAGAAACAGAGCTAACCACGGTTGCTAATTGGTTATCTCCTTTTCATTTAAACCATTGTAACATGCAGAGTTTCAACAACTACTAACACTGCGCTTAAAATATTTGAAAATTAAAAAACCTGTTCTTGAATAATGATTCATTTGAAATGTACTGCACATAAAAAATAAATTCAAATTGTGCTTTGGCAGTGATTCTTTAGCATACCACTAGAAGGAGCCGCTGCACCGCAGCCCACCTAGCACACTCTTGAGAATCACCGCACTACAAGATTGATACAAGTGGCTTCAATATCCATATTGATATGTCATAATGTCAGTTATGGTGCAGTTTTAAATAGATGAATCCAAATATATTATCTTAGTCAAATATCAAACGTGTGAGCCGAACACTGCATTATTACCCATTAGGCTACAATATTGATAGAACTATTCCAAACATCGATATTGTGATATATCATGCTACTGCTTGAGCTACAGTAGCTTACAGAATATTACAGATATTGTGATGTATCATATTGCTATCTTTTGCACAACAGTATTGAAACAACTGAAGCAAATAACGTTGTGATATGGTATTGCAGCAATTGAATTTGTTTTTAATCATTGTTGTAAGTATAATAACAGGAAGGAAGTACCATTGTTGTCGATGCGGTGTGTTTTGTCTCTGGTGTTATCTATGGCCACCCCGTGAATCTCCACCCACACTTGCGGGTCCACAATCGAGCTGGCCTTGTCTGTGTTGATTTTGGGAAGCTGCTGCGCTGATATCACCTGGCCAAAAAAACCCAAAGCAGGCTAATTATTACTGGTGCATTCAGGGCACGTATAAGACGGTATCATTACTCGTATAGTCAGCTGGGTGGGGATGTGACCGGGACCCCCGCCCGTGTTCTCCGGGTTGAAGTCGGACTCGCCGCTGCACAGGAAGCTGGGTTTCAGGACGTAGCCGCAACGCCCGTTGGGCAGAAAGCGGCCCTGGTTCAGGTCCATCTGCTCGCCGTGGGTCTGGAAATTTAGAGCCACTGCACACCAGTGGTGGTAAATGAAGTACAAATGCTTTATTCCTGCGTGTAAAGAGATTTTTCAGGGATCTCAATTTTACTTGACTATTTATCATTCTGAGGCTTATGTGTTTAAAAATGTAAACAGAGAGCTAAACTCAATTGCGATGGAGATCTTCAATCTCTTTAAAGGTCAAGTGTCATCCCTATAAACACTGTCAAATAGATATTGTAATGAAAAATACATATTATATTATTCACTTCAATGTCTATACAAAAAAATAAATATGAGCGGAGAGCACGTCATCCACGCGCAAAGTTGCGCAAGTGTCATTCGACGACATTCAAGTGGTCGCCATATTGGCTGCATTTACTGTCCGTGACGTCACCCCAGACATTCGCTATTGAAAACACGCTGAGGCGCCTAATATGGGAGACAAACTCGTCCCTTCTCACACGGAAGCTCTTTTCAAAGAAGAGAACAATATTTAATATTAGGGCAATATTACCCTATCGTTTCGAGCCATATTTAGATGATATGCGCATCACGGCCAAACCACCTCCCCGTCCGATCCACTTCCGCGGCGTAGATGAGCCACCGCAGCCGACAAGGCCGGTGGCCGGCTCGGCCTTGTCGACAAGGCCGGTGGCGATGTGGCGGGTGCTGCACGGAAACCTTCCGATGTGCACATCGACACATTTAGCACCCCTGATTTAGGGGTTACACCCCCGCCTCCCAACTATTGTTTTTTTTCTTTTTTTTTTTAGTAGCTGGATACACACCTACCTGTCATTTGGAACCCACAAAGCCCTCATCCTTTGCACCTGTCCAATCAATTTTTTCACGGCGAACCGAGTCTCTTGGAAGATTTTGAAGGGTAAATCTATCCTCCCGAGTGTTCGAGCAAAATAATCGGCAATGCAACGAGCCGGCATTTTGGCTAACACGAAGGAACAACGAGCAGGTAAAACTATTAGAAAGAAACGACTCCGCTTGAGCGCGCTACTGCCTCTAACGTCACTTCCTGCTTCTTGTCGAGAACCAATCCCTCGAGAGGATTTTCATGGCGGAAGTTACAAAAAGCCATACAAGTCAAAATCATGTTTTGTGGTGAAAAAACGGATGGGTTCATACCAGCTGCAGTTTTTTCATTAATAACTAAAAATCATCCATTTCATGACGGTGGCACTTTAAGTGAAGGAGTTGAATCAGTGCTTTTATCAGAGTCTATTTTTACACAAGTGTGAGTACCTTTCCCACCTCTGCTGCACAACATGAACGAGCGGTAAATTGGTGTCGCAGGCTTCAGAATTTGTAGCGCTTACCCATCTGGCAGCCGGCGTTCCACATTTCCTGGGGATCGTAGTTGGACGATTGCAGGCGCTGTCCGGAGGGGTAGATCCGGCTCAGCTGCCTGCTGTTGTATCTCACAAAAAGCTTCCCTGAAAAATGGACAAATGAACATCAGTAAAACGAGATCAATTATCAATCGGGATTGAGATATGCTGTTTGTTCTCAGCGGGATTATCGCTCGGTACCCGAGTCTTTGATGAGCCGTAGGGCGTCGTTCTCGGAGAAGGACGACATTTCATCCGCCGGCCTTTCCCCCGTGTTTGCGAAACCGCAGAAAGGGACGCTGCGGCAGTACACCACCAATTCGGAAAGCTCCACGCTCAGTTTGGAACACAACTGGGAACGACGAGCGCATTCGCAAGAAACCGTCAGTGCACATCGCACGAAGGACCCAGCAGACGAACCCGGACGGGAAATATTTATGGAGACATTGTTAGGTCTGTCAAGGATTCTTTTTTTTTTTTTTCCCAGAAACTTTTACATTTGTTCAGTGTAGCTTGGACACACGTACCAAGTGTTGTGTTTTTCCATTTTTGTTTTGCTCTTTGTTTTACAGTGAAGAAAATAAGAAATAAGTATTTGAATACCCTGCTAAATGGCAAGTTCTCCCACTTAGAAATCATGGAGGGGTCTAAAATTTTCTTTGTAGGTACATGTCCGCTGTGAGAGACATAATCTAAAAAGAAAAATCCAGAAATCATAATGAATGATTTTTTTTCAACTATTTATTTATATAACTATTTGAACACCTGAGAAAACCAATATAAATATGTCGGTACAGTAGCCCTTGTTTGCAATTACAGAGGTGAAACGTTTCCTGTAGTTGTTCACCAGTTTTGCGCACACTGCAGGAGGGATTTTGGCCCACTCCTCCACATAGATCTTCTCTAGATTAGACCGGTCGCTGAGAAACACAGAGTTTCAGCTCCCTCCAAAGATGTTCTATTGGGTTAAAGTCTGGAGACTGTCCATGATTTCTAAGTGGGAGAACTTGCAATAGAGCAGGGTGTTGAAATACTTGTTTTCTTCACTGTAAACTTAAATGGCAAGAAAGAAAAATCTTCCCTGGCGGAGGTAGAAACACCTTATTGTCTGACCTTGGGGGGGTCCCTCTTGGGCGTACTCTTGTTTCCGCCTGCCTGCTCGTCTTCGGAGCTCGAGGAAAAGCTGCCGCAGCTTCCGTTGTTGCCCAGCTGGGCCAAGTGAGGGATCTGCTTCTTTCCTTTTACCAGGATACGCCCCCTCAACTCCTGCAAGTACCATCATGAGGACCAGAACTCGATGGGATGGTTTTTTTGACCGGATTGTGTGGTGAATACTTCAGGTGAGGGGAGATCCTTGAGCGAGTGGTCGCCGAGGGGCTTGTTGAGCAGCTTGTTGCCCAGTATGGTGTGGAGGTGCTTGGCCATGACCACCTGCTGCTCCACGGAGCAATGGTTCTCCAGGGACAAGATCAGAGGGTACGGAGACGTCTGTGGGACAAAAGGCACACGGCGTAAACTCTGATAAGACTCGAGAGATAGTCACACGTAAAGGTGTGTCTACAGTTATTTGTACGAGCTTTCTGCAAATCAAATTCAACAACCGGTCAAGCATGAAAACATTAACTGTTCATATTTAGATAAATGAAGCATATTTACATCATTATTTGACTTAGACTTCAAGTTATTATCAGGTGTTTGCTGGTTTAACGACAAATAAATAAAAATTGTAGGACTTTTTTTAAAATCAACAATTAAAAACCTCTCATTCCCTTGCCAATATTCTTATATTCTAATGTTAAACATTTTTATTGGATATTTTTGTCCTAAAATGTATTTCTAATGTGGTTAATATGATATGGTGAACTTTTCATCTTATGTTTGTATATTTTTGTCTATGTTTGCATATTTTTGTCTAATATTTATTATTTCGTGTGTAATTTTTTTCATTCTATTTTTTCCTTAATACTTTTGGTGTACTATATTAGTCATTTTGAATTAATGTTTTGTCAGATGTTTTTTTTAAATCTAATATTTGTGGGTGTTTTTGATTTTTTTTTGTCTTTTTGTCATACTATTTTTGTATTTCTTTCCAAGATTATTGTATTTCATATCCAATGGAGCTTTGCATATTCAGAGTTTGGCATTCACAAATTCACCTTTTGTCCTCTTTTTTGGGGAGAACCTATCCCCGGTTTCTCAAGGAAACCTACAGTCATTTTTTTTAATCCATCCATTTTCTGAGCCGCTTATCCTCACGAGGGTCACAAGAGTGCTGGAGCACACAATATTTAACTTTCTTTTAAACATTTTCTCTGCTTGTCATTTTTTTAATATTTTTATTTACATGGCAGTTATAATGAGCAACATTTATTTGAGGATTTCTGTTTTTTGCAGGCCCGACCCCCATCCCCTGCGACGAGTGGGGGTCCTCAATAGAAATATATACATAAAAATTATTTATTTATTTGAGTGTTAATATTCTATTAATTGAATTACTAGGATTTAAAGAAATTTAATTCAGAAAATTTAAAACATTTTTCGTTTCAATTGACTTTTTAAAAAATATATTCTATAAATTACTAGGATTTATAGAAATTTAATTCAAAAATACTCAGAAAATTAAAAAAAAATGTTTTTGTTTCAATTGCCTTTTTTTTTTAGAAATATTGGAAACACACGAAGACAGAATTTCAAGCCGCTGTCAGATTTTGATGCGCGGTCTCACCTTGAAGGCGTACTGTGCGATGGTGACAATGACCTCCTTGAAAGGAATTTTGGAGGTGAGCGTGTGACCGTGGTAGATGACCGGCTCGCCTTTATCGCCGTCCCAGCAGTCCAGCTCAACACAGCGGCAGCCTTGAATTAAAGCCCTGAGAACACACACAATATATTTTTTTTTAAAAAGGGTAATCTCACAAATTAAACGAGAACGGTCTGAATACCTGATGTAGGGCTCGGTGCTGCTGGCGCTGGTCACTTGGTCCTTGGTGAGGTAGGTGTTGTGCGAGGTGGAGATGAAGTAGTGGGCGAGGGGGCGGGACATGTCCTGGTAGACTCGGGCGTGCTCCGGGTTCAACACGTCATTCTCCCGCGACAGCATGTACATGGTGAAGCCATTTTGGGTCATGAACTGGTTCCTTTGAGCTGCAGCCACAAGAACAACACGTTGATTTGGACTCAAAATGTGCTGTGCTGGCTGGGAAACAGGTCTTCATAATATTCACAAATGTATTTTGCCCATTTCTAAATAATAATTCCATAATTCCCCTTCTAAATGCACTAAGTAAACGTCATGTGATCAAAGACAGGACTGCAAAAATCCAATTTATAAATGTACTGGTGATCCCATTTTTTCTCATTTCCATAAATCCACTTTTAATCTGGCTTGTTTCGATTCCATTTTTTCCAAACGTTTTACGCACCCCAGTCGTTGAGCTCATAGGCGCCGATGAGGGTCTGCGCGTGGGCCAGGCTGGCGTCCTCTCCCTGGTCTCCCAGGAAGTCCCGCAACTCGGCGGTGGAGAGCACGCAGCCGTTGCTGGAGTAGTGGCGGAAGACGGCGTCCAGCTCGGGCCGGCGCAGCAGCTCCCTGCAGAACTCTTCGATCTCGTTGTGGTCCAGACGGCTGTCCCCGGACCGGTCGCACCTCTGGGAATACAAATTTACTTGGAATTAAAATTATTTATATTAAGTGATTTCTATTGTGCAAGGTGCTGCTTATCACGAATAAGTGACAAGAGGAGCGATGGTATTCTTTATAGGATACATGCCCATGTGGTGGACTTGAGTTTTTGCACTTCTATTTTCTTTGCGCTTATCCTCACAAGGGTCACAGGGAATGTTGGAGCCTATCCCAGCTGTCAGGAGGCAAGGTACACCCTGAACTGGTTGCCAGCCAATCACAGGGCACATTGAGACAAACAGGCGCACTCACAATCACACCTAGGGGCAATTTAGAGTGTTCAATTAATGTTGCACAATTTTGGGACGTGGGAGGAAACTGGAATGCCCGGAGAAAACCCACCCAGGCACGGGGAGAACTTGAAAAGTCCACACAGGCGGGTCCGGGATTGCACCCGGGACCTCAGAACTGTGAGGCCAACGCTTTCCAGCTGCGCCACCATGCCGCCTCTTTGAAAACAGTGTGAAAAAAACAAAGCAGGGGCAAAATCGCAACGCTTTTGTTTCTTTTTTTTTATTTTTTTTTATAGGGCTGGGGGGTGGGATAGCGAGTGATCACAATTCCCTGTCGAGAAAGCATCTCCGCAGCTGTGTACATCCAGAACATCTCTCAGGAGAGGATGTAGAGCGCATTCCGTCATCAGGAAGGAGCAAAAAAAATAAAGACTAACACTGCAGGCCTCAATTTCTACTGTACCGAATCCCCGCTGACCTTGAACAAAGAGCGAGCGTAATGCTCACTCAGGTCGATGTTGATCATCTGCAGCAGCCGGCGGACTTCGTCGTAGCTCATCTTGCCGTCTTGGTTCTGATCCGCTCGCCTTAAGTAGCCGCGGATCCAAGTGGAGGGAACGGAAGATTAAGGGAGACAATCAAGGCAACGTGGACCAGACTGAAATGACCGCTTGAGCCATCGTAGCGATATGACATCTTAGTCAAGAATATGAAAAAGCAAAGCGGGCCAAGTATCAATAACTAAGTATGAGGCAACTGTGCCAGATAACCCGTGATGTGAATTAAGCTGCTCAAGTTTTTTTTTTATTGTGGGGAGGGGGACAAAGTGCGTCACCGGTCGGCATTTTAGACACGGCCAAAACTGAATTGGTAAAAAAACTCCGTCTCCATTTCCCCAAAGGATATTGGTCCAGTTTCTCTTTCTGCGTCATGTTGGCGACGCGCTCCTTCAGGGTGCGCAGGCCCCGCACCCAGCGCTGCGCCTCGTCCTCGCACGGGCACAGCAGGTCCAGGCTCTTGCGGGCCCCCCGGAAGACCACCGTGAAGCAGCGGCTGTCCGGCACCGAGCCCGATATCCGGCGCAGCGCCTCCGACTGGCAGCCCTCGCGCACGCACTCCACCTCGGTCACCGCGACTGGAGACGGAGGAGACAAAATGGATGACATTAAAAAGATACCACGCACAAGAGCTGCAACAGAAAATGAGCCAGGACAGTTTTGAAATTCAGGTGTCAAAGGAATTTTCGTCAGGCAATCATAAATTCCAAAGGTCAGATCGTAAGTTGACGGCAAATCGCACGCACTTCACATTATGCTGGTCCACAGCCATCGAGGGAATGACGTCATGTCTCGTTTTGGTCAGACACGCACCCGCATGCGCAACCTTTATGGGCAAAAGGATGAGGACAGCTACAGGAAGTCAAGTGAAGTTTGTTTTTGCCATGGAAATTATACATTTTCTCACAAAATCACTATATTGAAAACACAATATTTGGCAGTAAAATGCAATATTTTACCCTCCCTAAAAATTATTTTTTCCTCTACAAAGACTACTATTTACCACATAAATGCTCTATTTTTACTAATAAAATACACTATTTTTCTACAAGACGGTAGATAAAGCTATGGATCTAATATACTTTGATGGAAAAATGCTAGTTTTTACCATGAAAACATCACATTTTGTCACACCCGTTGATTAGTGTGGCTCCAAACTTTTGTCTGGTACTGATCTGTACCTTCATACTTTTGTCCATCCAATGTGTGTATTTACTTCAGACTTGCAATGGCTGCTGCCTGTAAACTCAATACATCCATTTACTTTGCTGCTTATCCTCACAAGGGCCGCGGGAGTGCTGGAGCCTATCCCAGCTGTTAACAGGAAGGAGGCGGGGGACACCTTAAACCGGTTGCCAGCCAATCGGAGGGCACATGGAGACAAACAGCTGCACTCACAATCACACCTAGGGGCAGTTTAGGGTGTCCAATTAATGTTGCATGTTTTTGATATGTGGGAGGAAACCAGAGTGCGCGGAGAAAACCCACGCAGGCACGGGGAGAACATGCAAATGCCACACACGCAGATCCGGGATCGAACCCAGGACCTCAGAACTGTGAGGCCAACGCTTTCCACTCAATTTGTCATCATAATGAGCTCATTCTCTCCCCTGATCCCACGAACGTCTTTAAATGTAACTCGCAGTGCAGTGTTATGTTTTTTGACAGGTATGTGACAAAAATGACATGGGTGTGCGTGTTTGGGTATTTAAGCATCACACAGAGGCGCCGCGCGCCGCAATGCGGCTGTCACTTCACACCCGCCTGCATATCTGCCTGTGGTGAGACTAGAGCTAGGCTCTCTAGATCCATAGAGGGAAGGTTGGGGGAACAGCGTTTGGAAATGAACGGGAACTACCGTAATTCTCAGCCTGCACAGCGCACCTGGTTACAAGCCTCACCAAGTACATTCGTAAAGGAAATACCATTTGGTACATACATTTGCCGCAGGCGTGTAGAAGCCGTAAGTGCCCACATTGAAACCCACATTGAAACATGAGACATTTACAAAGAAAGATGGTGCACAGAGTTTAATGCTAGCCCCGCCGCGCTGATGCTAACGCTAGTGCTGCCACGCGAACAGGGCCGGATAAAAAAAAAAAAAAACATACTGGTAAAAATGACTGAGACACGACAGTAAGACCTGAGCGCAGCGCTAACAGGGCTGGACCGGTAAAAGTCACTTCCTCGGCACATATATTCCACCGGTCTCACTCTTACCTTTTCCCCTCGAGTGCCCCCTTGTGGCCGTTAGAAAAAAAATGCACAAATTAGCCGCATCGCCGGATAAACTACAGCCCATATTGTAATTTATTAAGATGTGCGTGTAAATATTTTTGCCATAGAAAAATTGAAGTGGTGAATGCCAACATGCGTATTGTCCCAATCCACTCCCTGGACACTGGATTAGATACGGCTTACGGTTGAAACCCGATTCGACCTTTGTCCTGAGGGAAATCCCCTTTCACCTCCTCTTCTATGGCTTCAGTTTCCTCTGCGTGAAAACCTTTTCGTCGTGACCAGACTATTCTTATGCGCAAGCACTTTCCGTTCTCCCTTTTTCCGGACCACTCCTCGAGTCCGCTTCCTCCTCACCCCCCGTGGGGTGTGCTGCGCTCCCACGGCAAGACCATTACAAGCCTTGTTGTCAACTTTATGGATTATTTCCATTGATTGTGTTTATTTATATCGTGCGAGGTGGAGGATATTAAAAAAAGAGGCGAGTGGAATCATCACATGAGTGACCGAGCACGTCCTCTTTTGACTTTATGGATTATTTTCTATCATTGTGTTCATTTATATTGTGTAGGACAGCAGTTATGATATAATTGGTGAGAGGAGCCATTGCATTATTTATTGTATATGCGCGAATGTGGAATGTGTATTTACTTACGACTTGCAATGGCCGCTGCCTGTCAACTCAATACATCCATTTTCTTTGCCGCTTATCCTCACGAGGGTCGCGGGGAGTGCTGGAGCCTATCCCAGCTGTCAACGGGCAGGAGGCTGGGTGCCCCATGAACTGGTTGCCAGCCAATCGCAGGGCGCATAGAGACAAACAACCGATCGCACTCGCAATTACACCTAGGGGCAATTTAGAGTCGTCAATTAATGAAAAACATAGCCTCAAAGCATAAATAATAATTGTGAACCGAAACAGAAGGGTCCAGCTTTTGATTTTTGATCAATTTAAATGACAATTCGGGCCACTGGAGGGCAATTGTCTATCTTAAATTTGACAACCAGTCGCCCTCACAATCACACCTACGGGCAATTGAGAGGGTCCAATTAATGTTGCATGTTTTTGGGGTGTGGAAGGAAACCGGAGTACCCGGAGAAATCCCACACAGGCACAGGGAGAACATGCAAACTCCACACAGGCGGGGTCGAACCCAGGACCTCAAAACTGTGAGGCCAATGCTTTACCAGCTGAAGCACCGTGGCGCCCCAGTATAAAATTTCGACGAAAACCCCCCCAAATTGAATACCAAATTCTACGAAAACCAGGGTATAAGAAAAGCAAGGTTCCTTTGTATTTCTGATGTGCGCGGTGATCCACTCACAGGTCTGGCGGGCTTTGGCCTTGCGGGAGCTCTTGGACGACTCGCACCACACGGTGAGCCCGTCCTCCAGCAGGCGGAGAGTTCGGCTCTTCTGCCACCTTGGAGAGCGAACTTTCACCATGTTGGAGCCCGCCAGCATCATCCTCACGTCCTCGTTGTCCAGCAGACCTTAAACGCACACAAACACAAAAAAGCCTCGCCTTAGTAACGTAACGTTAGCATTAATACATAACTAACAATTATAGACCGTTATTTATACTTTTATTTATTTTTTTACCTTGGATGATCATATCGCTTATCCAGACGCATAATATCAAGCGTCATGACAAAGTTGAACTTTGAATTATGCGAATGACTATGTGGACAACCGCTTAGTTTTATCCAGGCCCAGCATTGATCTGGGTTACTTTTCAAATTTTGGAAAGGAAAGGATAAAAACAATTCCACATGACAAAAGTGTCCCTGATGATTTTTGTGGAATTCAAAAAAACCATGTGGATGACCGGAGAGCTTGCATTTATGTGGAACACTTTTTTTTTTTTTTAAATGGACCAAACCAGTTTTCGAAGAAGAAGAAACATAACCCATTCATCCATCCATCCATTTTCTTTGCCGTTTATCCTCTCGAGGGTGACGGGGAGTGCTGGAGCCTATCCCGGCTGTCAACGTGCAGGAGGCGGGGTAAACCCTGAACTAGACACAAACAACTGGTCACACTCACAATCACACCTAGGGGCAATTTAGAGTGTTCAGTTAATGAGAAACATAACCCCAAAGCATAAATAATAATAGTGAACCGCAACACAAAAGTGCAGCTTTTGATTTTTGATCAATTTAAATGACCCACCCACAGCCCAAAAGTTGAATAAATTCATTTTTTATGGCTGTTAATGACTATCTGGATAATCACATTAGCGTCATTTGGGCTACTAAAGAAAACACATCTAATTGTGCTCAAATGGTCAAGTGGAGTCAAACTGAAGAAATGTTCTCATTCCACCTTTGAAAAAAAAAAAACCCTCCATTAATAAATATTTTTTACAGATTCCAAATCTCTGCGCTGGACTGGCACATTTGCTATATAAACATGCACATTCACACGCTACCTTTAATTAAGTACCCGACGATGTTTATCTCCAAAAATTGGAGTGGCACAAAGACTTTTTTGTGAAGTTTCTACAGCGTGTTTTTGTGAGCGAGCAGAGTGGCCACAACCCAGGTGCCCGATGAGCAACCTTTTCAGATGCCGGCAGGACAGGGAAAAAAGAAAACATGTTTATGTCACCAGAGTCTCCGCACCGACACGCGAGAAAAGGCCGCAAAACACATGGCCGACGAGCGTAAATCAATCACTATTGTATGCAGATTTATTCGTCCCCGGCGGGACGGCAGCCGGCCAAGGAAAAGCGAGGGCTGGAGTTAACGTTTTAAGACGCCAACGTCTGCTCTCAATGAATAACTTCTGCATCAGCGCATGGAAATGTAATCACGGATAAACGCCATATGCAAAAAAAAAAAAAAAAAAAACACACAGAGGGTCGGGAAAAAGAGAAAAAGGTCATTTTGCAACATCTATGAAGGAAAAAGTGAGGCTTGAAACAAAAGATGCCAACACAAAGGCAAAAACAATGGGAAAGTATGATGCTAATAGTCAGAACAGGAAATGGCGCTTACGGCAGTGGAGGAGAGTGGCGCACACGCGACTCACTCCTGGTTGTGCAGCACTAATATAGTTATTACACAGTAGTAATAAAGAAAAATAGAAAACAAAATTACAACACATTGGAATAAATAAATAAATTCTAGGACAGACATTTTTGAGAAATCGAACAATAAAAACAATAATAAATAAATGAACGGATGAATAGTACATTGTTATTACATAAGAAAATATGAAAAAAATTAAAAATGTAATGATTTACTAAATCAACAAAAATAAAAATAAGTATTAATTTATTGTGATATAATAAAGTAAAAAATAATAAAATTACAATTATTTTTGAAGATATACAAAAATAGCAACAATGAAAAAAATATAATTTTACAATATTAATAATTAACAGAATTAAATATATATATATTAGCATAAAAACTAACCAAATGATTGTGGTATTTTTTGATGAAGAATAGAGTTAAATGTCATGTGGATTAAATAATAGAAATATTAATAAAAATTGAAACATTAATAGAATATCAGATAAAGAAAAGTACAAAAATAAATTAACAAAATAATTATATAAATGCCTTTGATAAAGAACTGAAGGAAGGCGAAATTTCTTTTATTTAATTTGTCATAGAAGTAAAATAAATGGCTAAAGACCAGAATTCAATAAATAATAATTTACAAAATAATATAATTAGATACAATAAAGGAAATTAAAATACATGTAATACACAAATTACATGTACAGTAATTGGTGTAACCCTTTCCGGGCAGGGGTTGCAAATTTGCAACAGGAAGTCCAGAGTACCATTTTCTGAAAGTATCAAATTTTTCTCTCTGCAAAATGTTATTTGGTCCAGAGAGGGTTAAAAAAATATTATTATTATTATTATTAAAATAATAATAATAATAATACGAGAGTATGGAATGATATTGACAGAAAAGGAGGAGCACAATGTCCATTGGAAATTGGCTTCTGAATCATCAAAAATCATCAGAATTTAAGGTTACTACAATTTTTAATGTTCAACTACAGCATTCATCTTATTATTTTTTTTACACTTTTGTGATAGTTACACGGTTTGATCCAGCAACTCAATAATAACATGTGATTTCCTGAAGGAAAACTCTTAATCTGGTGCTGGACTGGATTGGGTTCCACCTCAAGTGTTGCAGTGTGGTCCCTACAAAGGCGCCTTTGTTATCTGATTTAGGAACTGAAAAGAGTGTTTACGCAGCTTTCTTTCCAAAGGTTCAAAACACACAGTGTAGACCTTCTTTATTGTTTCTTTTTTTAAATTACATGTCCTGTGCTCTGGGGTGAGGCGGGGGAGAAACTGCATTTTTCGCAAGTGTTTTCCAGTAACTGCGCTTAAGGAGGCCTGCTGCTCCTCGGCTATGCATGGGCGCTCCGTTTGCCGGGGTGAATGGCAGCGAGGACAAAAGGTAAAGGCTCCTGAATCTTTCCAGAACACGCCCAAACTTACGTAACTCCTGATGGCTCCGTTTTGACCAAGATTTGTGAGAAACTCGGAATAATGCCAGCGCATTCTAACGCTTTAATTGCACTAACTCCGTTTGAGGGCTTCATAGGAAAACACACGCACGCACGCACGCAGGCACACACACCGCTTCCTAGGCTATCAGTCCACATGCGAGGCCTTCCCACATTAACTTGCAGGTCATTGACACCCAAAAAACGTGAAGATGGCCAAACAGCCACAGCGTATCTCAACACTGCACATCGCAAAGCGTTTCTCATCGCTTTTCTGGCTTCAGTTTCCCGGTTCCAATGGAAAACTGTTGTGAGCATTAATCATATTACACATAAACTGCGAGTGTGGCCGTGTGCGACCGAGCATATTTTTTTTCTAGTCATGCAAGGTGTATCCAACGCTCGCTGCTGCGTCTGGTGGAGTTTTCCGACGGAGTAAACACATTCCGATGGGCTGCTACTCCTGAAAAGAGCGTGCAACAGAGGGCTGGTCATGCTGAGGAGGCAGCGGAGCTACGG
This sequence comes from Syngnathoides biaculeatus, assembly GCF_019802595.1. Classification (NCBI taxonomy): domain Eukaryota; kingdom Metazoa; phylum Chordata; class Actinopteri; order Syngnathiformes; family Syngnathidae; genus Syngnathoides; species Syngnathoides biaculeatus. The sequence goes on along the minus strand of NC_084655.1, from coordinate 16,506,466 downwards.
GGGTCTTTATTTTCACGCTCGGCTGCAGAAAAATCTCCCTTAGCGTGCCCCCTCCTTCCCCCCTCTCGTAGACATGCCGACTGGCTAGCAACCGCTCTGGCACCGCGTCCAAAGCAGGGTTATCAACACGAGAGACGAAAAACATCATCGTGCGTACTGAGTAATAGCTCGAGCGCCTTCCGGAGCGACTCCGCCACGAAAGCCGGTTCAGGTTTCCCTCGGGATAAGGAGAGCCACCAAAGGATCGCGCACGTGAATAAATATAGACAAAATAAAGGTGTTGTTGATACTGACGCTTTGCCACTTGGGCCTGAGCGCGAAAGTAGGGCAGCTGTCGGGCTGGCTTAACTCCGGTCGAGAGGACAGCCTGAGGAAGTCCCAGCAAAGTGAAAATTCAAAACAAGAGAGCTTGGGGGTGGTCCTTTTGTTTTCAAGCCCCTAAGAGGAACCTGCTTATTATATTCAGGCAAATACCTTTTTTAGGGGCCTTTAATATGCTTTCAAGTTGACTGAAGCTGATGTAAATTGTCTTAGTTTAGAAAATAATGTTAAAAGGGAAATTCAGTGCTTTGCATGAACAATGTATCCAATAGGTCATGTAATACGGACCCTATTTTGACAATGTGATGTTAAATCCTCTCTCATTTAATTGTGTTTTGAGAAGATTTTTATCGGCAATTACGAATTTTCAGGGGCGCTGCCATTTTTGCGAGTCACGTGACCTACGTGCGCGGATATGACGAGTAGCGTGCCGCAACAATGGCTCGATTACAATGCGACACCATTTATGCCCAGCGCCGATTTCTCGGATTTATCCTCATCTGATAAAGAAATTGGGAAGACGGAGGAATACTTCCATACAGATTTGAACCTGTGGCTGTAATTAATGTTGAATATTCAGATGGTTCTTCGGGTGGAATGACACAGAGTCTGACTACTCGGAGCCCTACGCGCGACATAAGCGCGTAAACAAAGGCCCCCGAGAGCTCCGGGCCGGCAGCCGCGGGTGGTTCTTCGGACGGGAATAACACGGAGACTGACGAGCGAGCTCCGGTGGCGGAGGCCGTTAGCCCCAGACGCCGAAGGTAGGCTAAACGCCTCCGGCCTCCGTCGCCAACGAAGCTTGGCTAAAGGCCTGCCCGGACGCCGAAGCTCGGCTAAAGGCCTCCGCCGCTTGGAAGCTCGGCTAATGGCCTCGCCAGACGTCGAAGATCGAAGGCGGGCCGCAAGCTCCGGCGGGCGCAAGCCGAGCTTCGACGTCCGGCGGGTCATGTGACTCGCGAAAATGGCAGCGCCCCTGAAAATTCTTAATTGTCAATAAAAATGTTCTCAAAACACTATGAAATGAGAAGGCGGACCCCAAGCCGAGCTTTGACGTCCAGGGAGGCCTTTACCAGGCTTTGGTGGTGGCGGTGGCCTTTAGCCTAGCTTCGGCTTCCGGGGCTAACAAAGCGGGAGGCGGCAGGCCATGAGCTGAGCTTCCAGGCGGCGGAGGCCGTTAGCGCCGGACGCAGAAGCAAGGCTAAAGGCCCTCGCCGCCTAAAAGCTCGGCTCGCGGCCCGCCGCCGGAGCTCGCTCGTCAGCCTTCGCGTCATTCCCGTCCGAAGAACCATCCGCGGCTGCCGGCCCGGAGCTCTCGGGGGCCTTTGTTTACGCGCTTATGTCGCGCGTAGGCCTCCGAGTAGTCAGACTCTGTGTCATTCCACCCGAAGAACCATCTGAATATTCAACATTAATTACAGCCACAGGTTCAAATCTTCATGAAAGTATTCCTCCGTCTTCCCGATCAACCGATACTGCTATTTCTTTATCAGATGAGGATAAATCCGAGAAATCGGCGCTGGGCATAAACAAAGTACCATGTAATCGAGCCTTTGTTGCGGCACGGTACACGTCATATCCACGCACGTAGGTCATGATACTCGCGAAAATGGCAGCGCCCCTGAAAATTCGTAATTGTCGATAAAAATCTTCTGAAAACACGATTAAATGAGGGAGGATTTAGCATCACATTGTCAAGATACAGTACGTACGACATGACCTATTGGATACACTGTTCATGCAAACCAGTGGATTTCCCCTTTAACATTTTTAAAGACTAAACTGTGTTTGACTTGAAGACTAAATGGTCTTTGATGTTGACAAAAACACATAATTTTCCGATAAACGTTCTTCGAAATGTAGATAAGTGTGTCATGTTTTGATTTTTAAGTCTGCATTGTGTATTAATTTAAAAGGCCCAACCAGGAAAAGATCCATGAATTATTTTCCACAATTTGTCATTATGCCACCTAGTAAGCAACAGGAAATGTCCAAAGATGACGTTTATTATTCTCAAAAGAGGAATTAGTGGATCGCCTCCAGATAAAGACAGAAGTTGATTTGCCTCGCGTGTGTGTTTTCATTCGAAACATCAAAGTGACTTTCAGGGAGTCAACGTGACCTCTCGACTCATCATCACGGGAGACTCGAACACTCAACTCGTGTCGAATCGCAGCTTGGAAGAGGTGTGTCAAAGTTCAAGGGAGAAGGTCGCCAGCACATCGGATTTGCGATAAATGAAACCACCGGCTGGATATTGTTTCTTTTTTTTTTTTAATCATCTACTACATTCCACATACTCTGAGGAGCCAGCAGCAGCCCCGAGGTCAAAGGCGTACACACACACACACACACACACACACAGAGTACAGAATAGATGTTTGCATAAAACTCCGGCTCGGGCTGGCAGTCACCGCTTCTACTTTTGAGCCCCGAGCTATAACACGTTTATTTAGAATGTGAGTGCGCTCGCAGAATCAGAATCATTTTTATTTGCCAAGTATGTTAAAAACACACAAAGAATTTGTCTCTAATAGCCGGAGCCGCTTTAGTATGACAATAGAGAGCCACTTTGACCTACAAAAACAAACAAGAAAAAAACTTTTGAGACATTAACACTACAGACATTAACTCAACATTATTTGACACTTAGGAACAGTCTGACGATGCGACAACAAAAAACACATTATATTGTCTACCATGGGTACTTTTTGATGTTTTCATAGGGTACAAAAATACATTCGGTTCATTAAAGGCCACTAAATTGTCGTCAGTGTTTACAAAATATGTATTAGTTGAACGCAAAACTGCCTTTGATGTTTACTCAACATTATGCACAGCATTGAGTCCATAAAAGACTGAATTGTTTTTGCATGTTATAAAAACCCTCATTAAGATACTAAACTGTCTTTGATGTTAGAAAAAATGTCACAAGTTCATTCATATTGTCGTCAGAGGAATTTGTGACGTTCATTGAAGGATAAATTGTACTCGAGGTTTACAAAAACATGTACACTATGTGTGTATTTCATTGAAGACTGACTTTACAAACAAATATGTCAAAGTAATTGAAGACTTAAAGTCTAAAAATTAAAAAAATAATAATTCTGCAACACAAATTGCGCATTATGTCTTTGTCAATTCTCAATAAAGTCAAGGCGACATACTATTGTTTTTGGCATTTGTATGTGAGATAAAATTGACCCTTTATGCCTCACATGACGCTATAAAGATATTTAGACGACTGCGAAGGTCTTGACAGGTGCTGCTGAAGCTAAGCAGGTGTCTATTTTAGGTGGGTGGGCTTGCATGTGTAGTGGGAGTGAATATGGGGAAATCAGATGAATAAAAAGATGATCGTCCTGTTGAAGATGGCCGACGCCCACACATACATGCTGCCTATTAAATTACAGTGCTCGTTATTTGGACGCTCATTAAATGAGGACTTCCTGAGTTGGATAAACTAAATGCGCACAATGCAGTATATCGTTATTATGTCGCGACAGCTAAGCATGACATAAAATGCGGAGTGCCGAAAAAATTTATGACATCACACAGCATCAAGGACGGCAAGAAGCTTTAACCCAAAAAATTTTCAATTCAATTTAGCTCACTTTGAGTCTTAACTTTGACTCAACAGACGTCAAACAACTTAAAAGGCACATTTTGTAAACATTTACGATAATTTAAGAATTTTTGGAGAACCTGCAGTGTTTGCCAACAAAGACAATTTCGTCTTCATAGAACACAACATACTTAAATAATGCTTATAAAATGGCTTCAAGCAAGATACATCCAACGTCAAAGTATGACGACTCGTCAAAGAACTGATTTTTGTAAACAGAATTTTGTTTTCAACTATATTATATTATATTATATATTGTATTGTCAAAATCAATGACAAGATAGAACATTTCCAAGAATTGGATTCATCAAAGACAAGTTGGATTGTTTGAAGTGTTGGCGCACGTGTTTTGTAAACATCAAGTCACCTTTAGTTTTGTGTTTGTACAACACAAAAAACGATGTACTCTTCGAACGATTTACTATACATCGTATTTACAATTGAGTTTGAAACGATTGGATTAAAACACTTCATCATGAAAACCTGTTATGTCAACATCAAAAGCAAATTTTGAGTCCGGAAGAACATGACATACTTGTTTCTGTAAACCTCAAAGGCCATTATGACTTTGAAGGAATTACAAATACTAATATTAACAAATTGATGAATAATTAGTTAAATCAGAACCCTATAAAACACATGTTCTTAACTACGACATTTCTTTTCGAAAATGCGTGCAATATCTCAACATGATTACATTGGAACCCAATTCGCAATTTTCATTCGCTTTTGCGGGCCACGTAAAAAGAAGTGGCGGGCCGGATCTGGCCCATGGGCCACCAGTTTGACACCTGTGATTTTGCGGCTTCGAAGGACCTAACAATGTGTTTGTAATTATATTTGAAAACATGCAAAACAATTTGTTTTTGTATGCCGCAAACGCAGTCTTCAAAGCACATACACATGCACATTTTGTAAAAATCTGATAATTTAGCGCCTTCAAATGACGTGTTTGTGCGAAGCTATTTAGCGTCTCCATAGGATTTAAGATACATATTTTTGTCAAAATCAAAGACGATTCATCCGTTAATGCAGCCACCGTAACTCAAAGAGAACACATTCCTGTTTTTGAAACACCGGTGAAAATTTCAGATCTCCAAAAAATGTAATGTTCTTTTAATGAAAATGTCAAATGCAATTTACTCACTGTGGGTCACAAATCTTTTCACTGCAGAAACCGAATCGTCTTATTTAAATAATCTTGGAAAATTGCAAAAAGAAAATTGACTTGACTTTTGATATTTACAAACACTTTTTAGCAAAATTTCTTTCCCCATCTTTTTGCGAGCAACTTATGCTGTGCAAAAACGATACGATATTTCAACGTGTGCGGGTGGTCTCCCAGATTCGCTCATTTTCCACCCAATATTTCCATATGAACGTCCAAAACAAAAGCAAAAACTAGTGTAAATAAACAGATATTTGACGAATTATTCCGAGTCAGTCCGAAATTAATGGCGCTGAACGAAATAGTCATTAACAGGTGCGTAATAATAAATAAGGTGACTTACCGAGCCTCCGAATGGGATCCGTGGTCTTGTCCGCCGCTTTGGTTCTGGGCTCCCGGGACGAGGGAACCGGTGACTTGCCGCTGCTGGCCAACATGACGGCCGAGAGACGCTGGCGTCCTGCCTGCTCGGGTCGGAAGCTGCGTCCAGCCGGCCAGGTGCTACCGCGGACTCGCTCTGGACCCAAACAAGATCCCGCAAGCGCCACCGAGGAAAGAAAGGGGGACCGGAAGGAGGAGTAGACAGAAAGAGAGAGAGAGAGAGAGGGAGGGAGGACGGGAAGGGAAGGGAGGGGAGGGGAGCGGAGGGCTCCTCGCGGCTCAGCGCCCCCGAGCCTCCACGTAACGTGAGCCCCGAAGCAGGCGCACATTTGCGCGGCTTGTCCGCCCGCAGCAACGCAGCAACCTGACGCTCCTCGTGTCACTCCCGCTGGCCCAGCCACTATTTTTAAACGCCACATAATATGTAGACAGGGGCTTGCTTAGACTACGACGAAATGCCAACTGTGCCGGAAGAAAAGGAAAGAAGAAAAGTCATACGTACAGCCATAATATGCATGTTTTCTACATCAAAGACACAATTAAATGTATCAGTAATAGGAGTTATTCGTCAACTTTTGACAAGTTCCCTCATCTTGCTGGATGCAATACCCAACCTAGCCCGCAGGTGTCGTACAAAACAAGCCCAGGATTTTCTTTTTTAATCTGTCTGGGACGTTTCTGGTGTGATTATGAAGTATTGTGGTGTAGCTTTTTAGTAAGTTTTCACTTTACTAATACTGTACTACTGTAAATCTAAACTCGGACGTGGCATTCCCTTCAAGATTTACAAACGTGTGTTACCATCTAATTACAAACTTCCATGCACACTGGATGGATGGATGGATGGATGGATGGATGGATGGATGGATGGATGGATGGATGGATGGATGGATGGATGGATGGAGGATGGATGGATGGATGGATGGATGGATGGAGACCTCTGACCGGGAGGCTGGCTGGCTGGATGGATGAGTGAGAGATAAGGACGGACAGACGGAGGGATGGATGGATGGATGGATGGATGGATGGATGGATGGACAGAGCGTCCACATGAGAATCTTCTGAGCTTGGTGGACTGACCGACATTCTTTAGTTTCATCTCCCAAGGCTCCTACTTCATCAAAGTTCTGTTCACTGGGCTGGCCAATCCCGGACCAACTTTTGACACGGTGGGTCCAGTATGAGAAGAGACACCATCTTGCTAAAAAAATTGGCCCTCTGTTCCTCTTTGAGGTCGATGTTGCCCTGCATTCTCCACATCTTTCACACGCACTGACATTGCATGAAACCCCAAAAACACGATTCATCCAGCGCATGTTTTCTGCGGGAACTCAAGAGGCGAAGGCTCCAAACGTTCTTCCGCTGTATTTGCGGTGTATGGGATGCAATTCATTGGATGATTTATCAGAAAATATCCTTCTTTCGCCACTTTTTCAGCATCCATTCTCCGTGCCGGCTGTAGCCAAAACGCAATCCTGTTTTGGTTGCCTTTTGTTTCACGCTCATTTGTGAGCACTAATTCTCTCACGGAGACCTCTGCGGGAGAGGATTTGACAAAACTGTTCCTGCAGATGCGGTTCCCGGTGACCGCTTCTCATGTAGCTCCACTGCAGTGGAAAAAAATGGGCTAGCTGCGGACCATCGAAGTAAAAATAAACCACTCAAACATTTGTTGTATGGAGCGCCTGACTCGAGCTTGTCACGGACATCGGCAGTTTTTCCAAATGTTTTTCTTACTCTCTCCACTTGACAACTGGATACAATAAAGATGTCTGCCACCTTAGCGGCCGACGTCGTCTTCACTCTTCAAGACTCTTGACGATCAGCACTTTGGTCTGTGGCCTAATCTTTGGCATGTCGTCAGAGGTCAGGTTGCACTTCACATGCAGGTCTGGTACGCTCGGGGTTGTTTTTAGAAATACTTGGGAATGCGCTAATTCCAGCGTCACAGCTGAAGCTCTCATCGGTAATTGGCAGAATCGTTTACAGACATGACACGACTTCAAGCCACTTCAAGTTACTAGACTTCCATCTTTCCGCCACATCTTTCATGTCTTCCAGGCGAATCGTGAACCGCTGGAGGTGCTGGCGTTGTCACCTTGGAGAGTCTCTCCACCGTGTCTTGGGTTGTCCCCGAGACCTCCTCCCGGAGCAATGTTCCCGGCGTATTTCACCGAGGAGGCATCAAAACCAGATCCCCGAGGCACCTCATCTGGGTCCTTCTGATGAACAGCATGGAACTCCACTCTGATCCCTTCCAAGGTGATGAGTATTTCAAGTCGTCCACCCTCGCCATCTCTTCTCCCTGGAATTTCACTCTTCCCCCACAGCCCCTCTCATTCACGCACATATATTCAGTTTTACTTCGGCTAATCTTCAGTCCTCTCCTTTCCAGTGCTTAACTCCATCTTTCTAATTGTTCCTCCGCCTGCTCCCTGCTTTCACTCACATATCACGATATCATCTGCGAACATCATGGTCCAAGGGGATTCCAGTCTAACCTCGTCTGTCAGCCTATCCATTACTACCGCAAACAGGAAGGGGCTCAGCGCAGATCCCTGATGCAGTCCCACCTCCAACTTAAACTCTTCTGTTACACCTACAGCACAGCTCACCGCTGTTCTGCTGGTTCTTCCCTTACTCATGAACACGACCCCAAAAATCCAAACTCCCCGACTTGGGGCAGATTGACCCCAATCAGAGACCCCTGACGTGGGTCTGGCGACCATGGCCTCGGATTTGGAGGTGCTGATCCCAACAATTTCACACTTGGGTGCAAACCTTTCTAGTGAGAAGTAGATTCAGCGTCTCCGTGACCTTGGATGATACACCAAATAAAGTCGGTCAAAACTGCACTTTATAGCTCATCTTTTGTTGCACTAGATTTCAGTCACTGTCCCTAACTTTGTCGTGACTGGTGTCATCAAATGCTTGCAGTACTCACCTTTATTTTTTCAAAACAGAGATGCCTTGAGTTTGTAGCATGAAAATGGTATCCACGAAGTAAAGAGTGACGTCAGTTTGCCTTAAAATTGTTGCATTTATCCAACTAGGAAAAAAAATCTCATGAGTAAACAGACGTTTGAAGCATCAAAAAAAAAAAACAAAAAAACGGTGTACAAATCACTGAGGTAGCAGCGCTACCTGGTGGTCATCTACGGTCACTGCTCTATAAGAATCTTGAGTACAGTGCATTTTATGTGGACAGATAAAATGCAAAATTATGCACTAGTTTCACATTGTGTATCTGTGTGTACTCAGTCTGAAAGAGTTAAATCTCCAAAAGGAATATTTACAAATGTGAAGCCCACACGTCGAACGGGCTCCTCGAGGCCTGCCGAAGATGGGAGGCCGTGACAACAAAATCCATCGTTCATCTCCCCTCAATTGCACCAGTGGCAGTGGCGGCCATGTTAAGATTAAGTTTGCTAATCCGCACAAGCTGTGATCTGTGCGGCAGGCAGCGGTGGCGGCTCTCTGGCTCCCTCCTCTTTCCGTCTCCAACCACAACACCGGCCTATGATATTGCAACCGTTTCTGCTTTTAAAGGTTTCTTATTAACTGACTCTGACTAACTTGGCCTGCTTCGAGTACAGTTGTGGAAACTGAAGGCCTTGCATTGTTTGGGGGACAGTAAATTCATCTGTCAGATGACAATTACTACGACTCTTACTAGTACCCCTGATATATCACTAGTAGTCAAGGGCCAGTTAAAATGCCTGATCATATGTGTGTGTATAAAAATGCGTATATACATATTTATATACACACACCAAGATCAGTTTAACATGGTATCATTCTTTGCTAAAATGCTCCTGATACTAGTAAACTACTACTACTAGTAGTAGTCACGAGCAAGTAAAAATGGCTGAACAAACAGCATGAACATGGTCCCAGTTTGTTTACTCCAAACATTCAAAAAAATAAAATAAATAACCAAACGCAAGGCTATTTGATTATTTACGACACCTTTAATCAACTCTTCGTTCATTTAATTCGCATTCCAGGCGACATAGTGCGTGTCTTGAAAAACTAGTTTGCTAATTCTCCCCAACCAAATCTTACCACCGAGGGCTGGGTGCAGTCTAATTCCTGATATGAAGTAGCGTCAGTGGGGGGGGGGTTGCTAACAGCAGTTTTATTCCGCATAAAAGCCGCTTTGAAGCACGTCGGAGTGTTGTCGATGAGGGTATCTGGGCGAAATGAACGCGCAATGTCCATGTTTTGCGCGATTAAACAGCCACGTTTGGCGGAACTCGTTACGGGAAGTGGCACGTTTCCAGCAAATACACCGCACCGCGAAATGACCACACATACATCGGGTTAAACGCTAAATTTGCTGTTTTTATTGGGTTTTACCTATTTTGTTCGTTACCTTGTGTCACTAAAATGAAACCGTAAAAATAAGGACGTGTTTATTGGAAGCCTACCGGGCGCCGTGTTACTTTTGACCGCTTGCATTGTTTCGCGTCGAAGGAACTTGCTCGCCATTGTCGCAGTATTTACAGTCTATGGCGTTATTGTCCCTGACTATTTTTGGGCTACTATTTAATAACCGTCATACACAATTTTAATGTTTTGGAGAGAGGGGGGGGGGGGGTTTAGCGTGGCTTCATTTATTTGACGTGTTGTTTCGTGAGGAAAAAGCCAACGTTAGGCCACGTTAGCAAGTTAGCTTATCCTTAGCGTGCTCACACGCGTTGTAAAACGACACAAGCGCTGCGACTTCGGGAGAAAAATTCTTCGCCGCCGACGTGCTCTCGACGTCGCTCCGTTGAGTCGTTTTTGTTTTTCGAGTATTCTCGAGCGAAGTTGGTCTCGCCTGACCCACCCTTTTAACGGCGAGTGAGCTCGAAGGTGCGCTCGTCTCGTCGGCTTTACTGCATTTGCCGTTTGTGTACGCTGCTTCTACAGGTCCGCCGCCCCCCCCCCCCCCGAACAACCCTCCCCTCGGTTCGTATCACTACGCGCGGTGCAACGAAATACTCCCATCAAAGAATTTATCAGTTGAATTCACACGAAAATTACGCGTTCGTTCCCCGTTGGACTCAAGACTTAATAGCGTGCATGTTATAAGTGTTTATAAAGCGTTCATTTTTACGAACAATAGAAACGGACTAGCTTCCTTAAGAGGGCTTTTTCACTTGGCTTTAAACGTAGGGTGGGTGTGTGCTTTGCACCTACGTTTGACTTTCGATTATGACGTTGGTTTGTTACAACGAGCTCGAATATTTTACTGTAAAAATACATTCATTGTTTTACAAAGGACATTTAGCCGTTCTTCAAGGGCTCGTTCGTGTTTATATTTCGATCTTTTTGCACGTTCGCCCGGAATTCGACGGTAGTCGAGTCCAAGGGAAGGCCGGGACTGCTTTCTTGGTTGTTAACGGCGTCATATTGATTGACAACCGAGCCGTCCAATGAGAAAATTCCAGGATCTTAGCAACAGCAAAATTGCGCTCTTGCCCAATCCCCGCCGAGAAAGGTTGGCTCGCCGGCTCCCGCGATCTCGCCACTTGATTGGCCGCCGCGCTCGTCACTCATCCGAGCCTTGTGGATCCTGTAGTTCAAATCGCAGCATTTTGAAGGCGAGGCGCAAGGGAGAGAACTACATATCCCGGAAGCCCTCAGCCAAAGCGAGCGACGCCGTCCGCGCGGCTGGAGGCGGAGCGCGTATATAAATCCGAGCTCCCTCCACTGGAGCCGCACACTGGACGTTGTCGTGACGGCGGGACGTTGTCTCGAGACGTTCGCGGGGGTGTGACAGCGTTGAAACGGTTAACAGTGTCAAAACCTCCGAGGAGTGTCGTTCACTCATTTCTTTGACTTTTTGACACTTTCTCCTCCAAACCTTTTTGAAGGGGCGTTATTTACACGTCATAGTGGTTATTTTGGTAGGTGAACTGGAGTAAAAAAAGCCAATTTGACAAACTTTTTTTTAAATAGTGAGGGGTTTTAAAATGCGTTGAGAAACTCGAAGAGGGATAATCAAGCGCATCGCGATGACAGAACCAGCGGACCACCTGAAAAGTTCGGCCAGCCCATCAGGTGGGAGCAGCGGCGGCGGCGGCGGCGGCGGCGGCTCCAAGCATCTCCCAGTCGGACACCGGGCCGCACCGCCGCACAACGGCGACAGAGGGCGCCAGAGGAGCGACAAGCACCGGCAGGATGTCAACAACGACAAGTTGAGGGGTGTGTGTCCCGGAAACGGGTCCCCCGACGCCGCGGACGCCCCGCCGCCGCCGCCGCCGCCGCAGCAGCAGCAGCAGCCCGGGGCGCTCCAAGTGGACTCGGACACCGGCCTGGTGGTAGACCCTCGCCTCGGCAGGAAGCGGCATCGGCGCCGCGCCGCCAAGAAGAAGCGCCACTGGAAGCCTTACTACAAACTTTCGTGGGAGGAGCGGAAGGCTCTCGACGAGCGAGAAACGGCCCGGGCGTCCCGACTGCGCGAGGAGATGTTCGCCAAGGGGCTCCCGGTGGCCCCCTACAACACCACCCAGTTCCTCATGGACGAGCACGACCGCGAGGAGCCGGACCTCAACACCGAGGCGCGGCGGCCGGACGACACGGGCAGCGAGGAGGACTTGTTCGAGCACGACGACGAGGACGACGACGATGGGAGTGCTGGCGGCGGCGGCGGCGGCGGGGGAGGAGGAGGAGGCGGAGGCGGAGGCGGGGGGAGCAGCGACGGCATCGGGAGGCCGGGCAACGCCGGCGGGGAGTTTCTCCAGCGGGACTTTTCCGAGACCTACGAGATGTACCACGTCGAGAGCCTGCAGAACATGACCAAGCAAGAGCTGGTGAGGGAGTACCTGGAGCTGGAGAAGTGCATGTCCCGGCTGGAGGAAGAGAACAACCGGTTGAGGCGCGCCGCCCTGGAGCCCGGCGGCGGCGGCGGCGGCAGAGGAGGACGAGGAGGCGGGCACGGCGGCGGCATGAGCGTGGAGGAGCCCCTGGCGCGCCTACGGGAGCTGGAGCGGGAGCTGGAGAGACTGAAGGCCCAGAATTCGGAGCTCCTGCTGCGGAGCCAGCCCGCCACTGACAATTAGGGACGCTTGGCGAACTATATTCACAACAAGGTAATAAACAAAGACTTTTTCCTATCTGGACTCCGAACTTTTTTTGGGGGACAGAGAAAAGAATAATAAACAGACCTACATTTTCCTGGACTTTAATTTTCGATTTTTAGGGATCAACCTTTGGACCGAGCTATAAAATGTAAGCAAAAATGCTTAATAACACGTTTTTTTTCTATACTTGGCCTGATTGTTAACAGGGGGAAAACATTTGGACCATTTCTTTTTGTCAACATTTGGCTTGAGGTAGTAAAGTTTCATATTTTGACTTAAAAAAAAAAAAAAAATCAACATTTTGCCCAGAGGTTAAAAAAAAAAAAGTTCAACGCTAAAACAAGTTTTGTTTTAGGACTGTTTTGTCAACAAGTCATATCTTGTCTCAATTGTAAATGTTTTTAGTTTTTTCTTCTTTTGGGTCAACATTTGGTCCAAAGTAATTGAAAAAATAAAAAAAATCTGTACTCTCAGTATTTCTAGTCTTTTTTTTTTTTCTAAAAATTTTAAAAACGTTCTGTTGCATTTTGTCCAACACAACAGCAATAAAGACAGCCAATCACGTCACTCAAGTCCCTTGTTGCCATTTTAAGTGTTACCAGAATTTAATAAAAAATTATGTGTAACTATATTATGAATTGAACCTAATATTAGTGTGAAGGCCCTCCTGAAATCACATTTTGGGGGTCTCACTCCCTGAAAATCCACCAATTCACGACCCCCCCCACACCCACTCAAAATTATATTACCTATCAAAACTTGATTATTCAAATGTAATCTGTTCCAACTGCAAATTACCCTGTTGAAAATATGTTTCATTACATGTATCACCGTATCAACCACAATACCATGTTGACATACTGACAAATGTGCACACTTTTAAACATTGCTACATACGACAACCCAGGTAAGCAGATGTTTACATTAAAAAAAAGACCAGAATTATAAAACTTGATTATTGTACGTGTTCAACTTAATATTGTGAATATTTTCAAAATCTCATATATATTCATAGATTTTACCACAAGGTGGGGTTTCCAGGTCCTATCCGGGGAAAAATCTCCATCCATTCTTTTTATTCACCGCTTATCTTCACGAGGGTCGCGGGGAGCACTGGAGCCTATCCCAGCTGTCAACAGGCAGGAAGCAGGGTACACCCTGAAGTCGTCGCCAGCCAATCGCAGGGCACGTGGAGACAAACAGCCGCACTCAACAATCACACCTAGGGGCAATTTACAGTGTCCAATCAATGTTACATGTTTTTGGGATTTGGGAGGAACTCCGGTGAGTACCCGGACAAAACCCACGCAGGCACGGCGAGAACATGCAAACTCAACACAGGCAAGTCCGGCATTGAACCCAGGACCTCAGAACTGTGAGGTGCGCCTTTTAGGAGAAAGTGATACAGAAAATCTTTTTTTTTTTTTTTTTTTTTTTTACATTTTGTGACTATTTTTCAAACGCAACCAACATTGTAATCATGGAAATGCCCAAAAGCAACATTTTCTTCCAGTAATGTAGTAATAATTACTCCCCAGCTCCGCCTGCAGATGCCACAAGATGACAGGAAAGCGGTGTGGAAATAAAATTCCCCCACTCACTTCTACATTATTAAGATGTCCCCCAGAAAAATGGGTAAACATATGTCATAACATGACGCATGAAGAGTCTCAAGTACCCCTGCCTGAAATAAAAAAGATTACTTTTGCTTGATCTTGCAGTTTTATTTATTTAACTGGGTGCTTCCTCACCTTCAGTCCACTTGAGGGCGCCACTAAGATGCAGTCATAGAAACACATTTTTAAACATCTGTTTATTTACATCATATATATATAATAATAATAAGATAAGCAGAGTTGTACTCATAAGCCATTCTAAAAATGTACACACGAGAGACAATATGTTACATGATAAGTATGTACAACACAGAAAAAACACGAGCGACACTTTTTTTTAGTTTACACCACGTGGGAGACTGCATAGTGTTTCTTCTTCTTCTTTTTCTCCCATTTATGAATTCCTATTGTACACATCTTTGGAGGTGAGCGCTGGAAGGAGGAGGACGCGGAGGAGATAAGGAACCAGCGTGGCACTGCGAAACATTCCAGAAAGGAGGCACTTGTTTGAAAGTTCAAAGAGGCGAGGTTTGAAGTCATGTGACCGGGAAAAGATAACAGGAAGTGTTGCCATAGCGACGGCAAAGAGTAACGACGAACGGCTATCCTGACACACACTAAAAAAAAGGCCTTCGTAAGCTCTAACGTCACGATATATATATATATATAAACAATATATTAAGGGAACGTTTCAAGTAGCATCTGGAGAAGGAAATGTTTGTAAACCATTAAAAAAAAGTATTAAAAGAGAATTATTATTATTATTGAGGTTAAACAAAACGCTCCTATTTACAACTTAATAATAATAATAAGGCTTTGTACAAATGTTACAACACCAAAACAGGAAAGAAAAAAAAAAAAAGTTAACCGTGACCGCATGAAATGGTTTGAATTCCCCCCCCCCCCCCCAAAAAAAAAAAAAAATATATATATATATATATATATAAAAAGAAGCACCATTTTCCAAGGGGAATTTAGGTGGGGAAGACAGCAGGAACTCTGTTCAAAGGGGGCTTGGGCCACCATCGGGACTGAGCGCATTAAACCAGGGACCCCCAAACTGATTTTCCTACCTTGAATCACAATATTAAAGTTTAAACTGTGCATAGCGTTCGATTGGTTTACAAAAATGTTATAAAGTCGTGTCTTGAGATACAAGTGCCCCGACCTCGAGTTTTTCGTCGGCTTTTTCGCTTTGACTTAAGACAGAAGCGCCACATGGTGCAGCAAGCAGAGAAGCCAGGATTGGTCAAACCGACTGCCAGTCGATGGACGCGTGGCATTGACGAATAGAGCTCGCGCACGCAGAATAAACACAACACCCGAGGCCTGTTGTGCCGTTGGTTGTCACACCAGATGAGAAAGATATTCAAAGACGTCATTTTATGGAATACCAGCTGAAAAGAACAGAAAATATCGATGGATTTCGGCAATTTAACGTGATGGATGGTGCCTGACCAAAATACGCGATCGCTTCATTTCAGGTAGGAATTATTCTTCTCCATCTCAAATTACCAAGAAGTATTTATAATGCCAAGTTGGCTCATTTGAGAACAAGGCGTATTTAAAAAAAGAAAATAAACCGTCTGTCGCAGCAAAGAGGTTTAACGGAGGTTAACGTGTGGCAGCGATACGCTTCCCCGTACGGAGGAGCCAACTCGCTTGTCTTTTTTTTTTCTTCCCAATCATAGTTTAATGAATGCGAGTTAGTGTAAAACCAGGGATCATTTATTTAAATATTGGCATTTGTATTGAATACGAGCTGAAAAGATCGATGAATTCCGGCAAAGGTTAAATGTGTCGCCGAACACGCTTCCGCGTTCACGAGCCCTCAAAAACGTCACTGAACAGATCCAGAAACGAAGTATTTGTATGCGTCCAGACTTTTCTACGCTTTCAAACTTTTCCGTGTAAATCTCGACGACTGACTCGCCAGATTCATGTCTAGATCCAGTTGTCCAAGACAAGTTTGAGGGAGTTAACAGTCCAATTTCTTATCGGCGAAAACATCGACTTCGGCATTAAATATGTATCCTCTATGCAGAGTTTATCTAATTTTTTTCCACGTAGCGTCGTTTATTTTCACCTTCTAAATGTCTGACGGTATCGGGCAAGGCTCTGGGCGTCGTGCTACAAGACATATTTCCGCGTCGTCTCCAACCGACTTAGCATTGAGCAACGCTTAGCTTGACCGGCAATTATGGCGAGGCAAACAAAAATCACGTGATTTTATGACGTGGGTGCACGAGCTCTATTGACCAAATCTGACAAGAAGCGACAAGATTGGATGATAGGCTGACCTCTTTGTTTTTTTTTGGAGGGCACAAGATCATGCGATCGACCAAAACTGCCTCGGCGACTGACTGGTCGATGGCAATCCGCACATTGGGCCCCCCTGGTCGAAGCTGTTTACTGCCATTTCTAGTTCAAGGCTACTGTCAAACTAAACATAAACACATATTTAATACAACCAGAAACTGCATTAAGAATACCCAAGATAGGTTTGTGCTAACACATTGCTATGCTAAGATCAATGCTATGCTAAAAGATTTTTTTTTTTTTTGCCTTTTGTTCCACCCATCTGTCATCAAAGCTTATCCTCATGAGGGTCACGGGAGTGCTGGAGCCTATCGCAGCTATCTTCGAGCTAAACTCCGAACAGGTTTGCTAGCCAATTGCAGGGCACATTCATTCACAATCACACCAAGTGGCAATTTAGAGTGTCCAATTAATGTTGCATGTTTTTGGGATACGGGAGGAAACCGTAGAAAAGCCACGCAGGCACGGGGAGGACACGCAAACTCCGCACAGGTGCGCCGGAATTTGAACCCCCGGCATCATAACTGTGAGGCTAATGCTTTTGTTCCCTGATACTAAAATCATTGTGACTCAATTGTTGACTTTCAATGCACTATTATGTAAAAAAGCTTTTCTTTTGGCATTTATGTATGCTGGCCTCGTGTTAGTTTTATGGGACTGTGACATTTTGGGGATGTAATAAAACATTAATTACACATTAAATGGCGATACAAGGAATGTTCTCGTTTGTTTAAACATTTTAACATGAAATTCTTGCGACGGCACTTCTTTAGGTGTTGACAGTGAATCTCAACCTGTGCCTCTGGCAGTATTTTTTTCTATTTAACTATCAATGTAAAACAGGGGTGTCAAACTCATTTTTCTGTTGTTGTTCCGGTTTCCCTCAGAGGGCCGTTATGACGGTGGAACAAAAATATTTAATCATCGCATCATATTTACATAATCAATTTATGAACTACTTTTGGAATCAGAAATCGAGGGTAATGTGTTTTTCAACTATTTACGTTTGGTAACAAAAATGTTTGTAATATCTCAACTTTATCATTGTGATATATGAGAATTTTAAATTTTGGCACAGATTTTTTTTTTTTAACATGAATTATGAAAATTCACACTCTAGATTTGGATGCGCGGGCCACATAAAATCTCGTGGCGGGCCAGATCTGGCCCCCGGGCCTCGAGTTTGACACCTGCGATCTAAAACATCTCTCTCGTATCAAAACGTTAAAGCGGCGACCCCAAAACGTTTGCACAGCGGTCACGTTGAGGTCAGAGTACGTCTCCGGCCTCTAAAAGCACACATTTGGAGCGGAAGTAACAAAAACAAAAGCTTTGGCAAATGACTTGAGATTAAAAAAAAAAAAAAAAAAACACCGAAACAAGCCAGTGCGCTGACCCGCAGCTGGGTAGGGGGTCGGCGGCGGACTGGCCCGGGACCAGGCTGAAATCCTCTCGCTGCTTCCTGACAACGCGTCGCTCCTGATCCTTGGAGCGCCGCTCCCTGGGATGGTGGCTCGCTGCCACCCCGCACAGGTACCGGTGGATCCTCGCTTGACTCCGTTATCTCCCCGAGTTGGGGTTGAGCTATGGATGCTGCCTCTCTGGTGGGAGTGGGAGTTGGGGGGGGGGGGGCAGCGGCGGAAAGACCCTCGCTCGCTGTTGTTATTATTCTACGGTGGTGTGACAGGAAAGTGAGAGATCGATTTTTATCTCCGCACCTTGGTGGCTCTCTCAAGTCTCGCCCGGATTGGACGAAGACTGTCGTCGTCATCCTGTTTCGGCTCACAGATACTGGTGGAACCTGGACGTGGGGGCATGGCGGCCGGAGGATCCCCGTCTTACGACATCATCGCCTTGCGACGGTGACGGCGTTTTGGGGGTGGCCGGAGAGAGCGGGAACTCCGTCAGCGGCGGCCGCTTGTCAATCGGCGCCTCGGTGGGCGATGCCACCACAGTGTGCCTGCGCCAGGCGCGCCTCTTGCGGCGGCTCTCCGGCGAAAGCGGCTTCCGCATGCCCACGCTGCGCAGGTCCTCCGCCGAGCCCAGGAGCCGTGCGCGCACCTGCTCCGCCAGGGTCTTGGGGGAGGGGGCGAAGGACGCCGACTCGCTGGGGGGCAGCGAGGTGCCCAACCTGGCCCGGGATGGGCGAAGATTCTCCTGACTACTTCCTGATGACGTGTCCCTCCTCGTCCTGGGCGCATTTTCACCCGTGGGGGCAGCGGCGGCAGGGATCGCCAGGAGGTCCAGCGAGCGAGCTTTCATCCTCTTCCGCGCCAGCGTGTCGCACTGGATGAGCTTGTGCGAGTTGAAGGACGGCCGCGAGTGCAGCCTGTGCGATGAAGACGTGGACGACGGTGTGGTGGAGCGCGCGCCGCCGCCGTCGTCGGCCTTTTCCGGGGCGACGACGGTGAGCGCTGAGGGTTTGGGGGGCGGGGGCGGCGGCTTCCCGGGACGCTCCCGCGAGGCAAAGCCGCTCTCGTTGTCGGTCTCGCTCACCAGCTCGCTGTGCTCGTCGTCGGCATCCTCCGCTCCCAGGCTGCGGCCCAACGTGGACAGCGTGGAGTAGCCCGACACGATGGAGCGGGCGTCCGCCCTTCCTCCTGCCTCCTCTTCCTCTTTCCCGTTTTTCACAACCGCCTCCTCCGCTTTCACCTCCCCTTTCTCCGCTTCTTCCTCGTCGTCGTCCTCCTCTCCCTCCGGGTGACGTGCGCCGTCTCCGACTTGTTCCTCCTCCACCGTGACGGGCTCGTGCTCAGAGTCGTCATCGGTGCTGCTGCCCACCCGCCGGGCGTTGTGACACTTCCGGCGCTTGCGACCAGTCACCGCCGACATGATGGACAGAGTCAGAAAGTCTTTGGCGGTGAGGTCCTTCTTAGACCCCCAGGAGCCCTGAGGACGAGGCAGGATGCTAGATTACTCAAACCCTACTGATTTTGTAGATCATTTTTACTGAGTTATCATTAATAAATGGCAAAACGAGCCGCTTAAGAGCCACTGGCCTGTTTTGACTCTAAAGATTATTCCCATGTATTATATTTACATCTATTGTGCGAGGTGTTAGTTGGCTTTAAAAGTAGGTGAGAGGATCAATCAAAGTAATGATGGTAGATGGATCCCGTCGACATTTTCCTGGATTCTTCATATTTATTTTGTTTATTTCTTTTGTGCATGATGGTGTTTATTATGAATGTGTAACAGGAGGATCAATAGTACATTGTGTGTGTGTGTGTGTGTGTGTATAGAGCTCGTGCATGTGACGTCACCATTTTCACGGCGCCATATTGCCGGTCAAAATGAGCTGCTCAACAGTGTTTTGGACATTGAACCGGATCAGAATATTCACAATGCCCAAGACTTGTTGTGCTGTTGGTTGTCACAGCATATGAGACAGATATTCAAAGAGGTCATTCTATGGAATACCATCTGAAAAGATGAGAAAATATGGATGGATTTCGGCGACTAAACGTGATGGATGGTACCCAACCAAATCCACATGACTGTGTAGCAATCGCTTCATTTCAGGTAGAAATTATTCTTCTCAATCTCAAATTACCAAGAAGTATTTATAATGCCAAGTTGGCTCATTTGAGAACAATGTATATTTAAAAAAAAAAAAAAACAAAAAAAAAAAACAGCAGAGTCATCTCCAACATACACTGAAGCGTGTTGCGGCCAAACTTTTTTTTTTTTTTTAATATGTACTGGTGTCAAATGAGTCCAATGCATATTTGAAAAAATAAAATGAATTGTCGGTCACACAGAGGTTTACGTAGGTGAACGTGTGGCCGCAACACGCTTCTTATTTTTTTTAACGCATGTTCTCAAATAAGCCAAGTTAGCATTATAAGTACTTCTTGGGAAATGCTACAGAGGAGCAGACTTGTTTGTCCTCTTTTTTTTGTGTGACCGCAATCAGTTCCACGTACGTTTGTGTAAAACCAGGGCTCATTTATTGAAATCTTGGTATTTGGTATTTCCGCATTCATGAGCCGTCAAAACCGTCACTGTGTGGGATTTATTCCTGATGAGAACAGATCCAGCAACAAAGTATTCGTATGCGTCCAGACTTTTCTACGCTTTCAAACTTTTCCGTGTAATCTCGCCGACTTACTCACCAGATCCACGTGTAGATCCAGTTGTCCGAGACAAACGGAAGCGAATTAACAGTCCAATTTCTTATCGGCGAAAACATCGATTTCGGAATTAAATACGGGTCCTCTATGGTGAGTTTACCTAATTTCTCCACGTACCTTTGTTTATTTTCACATTCTAAATGTCTGACGGTGTTGGACAAGACTCTGAGCGTCGTGCTACAAGACATATTTCCGTGTCGTCTCCAACTGACTTAGGATTGAGCAATGCTTAGCTTGACCGGCAATATGGCGACGTAAACTAAAGTCAAGTGATTTTATGATGTAGGTGCACGAGCTCTATACGTGTTTATGTGACCGAGAGTGCTATGGCCTGTGGTGGAGACACTATATTAATCATACGAAACTTACCTTGTGCATGGATGACTGAGCATCCTATTGATATTTTTTACTTTGTGGGTTATTTCTAGTCCTTTTTAAATTTTTATTGTGAAAGGTCAAATTCACTTTAAACACTGCACACACTCACCCGAGAGTGCAGCAGAGTTTTGACTGGGAAACTTTTGAGTCCATTTTTCTGATTATGCAATCACATTAATTGCAGGGCATGTACATTGTGCACGCTATATTAAACAAGCACATCGTGGACCACGCCAAATTATTACTATTGTGCAAATTGGCAGTTAGTATGAAAAGGTTGCGAGAGGAGCCATTGCATTAATGTGACAGTCCATACACGCCCTAAAAGGAACAGCGAACTCAAGCAAGGAACATAACGAGACGTTACCTTGGATTTCGCTGAATCACTGTTGGTGGAGTCTGAAGGGGAAAGATGACGACATTTAGTAAAGAGCCTTGGGAGGAGGGCAAAGAGGCACTTGGTGGGATTATTAATCGTATTCTTCTGTTGTCGTGAAAATATCGGCATGGCAACTGTGGCTGTCGGTCAGCCGTCAAAACCAATCAGAGGCCACAGGACAGCAATTTTGCGCTCAAAATTCAATGGGAACCACACCAAGTCTGACTTCCTCTTTGCCATCTCACTTTACACACACACACACAGTGGAGGAGGCAACGATTTTGATGGGAACGTGGAAATTAATACACAAAGAAACACCAGAAAGATCATCAGAAGGTGACGTCAGTGACAGAGCAGTGCAGCAATTATAAAAAACAGGCACACGCACACATGTGCCACCGTGAAGGCAACATTCACTTACCTCTTTTTATTATTACAGTGGGGGGAAAGCCACAGTGTCACCATGACACACACACACGTGCACACACACGTGCACACACACACGCACACGCACACACACACACACACACACACACCACACACACACACACACACACACACACACACACACACACACACACACACACACACACACACACACACTCCTGGGGACAATGAAGGCAAAATGCTCTCACAATATGCTCTCACAAACACTTCTGGTTGCTAGCAGGGAGAAAAGTCGCACGGTCACCATGACACATGCCACACACACTTGCTCACACACACAAACACACGCACGTGTTGGCGTCCTACCGCAGTGGCTGCTCCACAGGCTCAGCTAAGAGAGTGAAGCAGAGTGAAAGGCACAAGATGAGCAACGTGCAAGGGGAAAAAAAATGCAAAGAACGAGAGCAGAGAGGGGAGAAAAAAGTGTAGCTAATGCTAAATGCTAACCAACCAACATCTGTTTTCATGCTACACACTGCTGTGCCATCGGAAAAGAAGGAAGGAATTTTGACTTGAGAACGGACAACATGCATTACTAACATTATTGAAATATTAATAATTTTTCCACAAAGGACATAAGAACGACAGCTTCACATATGCCAAGTGAGTCTTAGTTGAGGCCTGTTTTTGGTGCTCTCGCCTTAACTGCGCACGACCGCCCATTTCCATCCGTTTGGCTTGCGACGCAGCTTTAGCATGCAGCTACAACCTAGCGAGTGTTAGTGCGCTAGCGATTCGAGTCGGCGCTCACCTGAGGCGTCGCCGAGCAGAGCGGTCCGCCCGATGTTGGAAAGCAGGTGGTCGATGTTGGGGGCGGGCTGCACGTCCTCAGTGTCCTCCGGCGTCTGGATAGAAAATGATGTTCTTACTCGTATCGTTATCATTATTATATTGAGATTTTCCATTACGTACCTTTTCATCCTTGTCTGGCTCCTCACTGAAAAACCACAGGTACTGCAAAAACGACAAAAAACTTTTGTGTTAACATCATTAGAATGAGCGTCTGGGTATCTCAATGTGAGTGTGAAAAAGTGTGTATGTACTGTATATGTGTGCGTGCATTTACTCACGTGTTGTATGAGCGTCTCTACTATCTTATAGCGGTCCGGCATGTGCGTGACCATGTCCTTCATGTTGTCCTCGGACGTGCGCACTAGCGTCGGCCCAAACACCAACGCCAGGTTACGGGGTTCCATCTGCACACACACATAACACAGTATTTACCATGTAATAACACAAAACTTCGATACCTTCAAAAATGACTTTGTACCTGGAGAATTTTCAATTTTGGTTATAACGTAAAACCATAAAAGTGACTCATGGACTATAAATATGGCGGACACGATTTTCTGAAAATTGTGCCTTTTGCCTGTAAACAGCATTGTTTAAAGAAAATGTATTTTTCCATAACTTGCCTTCTTATGTTTTATCCATTAAATAAATTTATGATGCTATAAATGTGCTAACCTGCAGCGCACATCACTGAACAAAAAAGTGTAACGTTGGCAATATTTCCTATGAAAACAAAATACTTTGCCATGTAAACTACCGTAATTTCCGGGCCTAGAAGGCGCGACTTTTTACACATGCTTTCCACCCTGCGGTTTATGCGGTGATGTGGCAAAATTTGTGCAAGGGGGCACTCGAGCGGAAAAGGTAAGCGTGAGACTGGTGGAATATATGTGCCGAGGAAGTTAATTTTACCGGTCCAGTCCTGTTAGTACTGCGCTAGCGTGTTACTGCCGTGTCTTAGTGATTTTTACCCGCATGTTTTGTTTTGGCTGGCCCTGATAGCGCAGCCCTAGCGTTAGCATTAGCGCGGCGCTAACGTTAAACTCTGTGTACCGTCTTTCTTTGTAAATATCTCGTGTTTCAATGTGGGCTTTAATGTGGACACTTGCGGCTTTTGTACAGGTGCACGGTATGCATGTATGTACCAAATGGTATTTCCTTTATAAATGTACTGGGTAAGGCTTATGACCAGGTGCACTCTTATGGTATATCTTTTGCCCCGAAAAGGATATATTCCACAATGAAAAAGAAATGTTATCACCTGAAAACTAAAGATTTTACCCCCAAAATAAGTATATTGTCATAAAACACTAGATTTTACTGTGCCGACAGATCTTAGATTTTGCCACGTGAACCATATCGTATGCCCCAAAATTAAACATTTGTCTATGAAAAAGCAATACTTACTATGAAAACTAGACTTTGCAACAGAATTTCCAGATAAAAACAAAACAAAACAAATTTTCCTATACATTTGACCAAAAAAATGCAGCTTGTTTGTGCCTGAATATTCAATGTTGAAATATAAATGCTATAAAAAGATACTTTTTTTAACCTATCAGCTTGGCAAAGGAATATTATTCGAATGAAATGCAATTATACAAAGCTTTTCTTCCAAGTAGAGCCAAAAATGTCACTCTTCTACATATTGCAGTACACTTCCAAAATCCTAATAAATTGTGACTGCGGTACAATGCCTCACCTTGTTTTTATCTGAATGGTCTGCCACTGTCTTCAGGTGACACACCAGGAACTTGAGCGTGTGATAGTAATAATCGGGAAGGTCTCGGATCTACACGCAAAGAAATATGATGGTGAGTAATCCTGCTTGCACGAGTGTGAGCACAATCGCGTGTACCAGCTTCTTCATGGTCTTCAGTCTGTCCGATGCGTCCTCCATTCTGTTGGCGTCGATGAAATCGTTGTATTTGTCTGCAGAGACGACACAGACGAAGTCACCTTTGAGTGTGTGAGGGAGGGAGGGGGAATGGAGAGAGAGAGGGAGCGAGAAAGAAAGAGTGAGAGGCAGGAGAGGAGCAAAGAGAAAGGAGGAGAGAGGGAGAGAGAGAGAGGGGGAGAGAGAGGGGGAGAGGGAGAGAGGGAGAGGGGGAGGGAGAGAGAGAGAGGAGAGAGACAGAGAGAGAGGGAGAGAGGAGAGGGGAGGGGAAGAGAGAGAGAGAGGGGGAGGGAGCAGAGGGTGGGGGAGGGAGAGGGAGAGAGGGGGGGAAGGGGGAGGGAGGAGGAGAGAGAGAGGGAGTGAGAGGAGGGAGAGAGAGAGAGTGAGGGAGAGAGAGAGTGAGAGAGGGTGAGAGGGAGAGAGTGAGAGAGAGAGAGAGAGAGGGAGAGAGAGACTGAGAGGGAGGGAGAAAGAGAGAGAGAGATAGAGAGAGAAGGGGAGAAAGAGAGACTGAGAGGGAGAGAGCAGAGAGCGGGGGGAGGGAGGGGAAGAAGAGAGAGAGAGCGAGGGAGAGAGAGGGAGCGAGAGGGAGAGAAAGAGGGGGGGAGAGAGAGGGAGTGAGGGAAGAGAGAGAAGGAGTGAGAGAGGGGGGAGAAGGAGAGAGAAGAGAGAGTGAGGGAGAGAGAGAGAGAGTGAGAGAGGGTGAGAGGGAGATGAGAGAGAGAGAGAGAGAGAGAAGGAGGGAGAGAGAGACTGAGAGGGAGGGAGAAAGAGAGAGAGAGAGGAGACTTGAGAGAGGAGAGAGAGAGAGACAGACAGAGAGACAGAGAGAGTGTGTGTGTGTGTAACCGGACTCACCGTTGGTGAAGAGTGGTTCTGGAAGTTTCCGGAAGAAAGATTTCAGTAAGCTGCTGACGACGTTGAGGTCCTGCCACTTCTGTCCACAAACCCCCCCCCCCCAAAAAAAAAAAAACAAAGATGAGTTCATTTTGACACCAAACATTAGATTTGCATGGAAACACGATTCAGTGGTATCAGGTTGAGAATTGCTGGCGTGAGGCAGATTCAAAACATATCTTGATACACTGGTTATAATTCGATACAACGACAATACTTCTAAGCCTGGAACGATAAGAATCAGCTCAGTATGGGATCAATATGATGATTCGGTATGATTTGAATCGGTTCAGAAAAAATTCGATAATATTTGGAGATGTAGACGTTAATCACAAAGGACCTTGATTTGACTTGACGTCACCCAAATCTATAAAATCACATTTGACCAAACCTATTTTCAAACATGGAAAAGAACACTTATCTCTGAGAATTGTTGCTTTATGGCACTGCAGAAATAAACAACAAAATGTTAAATATCTATATTTCATAAATATCAAATCAATTATTTAAATAAAGAAATATGTTAGAATAGTACAGGAAGTGTATGAGGGCAGCAAAACAGCGGTGAAGTGTGCCAGAAGAATTTAAAGTGGAGGTGGGACTGCATCAGGGATCAGCTCTGAGCCCCTTCCTGTTTGCTGTGGTAATGGAAAGGCTGACAACAGGAAGCAGAACTGGAGGTGGCAGAAATGAAAACGCTGAGGTTCTCGCTCGGAGTGGGCAGGTTAGATAGGATTAGAAATGAGCTCATTAGAGGGACACCCAAAGTTGGATGTTTTGGAGACAAGGTCAGAGAGCAGACTTCGATGGTTAGGACATGTTCAGAGGCGAGAGAGTGAGTATATTGGTAGAACAGTCCTGAGGATGGAGCTACCAGGCAAAAGACCGAGAGGAAGACCAAAGAAAAGGTTCATGGATGTGGTATGGGAAGACATGAGGACTGTGGGGGTTAGAGAGGAGGATGCATGAGATGGAAAAAGATGAGACGCTGTGGTGACCCCGAACGGGACAAGCCGAAAGGAAAAGAAGATGAAATCACTTATTTAAATGGACCACAACAATTTATTTTGTACAAAAAATAATCTGCACAAACTAACAATAGTGACGAGCCAAGAGCGGTTCAGCACACGGTGCCGTTCAAGATGGGAGCTCCACTCCATACATGCACGGCTTGCCTTTTTGCTTCAGGACATAAGAGGACTGCAGCTGGCAGGTCAGTTTCATTTTGATGTCGCAAAATACCAACACTAGACGTGTAAATCGACCGAATGGGCTTGAGAAAAGTGTTGAAATCGAGACGCCACCCAAAAATTTACTTGAATCTGGTAATGTCTCCAGTGCCCACTAATGCTGGTTGTGTTTGTAAGCATATTGTTGCATCGGCGACCCAAAACGCGAGCCCTCCCACGTATGCCTATTTATCTATTTGTTTATTTTAATAATTTATTTTTCCCACACTTTTATATACAGAGAAAAAAAAGAGAAAGAAAAGAAAAAAAAGGGAGCGAAAAATATACAATTAATTTACATTCGGGCGGCACCGTGGCTCAGATGGTAAAGTGTTGGCTTCACAGTACTGAGAACACGGCCTCCCCGTGCCTGCATGGTTTTTCTCCAGACACTCCGGTTTCCTCCCACATCCCAAAAACATGCAACACTAATTGAACACTCTAAATTGCCTTGAGGTGAGATTTTGAGTGCGACTGTTTGTCTCTATAATGCCCAGTGATTGGCTGGCGACCAGTCCAGGGTGTACCCCGCCTCCTGCCCGTTGACAGCTGTGATAGGCTCCAGCACTCCCACAACCCTTGTGAGGATAAGCGGCAAAGAAAATGGATGGATGGATTTTGTATTGATTATGGAGCCTGTTACCAAATGATGGTGTAAAAAGTTTATTGGCACTCCCATTTGAATTTAATGTAAAAATAAATGTAAATCAAAACGAACCACACATTGTGGATTTAAACTAAAACATTTAACTGGCAGAACAACTTGTGAAAGTGTCTCTAAATATTTGACTGGTCCTGTGCTTTGCCACAAATCACGCCATTTTCGGCGTCTTAATTCCTGACCTCTTCCGCCGGGTTGATGTCGACGCCCTTGTTGAGTTGCTCTTGCAGCAGCGACACCATGGCGTTGTTGCCGGGCACCCGGTAGATGCCCGTGTACTCCAGACCCATGTCCTCCACCAAGCCGCAGCAGATCTCAACGATCAGCGGGATGAACTGGATCAGATCCGGATCAACGGCTAATGAGTGAGCTTTCCTTAGCGGGACGAGGGACGAATCCCGAGGTCTGACCTTGTTGTTGATACCGGGCTGGCAGTCTTCCAGCCTCACGCCAAAGGCTTTCGGTCCCGTTTTCTTGGTCTTCTTCATAATGTTGATTCCCCACGGAGACTTGGGAGGGCTGCTCTCATCTGGGGACGCATTAGACGACATGACAATGTAATATTTAAACAAAAATATTACACCCTTATGAAAACACTGTATTTGATTTGGTAGTGAAAACCATATTTCACCTAAAAAAATGCAACATATTGCCATAAACCACTACTTATTGGCATGAAAACTGAATACTGTATGACAAAATGGAAGTGCCAGAGAAACACAAATTATCAACAAATCAGTATTTTACCATAAAACACCTTTTGATATAAAAATAAATGACTGCACCATAAAATTGCAGAAAATTATAATTCACCATTTTGCCATAAGAGCTAAATATTTTAGCACAAAAATACAATATAATGCCAGTCTGATTCTTTTCTACAGTATCAAGATAAATACGTTACCATGAAAATATTGCACAGTCCAATAAAAACATTTTTTTTGTGTAGAAAACTCCTATTAAACCACAAAAAATATGCCTGCTACCGGTTCAATTTTACTATGAAAACACAATATTTTACTTTAAAAACGCATATTATCACTTTCACACACACATTTATCTCCCCAAAAAAGTTACAAAGTCCCCATTACAACTCAATATTACAGCCATAAAATACCAAATTTTGCCATAAAAACAGATTATTTATCCACTCCAACGTTTGGACTATATTTGTGATATTTATTTATGATAGAGACCTTTGCCGTCCTGTTTGGGTGAACGCGGTGCCCCCAAAGCGTTCTCGGTCTTGGCGAGCAGGAAGGGAGGCTTCATGCGAGACATCCTGGGTGAAGAGTCGGGCTTACTTCCTGTCGGGCTGCAGGGGGCGATAGAGGCACGCGTGCTTTGTGTGAAGTCAACGAAAGTGGGAGTTGTGCCGCTGTTTAACTGCGCTCAGGTGCCTCACCTCTGTTTCCTGTAGTCATTCAGCTTCTTATTGATTAACGCATGCCCGGAAAAACCTAACTCCTGCAACAAACAATTGAAAACTACTTATAAGATTTCATTTTAAAAAAAAAAAAAAAAATACACATTAAATTTTGCCTTCATAGTAACTCATTGCACTACAAAATCCAAGCCTTTTCATTACAATATATTTAAAAAAATGAAAACTACATTTTTTTTATAATGGAAAACTAAATAATTTTCAGAAAGAAAACACTAGGTTATGATCAAGA
Organism: Syngnathoides biaculeatus; assembly: GCF_019802595.1. Lineage (NCBI taxonomy): Eukaryota > Metazoa > Chordata > Actinopteri > Syngnathiformes > Syngnathidae > Syngnathoides > Syngnathoides biaculeatus. Next base: position 16,477,477 of record NC_084655.1, on the reverse strand, counting down.
CATTTTGCCACAAAATGTCATTTTATCCCAAAATACTGTTTTGTGGCTAAAATATTTTGCATCAAAATGATGGATTTTGCCATTAAAAAAGGTACTGGTAGAGTATATCGGTAGGAAATGATAAATTTGTATATATGGCTGACATTTTGCTCCAAAATACAGACCAATAAGACATTTTGTGGTCTGAATTCTGGATTTTGATATGAAATGACAAATATTGTCAGAAAAACTATCACAAAAATCCTAGATTTTGTGATAAAACAGTACAGATTACATCTATCCATCAATTTCCTTTCCCGCTTGTCCACACGAGGGTCGCGGGGAGTGCTGGAGCCTATCCCAGCTGTCAACGGGCAGGAGGCGGGGTACACCCAGAACTGGTTGCCAGCCTATCACAGGGCAGACAACAGCTGTACTCACAATCACACCCAGGGTCAATTTAGAGTGTCCAATTAAACAGATTAGTAAGTTTCTTTCGGCTTGTCCCTTTCGGGGTCGCCACAGCGTGTCATCTCAGATGAACGCACATATGTTTGGCACAATTTTTACGCCAGATGCCCTTCCTGACGCAACCCTTCTCAGGGAGTGGAGGCCCCAGTGGGATATGAACCCACAACCCCTGGTTTACCAAACCAGTGCTCTAATCACTGAGCTACAGGGCCTATGCCCAATTAAACAGATTACATTATATAAATATTATACTTGTCATAAAAACAACCTTTGTTCAAAAAAAAGAACAACTTTCATCCTGCCAAAAATGGTAATTATTCAACTTAAATGTCAATAAAAAACATCATTAAAGACACTGCGCAGACCAAAGCCCACCTCACTGTCCGTCTTGCTGTTCTCCCTGATGACCTGGATCCAGTCCAGCATGTGGTCTCGGTCCTCGGCCTGCAGCAGGTACTCGCAGAAGTCCTGCGTGGTGAGCCTGAGGGCGTGCTTGCGCTTGGTCTCGCTGTAGGCGATGTCCACCAGGCAGCCGCGGATGCTGATCGGCTGCTCGTCCTCGGCGCCGCCCCCCAGCGTGGCGCCACGCAGCACGGCCTCGCGCTTGTCCTTATACAGGAAGAGCGAGTGCGAGCGCAGCACCGAGAACACGCGCTTCCATGGACGCATGCCGCTGCCCACCTTCTGCCACACACACACACACACACACACACACACACACACACCACACACACACACACACACACACACACACAGATGGAATGTATTGCGAGGGTTTACACAGGGTTCTGTTAATTGGGCATGATTTGGAGAGGAACCCACACCACTTAACTTATACCAAAATGGATACAATTACTTTTGCTGTTTATGATACTGTTATTACTATGTAATTGTATATTTAAAGCAATTATGGAAGTTGGTTTAACATAAAAAGTGTGGGGGGGAAAAATATGGAAGTAAATAAGTGCCACCAGGATTTGAATTTGAAATGTAAAATGATCACATATTCAATAGTTGCTACAATTCGCTGTCTGAAATTCACTGTCTGTCCCACCACGCAGGGTTACTTCAGGTCAGAACCAAACAGCCAGCCAATCTAGTTATGCTTTCTTAGTATCTGATGTCACGTGACTATGAAAGGGTTAATGCGATTGGCTGGGTGCTCAGTTCTGACCTGAAGTCACCCTGCCTGGTGGCACAGACGCTGAATTTCAGACAGCAAATTGTAGCTGGATGAATTGTTAACATAGAAAAGTTACACTGAAATACAATTATTGAAAATGTGATCACTTTACATTTCAAATTCAAATCCTGGTAGCACATATTTACTTCCATAAAAAAGACGTTCCTTGTCGCAAGTGGTACGGCTCACCTTGCCCTTCTCGGTGAGGATCTGCTTAAAGTTCAGCCAGCCTTCCCGCCGCACGTCGCTGTACGTGATGTTGCCCAGCTCCGAGGTGGAGTGGCGCTTGGAGCGCACCTCTTCTGCTGTGCCCAAGTTGTCTAAGGACTGAAAGAAGGAAAAACACAGAAATGAGTATTGTGTGCTGCAGATGGCGCTGTAACACAACTAAAACTTGAATGCAAAAATCTAATCAAATCAAAAGCCTTTAATGTATTATTATGTATTAATTAGATGCTGTGCATACAACAAAATGATGAGTGCTTTTCCACAAGGTGCAATAAAAGAATAAAAATCGAAGCACATCTTAGGTAAAAAAAACAATAGATAAAACATCAAGGCACAGGTACTGCTAAAATAAACAGATAGATAGATAGATAGATAGATGCATGAATGAATGCACAAAAGTGCCATTGCATAATATTACATTACATTACTGTTATGTTCAGTGGTTTTGAGTTCAGGGAGTTGATGGCTCTGGGAGAAAAGCTGAAATTGATGTCTTAAATTAGGAAAATAATCTCCCCAAAATATTACCAGACTAACAATTTCTTCCTCAGTCTGACGAAGTTAAAAATACCCCCACGACTGCTATAAATATTTTTTTGTGATATTATGTCACAATTTCTTATATATCTTTTGAATTTGTTCTTTTAAAATTATTAGAAAATGTCAATTACACCACACAAAAAAAAAAGCTTTTTTTTTTTTTTTGCCAAAGTCGTGTTTATATTCAAAAGTATTAGGTTTATTTGTTGTGGTCATAGTTAATTATACAGAATAAAACTCACGCCATCAGTGAAGAAGCTCTTGACTCTCTTCGGAAGCCTCCTGTTGGAAAAAAAAGCCTGTTTAACAACATTTCTTTGGACCAATGAGATGTCTGCGTCCACGTGTGCGCGAACACTCACGAGAAAACGCGTCCTTCCTCCCGGAAGGCGTTGAGTCCCTCGTCGCAGGACTTGGAGCGCTCGGCGGTGATGGCTAGAAGATAGGAGGAACGGCGACCCGATTTAATAGCGCCTGCTCGGCGACGGGACGGACCAGTGGAGACGGGGAAAAGAAAGACAAAAAAGGGAGGATGGATGGATGATGGGAGAAAAAGAAAAGAAAGATTGGTGATGTGATGCCAATCACCGGCGGTGTCGGATGGGGCGGCGGCGGGGAGGGCGAGTGAGCGAGAAAGCGGGAATGGAGGTGGCGATGAGCTCAGCGGTCCGTCCTCGTGTCTTGCTTGTTTACATGCACGCTGACCTTTCAACCGTGCAAAACATCTGAACTGCTTTGTTCCGTACAAATGACAACTAAGCCCGAATTGCGTTGCAGACATGCAGCATGCAAAATATATATATATATATATATAAACTGGGGAAAAAAAATAGAATTAAAAAATGTTAGAATCAAGTCATCTTATGGCCAACACTGAGCCCATGTATTTTGCAAAAAGTTTCATTTATCAGTTTAATGTTAATATTCAAGTCTGGTATAGAATTATAAGAAACTAATTACTGGAGAAGTGTATGGTGTTTCATTATTGGTTATTATTGCTGTGGTTTACTCTTACAATATATCTGTTTATCTATCCATTCATCCATTTTCTTCACCGCTTATCCTCACGAGGGTCACGGGGAGTGCTGGAGCCTATCCCAGCTGTCAACGGGCAGGAGGCGGGGGACACCCTGGACTGCTTGCCAGTCAATCGCAGGGCACATCCAGACAAACAGTCGCACTCACAATCACTCCTAGGAGCAATTTAGAGTGTCTAATTAATGTTGCGTGTTTTTGGAACGTGGGAGGAAACCGGAGTGCCCGGAGGAAACCCACGCAGGCACGGGGGAGAACATGCAAACTCCACTCAGGTGGGTCCGGGATTGGACCCGGGACCTCAGAACTGTGAGGTCAACGCTTTACAAGGTGATCCACCGTGCTGCCTCTGTCTATCTATATTTGTTTTATTGATAATTGAATACCTCTTACAGCGTCATAGTTAAACCATTCAAGTTTGGCAGGCTCGTAGACGATACTAATTCCCGAGAAATCCTTCTTTTGATTGTCAGTTGCAGCGTTCAAGCTGTTCAAGTGTTATTTACTCTTACAAGGAATGACTAATTCCTGGGCTATCCTTCTTAGTCATTAACAAATCAATGCAACGCTCATTATATTTTGAAAGACAACATTTTCTCAGGAATGAGTCATTACCTTGCTGGCTTAGTCCCAGGAGAAAAAAAAAAAAGCACGAATACTACTAAAAACTTGGCGGGTGCTCAATGGAGAAAATTACTTGATTTTAGCTGCCGAGCGCACACGCACAGCAGAGGCTCCTTATACATCACACTAGCGTCTTCTTTTGTGTTAAGGACTCATGCAGCGTTTTAGATGCAAGGCATGCAGCATTGGCAGTGAAAAGGGGGCCGGGGTGGAGGTAGAGGGGGGCGGGGGGGGGGCAAACTCACTGCAGTCATGTGAGAAGAGCCTAGTGGCGGGAAAGGTGAAGGTGGGGGAAGCGGGGCTGGCGACCGTGGCGGGCGCCGAATTCATGCCACTGGAGACCACCGAGGACGCCGGCACGTGGCGGGCACGCAAGTCAGCGCTGGGGCTGGTGGGCTCATCTGTAGGGAGGGGAGGAGGGGGGAGTTGGGAAAAGATGGAGCGATGGGGGGAAAAAGGAGGAGGAAGAGGAGGAAGACAGGTTAGGTGTTAGGAGGGAGAGGAGCCAATGATCAGGAGGAATTAAGAGGGAGGGGATTTTATTGCCGTCAGTTTAGTTTTTTTGTTTTCTGCTGTGTTCAATGAATGCAACATGCAACCATGCTGCACTGGGAGTATAAAGTAGTCGTCATCTGCACTAAGGATCCAACTAATTATCTGAATGGCCGCAGTTTCTACTGTTATGCCTCTGAAGCACTGATATGCCATTAAGGAGGATCACAGAAGCAAAATGGATACGTGGCAGCATCCAGGAGAAAGTTCTATTAATTGAGGCGCATCTAGTTTGTTGTCCACATAGACTGTGGCGGAAATTAAGAGGCTACGCTATGCCTCTCATGCACAAATACACTTGTACAAATACTTAACACTCTCACACTGGGAGAGAAAGAGGTAAAAAAAAAAAAAAAAAAAAAAAAAAAAAAAAAGAGGAACACAAACCGGATTTGCTGTTCAAGAACAGTCAAATCTGCTCCATGTGGAAACAACAGGGGGCAGCACGGCTCAGCGGGTTAAGGATGTCCACGTCGGGAGAGTGCGGCAAGAGGCGGAAAAAACATTCACAATCTGGGAATGAAGAATCTGGCTCTGTTTACAGGGTGGCCCAGAAATAGCCGGGCAGCGGCTTTAAGGAAGGCTGTCATTAGTGGGTGGGCCTTGGGAAGATCTCGAAGGGAGCACACAGAGGCTTGCCAGGTCCACGTTGTCTCCGAGCAAAGACAGGTGACGGCGGATTTGATACTCTGGGGGTTGCACCACTTCGGAATTTTCCCAGGGCAAACCTCGAGATCGAGGTGGCACGCAGCCGTTTGCGATGACTGTGTCATCAATCCCAAAATTGCATGAGCCTCTCAGTCAACAAGTTCTGCCTGTCTCCATTGCGCCGGCTTTGGAAAAACAATAAAAGCCTTGTGGTTTAAAAGAAGTCCATAGAGATGATTTGAAATATCGACATTCAAAAGACTCGTTTGGAGTGGCTTTTTCGGGAAACCTTGGGTCCTAGCCTCAATGGTTTCTGAAAAAGCAGCCGTGTTTTACTTATACAAGCCAGATATCCGCCAGGCGGTGCAGATCAGGTTAGCACAGTGTGCGGTAATTGTCTTTTGGCTCCTTTTTACGCCAGATTTTGTTTCCTGACACGAATCTCCTACATTATCCCAGCTTGGGGGTCTGATCCAGTTTTAGCATCTGACGTGGTGATTTTTGCTAACCAATTAAAAGACTGACTGTTTTGTAGCGCTATCATACCACAGCAGTGGCTCCGCCGACAAAAAGGAATTCATTAGAGTCACTGTGATTTGACGGGGGCCATCGCACTCGCAAATTTGCACAGTCGAGCACGAAAAATCATGTGCGTAAAATTTGTTACGAGTACAAATACACAAATATTGAAAGACGTCGCTTATTTTGTGTAGCCTTGACCAATGGACCCTCCAGGCTGTGCAATTGCGCACTTTTCGCACTCATGAAAAATGATCCAGCGCAGTGAACCACAGCCTAAAGTCTAACTTTATTTTTTTAACATGGAAGCAGACGGTCTACAACTATAACGGCCTGCTGCTCAGCCTACTTCTACTTCCTAGTTCACCTGACACCGCCCCGCTCCGTTCACAAATGGATACACTCGTAATTACAAACAGAACACACACCTGCAACTTTATATGTGCGGGCATGACCGGTGGACTACACCCGTAACTTTACATCTGCGGGCATGACTGACCACACTCGTACATTTTTCAAATATGAGTAAGTGAGTGTCTTTCGGCTTGTCCCGTTCGGGGTCGCCACAGCGTGACATCTCAGATGAACGCTCATATTTGTTTGCCACAGTTTTTACACCGGATGCCCTTCCTGACGCAACCCCACTTGGGGAGATTTTTCGAAAGTGAGTGACTGTTGATTATTTTGGTACGTTTTACACCTTGAAAACTGTGCCGAACTACAATGGACCCTTCATTTATCACCCAGTCCCATTTACACAAGTCGAAACCTGCTGTAGTCTATCAGCTATCTACGCTAATGCAGTAAGCTCCTGCCAACCAATCTACAGACTGCTAACGAATGATAAAAGGCTGCAGAACTCGAGTATGAGTTGGTTATTTTTGTATTTAACATCTTAAAAATTACGCTGAACCGAACTACACATGATTCTTTAGTTTACGGTGGTCCCGGCGTTCATGTCCATACAGGCTATGAATGGTGATCAATGAACTAGTTAACAGAACATATGATCAAATGCCTCAAGAAAGTATGCTATGTTATCATTGTTTTTCATTTTAATGTTTTATATACAACACCTAGAAAGTATTTCTATTAACATTTACAGTAATCAGGACTGTGCTGTTTACTATACGTTTGTGATGAACTAACCGAAAACGATTACCGTATTTTCCGCACTATAAGGCGCACCTAAAAGCCTTTAATTTTCTCAAAAGCCAACGGTGAGCCTTATAATCCGGTGCGCCTTATATATGGATCGATATTGAGCCTTTAGTGCAGCTCCATCTAATGGATGCATAACGTAAGCCCAGCTTCGACTGTAGCGTCTATTCTATGCGCCTTATAATGATAAAAGCTTTAAAAAAGGTCTTTCATGGAAGGTGTGTCTTATCGTGCGGAAAATACGGTAACTGAGCCGTTGCTGCATATAGGAACAGTACTAAACTGAGGAGCCCCTGCATACTCAACTTTACATTTGGGTCGCATTAGCAAAACCTTTCAGCGTGGCGGTAAAACTGGAGAACCACCCATTAAGAACCTTCTTCATCCTGCCGAGAAAGATGATAGCTGCATCCAAGGCAGAAGCTACGTTCTGTGCCGCAAAAACCCCACTGCTAATTAGTAACGTCGTCGTGTTGAGAGACGACGTAAGTACGGAGTACCTGTTTGATCGTCTCGCGGTACCAAAAGAGGAATAAAACACTTGAATGCGATGACACGCCAATCACAAAAGTGCGTCAATGGGGAATAGTTTCACGAAGGCGGTTAAACGTGCAGGGGCCTGTCACGTTTTGGCTGTCTGCTCTTGTGTAAGACTACATTTCCAAGTGTGTCGGCACAATGCCTCCTACTTGACTTTTCACACAGCAAATGACTTTTTCTCCTGCTTTGGGGTGTGGGTTCATCTTAAACTGGCACGCAGGTCAACCGATTCAGGCGGATTCCCGTGTAAGATGGTAACTTCAGTTGTTGATCAGGTGTTCTGAATAGTGATACCAGCAAGTGTAAAGCCTGCAGAGCCAGAAGGTCTTCAGCAAATCGAGCACAAGTCTGCACATGCCAGGTAGAAATTTGACTCCCCCCCACGCCCCCCAGCAGTCACTCACCGAACTATCGTGGGTCAACAAACCTCAGAAATTACCCTTAATTCATTGCTCACATTCCTTTCATCAAAGGAAAAACTCTGTGAATACTAACCAACTTATACTAATACTTATACTCTCCTTTTGTAACCTATTTTGACAACATACAGTTCTGGTGACTTTTTGGTTTTGCAGATAGCCTAGGCTAGTACTTTGTAATCTACTAGTAAGCCCTATAGGAGATGTTAGTGCAGACTGTACCTTGCGGACCATAAATGGATTTCTACTTTTCCCTTGTTCGTGAAGTACTTTATGGTTTCTTTGAATCATGGCAATGAACAAAATGTCCCCAAATGAGCCAAAATTTTGAATTAGAAGGAAAGGACACAAAACAGTGCTGGGGGAAGAGGCCCAAAATCTTACCAATGAAAGGAATGGACGCCAGCGAATCATCCTCCAGCGAGAGGGGGACCAGATTGCCATTGGCCTTAAACGGCACTGCATCTCCCGAGGAACTGGAGGTGGCCGCCGAGTCTGGGGGTTCTGGTGAGAACAGGGAGGGCTCCAGGCCGTCCATCGGCAGTGCGTAGTGGGGGTGCCGCAAGCCGTGGGCGTTTCTCCGTCCGCTGGGAGGCTTCTGCCGCATCACCACTTCCTGGGTCTGTACCGGAACCTCTGCCGACCCTCGCTCGTGGTTGGTGGGCCTGTACGCTCTTTCCTGGGATTCGGGTGAGATGGAAGCCAGCGGGGCGGCGGTCGAGATGACCGGCGCGCCTTCAGGTGGGCTGGTTTTTGGGGTAGTATTCCAGTTCATGTGGGGGCCAGAATACGAAGGGTCCCTGAAAGAGTGGGCCTGCTGCATGATGCGGCCTGTCTTACGGTAGAAGGAGGGGCTGTAGCTACGGTAGCCCACCGGCTGGTCATCCATGCTCTGGCCTGGAGGAAGCCGTTGGTTCTTGGGTGCCGCCTGCTGAGATTGGACTGGGGAATGGGTCTGGGTAGGATGCTTAGAGTGTGGCTGTGAGTGTCGGGCCATCTGAGTGCCCTGCGTCGCAGGGTATGGACCACCGTGCCTTTGGTGGATGTCAGTTCTGGGGGGCGGTTTAGGAGGCTGGTGCCACCTCTCACACTGAGGCCCCACCATTCCAGCTGCACTTCGGTCCAACATCTCCATTGACCGTCCACGGCGATCAAACTGCACCAGCAGGTTCTCCGAGCGAGTCCTGGTGTAGTTGGAGGCAGGATGGCCCCTTTCCGGACCCCACTCCCCACCCCAGTAGGGCTCTCCGTGGGGCCCCGGCCCTGACTGCTGCAGTAAGAGCAGAGTGTCCTGGGAGGCGCTGTGTGCCCAGCCGCCGGCCCGCTGTAGATGCGGCTGCCTCCTGGACTCGCTGAGGCGGTCCTGGGAGTAGCTACGTTGTCGCGTCTGCATGTTGCGTCCTGAACGTTCCGGCACTTGGCTATGGTACCACTCTGAGAGCGCCTGCTGGCATCGCTCGCTGCGGCCGTGACCAGGATGAGGCAGCGGCGGGCTAGTCCAAGCAGAGCTGCTGGACTTCCGCGCCTGGGACTGCGTGGAGTTGGCGCCGTGGTGGTGATTGGGGTAGTGGACCTGCAACGGGCTGGATAACGGCCCCCCTGACGAAGATGATGACGAGTATGATCGCCCCCTGGTTTGCCCCTGAGGCTGCTGCCCGGTCATTCCATACTGGATCTCCTCTGTCCTGTGGGCTGGACTGCTGTGACCTACGCCCCCCAGTTCCGCCGAGCGCCCATCTTGCCAACTGGCAGGACTGCACACGGCGGAACGGTTGTCCAGGGGCGAGGAGGGACTCGGAGAATTGGGCCAGCGACTCCAATTATCCAGCTGGTTCTGGCCCATGGGGGCAGGCGGGGGCACGCCCGCGGGCGACATGGTCTTGGTGCGGGGGTAGCAGAGGGGTGGTGGCGGCGGGAGGTTCTCAGCTCCCCCAGTGAAGGGCTCGTTCCCGGTCAGGTAGGCATCTTGGGAGTACGCCTGCAAGAGGAGGGACGGCAGGTGAGGCGGCTTTTCCTGCACTGGCGGTGTGTTCTTACATGCCGCGAACAAGTTTGACAACAACATTAGCAAAGACGCCGTACACGCTGCTGCAATGCTCAAAATGGCACCGGGCTCGGAGACGTCTCTGGGGCTCCGGGTAACCCAAACACGCTCATGAGGAAGCAGCAACACAAAAACATAATCTATGCTCATTTCACTTAAGGCATTACTTACATTTTTCCCAGCAAATCCCTTTCAACGAAGAAAATATTCCCGGTTCACCGAAATGAGCTCAAACTTGTCATTGACACAAACACACAGTTGTAGACGTGTCCTCAGAAAAAAGCTCCTTTTTCTTCCTTTTTCTGTTGGATCTATCTAATTTTCTCTACTCTAGTTATTATTTCGCTGTTGGCAATGTTGTTCTCTGCTGTCCTTCTGGTCTCTCTCGCTCTCTCTCTCTCTCTCTGAGTGTCACTCCACCCAGTTGGAGTGTATAGGGAGGGCTGGAGTGATGTCATGCCAGGAATGCAGTCGATGCAAACGCCGAAGGAGGTTTCAAATACAAATAATTTGGCTGTCAACCTTTTAGCTGGGTAACTCGGATGCTTCTGTACTTGTGCGAGGGTAAACCTTTTTGCGTGTTTGGTCATCTCATTGTGAGCATTCTGTTGTCATTAAAAAAAATCTCAACATTCTGCTTCAACTTTACTTTTCATTTCCCACATTATGACATTAACCCCTCACTCCCCACCAGCCACATCATTAGGTACACTTGCTAACAAAGTGAGTCCGTTCTATGTAATTTGTGAAGGCTTAAAAATTATATACAGCGGTACCTCGTTTTTCAAACATCTATTTTCATATATTTCGTTTTTCAAACGAAAATTTCAAGATTTTTTTGCTTTGATTTTCGAACGAAAATCGGAATCACGAATGCCCCGACAGGCTGACCCACGACGATTTATTGGGCTTTCGAATGCACCCCCGAAAAAAACGGAAACGACGGAACATGTGCAACGCAACCAGTTGACCCATACACTCCTCTGCACGCGGACGTGTCCCGGTAGTGACTTTTTATCTTCCAATTGAAATACAATAACCCCTGATCATGGCTCCAAAGAAGGCAAGTGGAACTGTTGGTGCTGAAAAAAGGAAAGTGGTGCGTAAAACTGTCGACTTCGAGAAGGATTTGATAGCCGAATAAGAATCTGTTGTGCGTGTTTCTGAGCTATTGAAGTACGGCATGGCGAAATTGACGATCAGCACCATTCTGAACGGAAACGAGCAGCAGTTCGCTGATGAGGCTGAAGGCAGGAAGGATGTCTCAAGTGCCGATATAAAAGCTATCTGTGCTAAATGGAACAACATCTATAATTTTGTAGAACTCCATCACACTAACGAAGCGGAATGTTGCAGAGCACTGCTAAATTTCAATGACGTTGTTATGAACCACTTCAGGAAGGTGCTCAAAAGACGGCAGAAATAGTCTACATGAGATTCCATCTTTGTTAAAAGGGGGCGAGTCACCCCCACCGAAGACATATGATGTTTTTTCTTTTGTTCCATTAACCCTACCTCTAGTTGCAAGTTAAATTTTTTTGTACGTTACGTACTTTCTGTGCAAATGAACAATTTGTCTGCCCCCCCCCATAATTGCTTGTTTAAAATTATTCTGCACTTTTGTTAATAAAAAAAAAAAAAGGTTTACAAGGCCGCGGGCCGAGTCGCTACAGATACGGCAATGCACTCCCAGCCTAGCATACATGTTAAGCAAAAAATAAATCTATTTCTTTAATGATTTAATTATATAAAGTATTTAAACCACACATGGATTTGTACTATGCAGTTTATTATCAGGAAAAGCTAAAAAAAAATTTTTTTAGGCTTGGAACACATTATTTCATTTTCTATTCATTGTAATGGGAAAAAGCGCTTTGGTTCTCGAATGTTTCAGTTTTGAACTGGGATTCTGGAACGGATTATGTTCGAGAACCGAGGCACCACTGTATATATATATATTTTTTTAAACATACACTCACCAACTGAAGCACATCGTCGTCCTTTGGCATGATGGAGAGCTCCAACACACTCTCACTGGTGAAAAATGTAAGATATTAGTAAAGTATCAATTTTACACAGGTATACGGAGCGATTTGCTAAGAAAGCCTGACAAGATGCAGTGCGACAGGCTTAATTGCACATGAAGTGTGTCGTGCTCTATGTACAACACAGCGCTTGAGGGTAACTTCTTTCACCAACGATTACCCTCCGTCTTCTATGCGTGTTTAAAGCAGGTCGACGCGGTTCAGTGACTCTCAACACGACGTGACAACGGGGCTCACCTGTTCTGGATGAGGGCGATCACCTGCGAGTACGTCTTTCCCAGGACGCTCTCACCGTTCACCTTCACCAGACGATCGCCTGTCAAGACAAAAAAAAAAAAAAAACCACACGTATGTGACTATGAATTTGCTATACAGCATTTTTATTTTTCAGGAGACAATAGTCATTAAACATATCGGTACTGTTCCTCATCAAGAGAAAATGTGGTATTGAGCAATATTACTCAAAGATAACTTCTGAGAAACTGCTGTAGGTAGAGTTAAAAATTATATTGCCCAAGTTACATAATGTTGTGGTTTTTGTTTGTTGGTTTTAGTCTCTCCAAGTGTTTCTTAAAGCCTTTAAGTTTCCTTTACTACTAAATACTAAGAGTACTATTACAGGTAAGCAGATTCCCTAAAGTGGTCTGGGAGAGAATAACTGATTTAATACACGCTTTGAAAACAAAAGTTACGTCATATAGATAAGAGAAATTTTGGAGACTTTTTTTTTCCCCCTATTTTTCTCTTGTATGTATTTTTTTTGTTTAACATTTTGTATTTTCCACCACGGTTGTAAGACTCTTAACAGCAAATGAGTCACGTGTTTTGTTTTGTATTTTTTCCCAGCAGGTGTGTGCTACAACATGGCGCTTAGATAACATCTGCGGGTGCTCACTGTGATGTCATCGTCACAATTGCAAACAAAAGTGCTCGGAGAGCTTATGCGTGTCTTTGCGTAGGCTAATGACATGCGGCAGTGTGAATGTGACACGTAATTGACAGGTTGGCGTTCACATTGCGCGAGCTCTTTCTTGGCCGCCTTCAATTAATTGAGAGACACAATATGGCAGCTTTAGTTATGTAAAGAGACTTGTCATATTTTAATTGTATTCACTGTATCGCCAACCCACTGACACTTTCATGCAAATGAACTAAGGAGCCACAACTCTGATGGCCCGAGGTTGAAACTACAATGTGTATGCAATACATTGGGTGCACGACTCAATACTTTATGGCATAGGTTCTACTTTATGTACGATGTGACCCATATCTAAAGTGTCCCTAACATTTTGGCCATCGCAGCACACATTTTGGATGTACCCAACGTTTTGTTCTCAAGTTCTTCGCAAAAGTTTGGATGTAGCAAATAGTTTAAGACAGTGATTCCCAAACAGTGTGCCGGGGTACATTAGTGTGCCATTAGTGCTCTTCAGGTGTGCCGTGGGAAGTTATCCAATTTTATGTAATTGCTTAAAAAAAAAAAAAAAAAAATTCCTAGAAATAATGTATCTTTATTCATCTCTTTATTCCAGTGAGGCACAATGACAGACAGAACAAAAAATCCTCTTCTATTAGATGGCAGGAAGTACATACAGTACTTAATCAATCCATTTTTGGTGACATTTACTTTTGTTATTGTGGCGTGGGATTATTCACTTGTAAAATAAGTGCCTTGGCTCTATAAAGGTTGGAAATCACTGGTTTAAGATACTTCTAAGATTTGGCTACACCTCATATTTTTATAGTCTTCCCAATATTTTGACCACAAGTGAGCCCAATATTTTGACCTGAGGCGTACCTAATATTTTGTCCACTAGTATTCCTAATGTTAAATGTTCCTTTTATTTGGCCGGTCGGCACGGTGGATCAACTGGTAAAGAAGCGTTGTCCTCACAGTTCTGAGGACCCTGGTTCGATCCCGGTCCCGCCAGTGTGCCGTTTGCGTATTTTCCCCGTGCCTGCGTGGGTTTTCCCCGGGCATTCCAGTTTCCTCCCACATCCCAAAAACATGCAACATGAATTGGACACTCTAAATTGCCCCTCGGTATGATTGTGAGTGTGGTTGTTTGTCTCGATGTGCCCTGCGATTGGCGGGCAACCTGTTCAGGATGTACCCTGACTCCTGCCCGTTGACAGCTCGGATAGGCTCCAGCACTCCTTGCATCCCTCGTGAGGATAAGCGGCAAAGAAAATGGATGGATGGTTGTATTTGGCCACGGGTGCAACTTATATTTTGGATACAGGAGTATCTAAGATTTTGTCCTGAAGGTGTTCCTAACATTCTCGCCTTGGACACCCATGATATTTTGTGTGTTCCTTATATATTTTGTCCCTAATGAGGTGTACTGAATATTTTGTGTTTATCTACTATAGAGACGCAAGTGGACCCAGTGAATTCGTCTGTACCTAGTATCATAGCCTTATGGCAACTGTAATATTTTGGCCACAGGCGTTCCCACTATTTCAGGTGCAGCTAATATCTTGGCCTTAAGGTGCTTGGCCACGAACGAGTACACCGAATATTTAGGGCTTAAGGAATACCAAATATTTTGGCATGAAGGCATACAGACTATTTTGGCTGTACCTAACATTTGGCCTTAAGTGCTCTTCATCCTTTGGACACGCTAAAAAGAGTATTAAACAGCTGCAGCTCATTCAGAATGCTGCAGCTCGCGTTCTGAAAAACAAAGCGGTCAGAGCACATAACTCCAATCCTAAAGTCCTTCCACTGGCTTCCAGTCAACTTTAGAATAGATTTTAAAGTTCTGCGACTGCTCTATAAATCACTAAATGATTTACGCCGCGAATACATGAAAGAAATGCTTACGGAATACAAACCCAGTCGAGCTCTGAGATCGACTGACTCAGGTCAAATAGTGGAGCGCAGAGTCCAAAGCAAACATGTGGAAGCAGCATTTAAATATTCTGCTGCACACAAATGGAATAAGTCGCCAACAGAGGTCAGGTCAGCCCCAAGTGTGAATGTCTTGTTTTTTTCTCATGCTTTTTAGAATATATCCACTTTTCAATCATATTACTTGCACTGTATGTGGTTTTAATTGCCTTTTTTTTTAATATTTTGTCATTTTTACCGTTTTTATGCCGTTTAAAATGTTTTATCTCCTTGTTTTCAAATGCCTTTAGTCATGTAAAGCACACTGAGTTACTTTGTGAATGAAATGTGCTATACAAATAAATTTGCTTTGCTTTTGGCCAGAATTGCTCCTAATAATTACAACTTAGGGTGTTTCTAATAATTGGGATGCGCCTATTTATAGTGTCTCTAATTTTATGTCGTTACAGTACCAATCTAACCCATTTTCCAAGCCGCTTATCCTCACAAAGGTCGGGGGAGTGCTGGAGCCTATCCCAGCTAATTTAGGGCAAAAAGGCAGACTACACCCTTAACTGGTCGCCAGTCAGTCACAGGCCACATATCAACATCCACACGTCCCGCATCAAAGTCAGGCGCGTGGATCGCTCTGGTGTTCCTAATATTCCAGGTCACACACCTTACATATTTACATATTACATGCTCCAGTTTCAAAAAGCAAATAATGAAAGGACTGGACACTCTCTCTTACCAGTGCACAGTCCGGCCTGGTGAGCAGGACCTTTCTCCCGCACGTTCTTCACAAAAATGGTGTCCATCGGCTCCAGTCGTACTTTCTGGAAACCTGGAATATAAATAAAGGCAGAAAAATGAGCATACACTTGTCCTTTAACGTTCCCTCACTTGACATTTTTTTACGTGCACTTCTGGAATCGGTGCTATAGGGGGCGCAGGGAGGCTGCAAAAAGTGGAAGTAACGTCTACACAACGTCAACTCATCAGAATATCTAATTAAAGAAGATCCCTTCTAAGGTATTTTTTAGCACCTTTGCACTCACATTGTAAAATAAAACGTGATCTTAAGCCTTTTAAAGACAAGGTTCGGGGTAATTTATTTTAAAGATGATTTAACCTGAATTCTGTCTGCTTTTAATTGTTTGTGTGCGTAAGGGGGTATAACTCACCCTTCCCGTTGCCGTTCTCCTCATCCTGCAAATAAAAGAAACAAACAAGTGTCTTAATTTCACTGATTCTGTGGTGAAAAACAAAAGGACCATGAAGTACAGAACACCCAGAATCTGTGAATATGTATTTCAACGTGATTGTTGAATTTTAAAAAACTCATCATGTCGCACTTATGTGGTGTTGAGTGCAGAATTTTGAGAGAAAAATTACATGAATCTACATTGGAATAAGGCTGCAATAGTAATTTCCCGATGTACTATATTATTTAATACTTGTTTTCCTTTTAAGCAGCGCCCGACGTACTGCAAATGACTTCACAACGATGCAACGCGCATGCGCGCATGCACACGAGCTGAGTGGACAGTTTGTGGGCTGACGGCAGCCTGGGCTTTAGGCCTCGCTGAGTGGGCTCATTCCTGACTGGCTGCACACAATGCTTGGGGGGCTGGGGGTCTTTACAGCCACAGAAAGAGCGACTGGACTGGAGACCACGCAGCCCAGAGACTGGAGACCATAGACCCCGGCCCAGACTACCAGACACTATATGGCTCGGACCACCTGCGCACAATAACCCTAAGCCTGGTTTGAAACATAACCCAGACTTGAAACCTAGATTCTAAAGCTTAAACCAGGGGTGTCAAACTCATTTTTCTCGCGGGCCACATTCCGGTTTCCCTCAGAGGACCGTTATGACCGTGAAACAATACAAATATTTCATCGTCTCATCGAATTTATAGCATTAATTTATCTAGTTTTGGAATCACAAATCAAGGGTCATGTGTTTTTCCAACTATTCATGTTTGGCAACACAAAAATGCTTGGAATATCTCAACTTTATCATTTCTGATGCTTGACAATTTGAAATTTTTGTACAAACTCTTTACAAGAAAAATTGAAATTGACACTCTAGATTTGGCTTCGCGGGGCAGATAACATCATGTGGCGGGCCAGATCTTGAGTTTGACGCCTGTGCCTAAAACTTTGCTTAAAACACTAATCCAGGATTTAAACCTGAAACCAGACTTGAAACCCTAATTCGAACCAATACCCCATCTTGAAATCCTAATGTGAAACTTAGCCTTATCTTGAAACCATAAATAAAAACCTAAAAACTTGTCTGAAACCTTAATTTGAAAGCCTGACCCCAATTTTGAAACCAATAGTCTTGTTTAAAACCCTAACCCAAGACTGACTCCGTCACCCATTCTTGAAACCCTACTTTAAAACACTGACTGTGTCCTGAAACCTTCATTTGAAAACCTAATTCCAAACCTTTGCTTGAAACCCTGATCCTGGTCTTGAAACTGTAATTTGAAAGCATAATCTTGGGTTGAAAACCTAAATCCAAAACCCGACTTTTGCTTCAGTCCCAAAGTTTGAATGCCAAACCCAGACTTGAAACCTTCATTTCAAACCCCAGCCCTGTCTTGAAACCCAAACTCAACAATTTCATTCACCAAAAGGGAGCCCAAAAATGTGACTTAAATGGAAAAGTATGCGCACCGTATGGAACGCGACCCTTCTGTTTTGTGTCCACGAGGATTAGTGGTCCTGAACCTAACTCGAAGGCGTTAAAACACGCTTTCGGCTTTGTGTGTTTTGTAGAGTTTACGCTTCAGAACAATCAACTACCTCTTGCACGTTTATTTTTGCAGCACACATGGTTTCCATTTTCTCCCTTTCTTGCTCTTTTTTTTTTTCATTCATTCCTATTCCATCGCACCCGCGAGATAAAGCTAATTGTGGCACGGCGGTGTGGGGGTCAAGCGGGTTGAGCTGGAGCAAAATGAAACAAACGCTGAAGTGAGCAAGGATCATTAACGCAGCAGGGAAGGAAGACTTTTCCCTGGTAAGAGTGAGCGCTAATCGGACCGTGTGTTTGCAGCTACGCTTGGGTGAGATGCGTGGGCAAATGTCTCCAGATGTTGGACTACGAGTCACACGGAGGCCGCTGAAAACAAAACGGCTATTATTATACTTTGACCAACTCGGCAGCTGCGAGTTGAATGAGAGTCCTTGTGTTGGCCACGGTGCTGCTCGCAACCGGGCAGTACCAGGCCACGCTGGGACAATGGACCCGCTGCTCCTCTGCCTCCGCTGTCACATGCCGGATTTCTTTTTTTTTTTTTTTTTGTGTGTGCTAGATTTGGACAATTGTAGCCACAGACATGAAGCGCACATGATGATTAGGCTTTCTAAATGATGGTTTCAAGACAGCGTTAGGGTTTCGAATTTAAGTTTCATATTATGATTTGAAGCATGGTGAAGTGTTTAAATCACAGGTGTCAAACTCGAGGCCCCGGGGCCAGATCCGGCCCTCCACATGATTTTATGCGGCCCACAAAGCCAAATCTAGTTTCCATTTCCACAATTTTTGTAAAAATCTGGACCAAAATTTCAAATTCTCATCTATCATGAATGATCAAGTGGAGCTATTACAAGCATTTTTGTGTTACCAAATATCCATCCATTTTCTTTGCCACTTATCCTCACGAGGATGGCGGGGAGTGCTGGAAGCTATCCCAACTGTCAACGAGCAGGAGGCTGGGTACACCCTGAACTGGTTGCCAGCTAATCGCAGGGGCACATGAAGACAAACAGCCACACTCACAAATCACACCTAGGGGCAATTTAGTGTGTCCAATTGATGCTGCATGTTTTTGGGATGTGGGAGGAAACCGGAGTACCCAAAGAAAACCCAGGCAGGCACGGGGAGAACATGCAAACTCCACCGTGCCGCCGTTACCAAACATGAATAATTGAAAAACACGTTACCCTTGATTTCTTGATTCGGATTCTGGTTCATAAATTGACTATGTAAACATGTCGAAACGGCCCTCTGAGGGAAACCTGAACTACAACGTGGACCGCGAGAAAAATGAGTTTGACACCCCTGGTGTTTCAAAGGATTTGTTGGGGGTTTTAATTATGGGTTGAAGATGCAGTTAGGCCTTCAAATTAGGGTTTAATCCTGTATTACGGTTGAATTAGGGTTTAAAGCAAGAATTAGAAGTTTCAAATTAGTGTTTCAAATCAGGGATAGGGTTACAAATGAGATATAACAGCCTGGGTTAATGTTACAAGAAAGGGTCAGGATTTGAAAGTACCGTTAGGGTTTTGAATTATGGTTTAAAACCAGCACCAATGCTTAAAATTAGAGATTTAAATCAGGGTTAAAAGTGTGAAGGGTAGTTAGTTTTTGGAACAGGGTTTGGGGTTTCTAATTTGTGTTTCAAGACGGTATTTTGGTTTAAAATAGTGGTTTTAAAATGGGGTTAGGCTTTAAAATTAGGGTTTCAAGTCAGGTTTAGGGGTAAAAACATGAGTTAGCATTTTAAATTAGAGTTTAAAGTCAGAGTTAGGGTTTCCAGCGTGACTACGGTTTCAAAGTAGGGCTCAGGTTTCAAACTTCGTTTAAGGTTTCAAAGTAGAGTTCGGGTGTTAAGAGTTTCATACTCGGGATTTAGGCAAACCAGCAATGCCATTTGAAGTAGGCTATCAAACCAGGATTAGGGGTTCAAGGCAGATCTTTTTATTAGATTAGATTGGAATCTGACATGTCTGAATGTGATTGGCTAAAACTGTAGACAGTGTACCCCCCTGGGTACTTTGTGACAGGCGCGCCTCACCGTGAGGTTCGTGTACAGCGTGGACTCAGGCGGGTAAACAATGAAGTGTCGCAGGGTGAAGCCAAAGCCCTGCGAGTTCTTGCGGAGGACCAGCGTGCGGGGGCCTTTCCACACCGCACTGACGCCATCCCTGCCCGGCCGGGACGCCATCGGCGGGCGGGGGTTGTTGTCGGTGGCGGGCGACGAGAGACCATCCCTCCGCCCTTTTGCCTACGGACACCAGAGAGGAGACGTTATTAAAATCAACGGGGCGGAGGTTCCCACAATCAAGAACATTCCGGGAATTATGATGACCCAAATGTCTGACCTTGGAGTTTTCCCGCACAGATTCCCGCCCTCTCTCTAAATCTGTCACTCCCAAAAGGCTGAGTAAATAAAACGACTGAGCTGACAGACACATGCAAGAACTCTCACCGCTGTGCTTGCCCTCAAGACCCACATCTGTCAATCAAAAGCCATCACCTGACCAAACAAGCGTGAAAAAAAAAACACCTCGGCGGTCCTAAGCCTTAATTAGCTCCGTGCAGACTATCAAAGCTGCAATTACTGACTCAAATGAAATAATGTATCATGGGGGATAAGTTTCAGACCCCACACAATAAATGAAAATCTGCCAAATAGAGGCCATATTAACCCTTATTTATTTTTTAAAATAAAGTTTTACAAAAAAAAAAAACACACTTAAACAGATGAACAAAACCATGAAACACAATATAGCAGGGGAACGATTATCATGTAGCGTTAGCCGTTAGCTTGACATTCACCAAGTGTTTTTGCTATCTTTTTGGGTGATATACTATTGATTCTCATATCTCATCAGGGACAATAATCTTTTTATACAGCTACATTGATAAATCTGAGAATATTTATATGTGGTTTATAGGTAAACAACCTTGTTACGAGTAAAAAAAAAAACCCTATAAAGTAATACAGCAAAGCTAGAATTAGCCTTTGCTAGTAAAAAAAAAAAACCCCCGATAAAGTAATACAGCAAAGCTATTATTAGCCTTTAACTCTCGCTAACACTCCTACTAGTTTTACA
This sequence comes from Syngnathoides biaculeatus, assembly GCF_019802595.1. Taxonomy (NCBI): domain Eukaryota; kingdom Metazoa; phylum Chordata; class Actinopteri; order Syngnathiformes; family Syngnathidae; genus Syngnathoides; species Syngnathoides biaculeatus. The sequence continues at coordinate 16,456,800 of NC_084655.1, read as the reverse complement.
ATTGTGTAATTATTGATTTTCTTCTGTTTAAATAAAAAAAAAAAAAATCACAAAAAAATACACGTTAAAAAATGACTATCACAGACCATCTACACCTGTAAGCGAAGAGGAAGTTAGCATTAGCCATTAGCCAAATACCTCACCAACTGTTTTACTGACTTTGATTACCATCCTATTGTCTGTGGTATTATAGATCCTTATCTCTCATTAATCACTAATATCAATTAACGAAGAGTCCTGTACGCAATTGCAGCGTCAACCAAGCTAACAGTGGAACTAGCTCGTCGGTAAGGAAGTGAAACATGGATAAATGTGGGGGAGAAAGGGGGAAAAATAGGATAAGAGGAAACAGTTTACAACTTCTAGCTAAATTAGCATTTAGCCCGACGAGCTAAAATGCTAAAAAGGCACTAAAATGTCTTTGGTCAAAACTTCAATTCGTGACAAAAACATCACCACATGTGACTGATAGACAACCCAAACTACACACAGAGACCAGTGCTTAGGCAGGTGGCCGCACCGCAACAGGAAGTGGCAGGCCGGAGGCAGGAAGTGGGCTCGCGTTACAGGGCAGGGCAGGACAACCAGATGCGCCTAAAAATAACCACTTCCACTCCCTCACTCCTCTGTCTCTTCCATTCTCCTTCCTTTTCCGACATGGAAACACTTTTTCTTCCGCCTCCATTTTTTTAATAGAATTGACATGGCCGTTCAGAATGTTAAAAAGGATTCAAGCATTTCATTATTAATATATCAATTAAGAGATTATTGTTATTGTTTTTCCCCGCAATCACATTTTCTTCAATTTGGAAAGCCCAATATATTTAATTCATAATTTACATGCATTTTAGGGTTAAGGACAAATTATACTTTCATTTTAAAAAAAATGTGTCCAATTTATTTGATTACATTCGAAGATAGCCATGTAGGTATGAATGAATTAAATGAGAATTTCAATTGTTCAGGATTATAACATTTGTAAGGATAAGTATAGTTGCTAAAGGAAATTAATATTCAATGCGTTCAAATATTTTCATTTAATTCATTGATATATTACAAACTAAAGGTATTTAAAATTATATTAATAATTACATATTATTGAAGATTGAATTTTGGATCATTTGATTTGATTTTTCAAAATTAATTTAATTACATTTAAGAATTGCAAGTCACTGTTGGGGATAATAAAAGTCTCCGTTTTGCAAAATGATTGTATTTATTTAAAAGTAATCAGGCAGCACGGTGGTGCAACTGGTTAGTTCGTTGGCCTCACAGTTCTGACGACCCGGGTTCAATCCCGTCCCCACCTGTGCAGAGTTTGCATGTTCTCCCCGTGCCTGTGTGGGTTTTCTCCGGGCACTCCGGTTTCCTCACACATCCCAAAAACATGCATTAACTGGACACTCTGAATTGCTCTTAGGTGTGATTGTGAGTGTGACTATGTTGCTCTGCGATTGGCTGGCAACCAGTTCAGGGTGTACCCCGCCTGGGATTGGCTCCACCACTCCCACAACCCTTGTGAGGATAACCGGCTCACAAAATGGTTGGTTGTAGCTTCGTGTCCTTTTCAGGGATGATTACAGCCCTCATTTTGGAATATCAAACTTTATATCAAGACACCTTGGCAATGCTACTATATGTATTTGAACGTTGGGGGAGATGAAAAGCTCAAGATGAATCACAACAGAGATACCAGAAACCGATTGTGTTTTCGGAATGATGGTGCCCTTATATATGCACAATATTTTGTCTATGCTTGGCTCCAGCTGACAAAAAAAAGTCAGTGTCTATTTTTCTCATTTTTATTTGCTAAAGAAACTTACCATGCTTGAGAGTTGCACTAAGGGGTGAAGTTTCACAAAGGTTGGTTTGGAACTTTTGACCACAACTGTATTTTTTTGTTTGCATGATTGGATGTTGATTTCATTGCCAAACAGTTTTGTGGAAAAATGTAGTTTCCCCTTAACAAAATCTGGTGTTTGTGACAAAATCCTATAATTTTCCTGTACATTGTGTTTTTTGGAAAGTTAATAGCATTCTGATAGCAAAATGTAGTTTTTATCCAACCATCCATGCATGCATCCATTTTCTTTGCCGCTTATTCTCACAACGGTCACAGGAAGTGCTGGAGCCTATCCCAGCAGTCAACAGGCAGGAAACGGGGTACACCCTGAGCTGGTTGCCAGCCAATCGCAGGGCACATAGAGACAAACAGCCGCACTCACAATCACAGCTAGGGGCAATTTAGAGTGCCCAATTAATGTCGCATGTTTTTGGGATGTGGGAGGAAACCAGAGTGCCCACCCGGAGAAAATCCACACAAGCACGGAGAGAACATGCAAACTCCACACAGGCGGGTCCGGGATTGAACCCGGGACCTCAGAACTGTGAGGCCAACGCTTTACCAACTGATCCACCGGGGGTTGTCAAACAAACAGCAATAAAGAAAGAAGGCCAGAAAAGGAAGTGAAAGAGAGCAAAAAGAGGACATTCCTCAGAGGCAGCGGTTTGGCCAGGACAAGTCGGAACACACGCTAACGTGCACGCAGACAGCGAATAAGAGGATAAGAGGATGAAGAAGAGGAGGAGGAGGAAGGAGGTGGAGTACCGTGCTCCGGCGAAAGGACAGGCTCCAGCACGCCGGTTTTCAACCGCATGGCCCCGCCCAGCACTGGGAAAACTGAACCCTGTGATTACCCCAAACAGCCGAGGCCTGAAGGGTCGGGAGCGAATGCGTACGATTGCTGTCAATCGGTTTCGCATCTTTCGAAAACAGTCCCAAGAGTGAGGAGAAAACTAGTAACATCACCCCCCCCCCCCCCCCCCCCCGCCCGGGATGTAAAATAGATTGCCGTTCTAGTGCACTTAACTGCGATTCATTTTTATTCACAAAACAGAATAGTTCAAATGTGATTATATGCTATTGAAAAACATGATTTGCCACAAAACACTCAGTTTTGACAGAAAATAATTGAAAAAATAAACAAAACACACTCTTATGCCACGAATCATACATATTTCCCCATATATACCATAAATGTTCGAATCCTCCTATATCTGGGCACAAAACATGTTTCCCCATTGATTACGGGATATTTTGGCTTTGTCCTCGACTTGGAGGAAGTCACTTTTCACACGGTGTCGATGACCGGAAAAATGCTGAACCTGAAGAGGAAACCATTATAAAACACGCAAAAAAAAAAAAAAAAGTCAAGTTGGCATCAACAGCGCCGGCATTTGACCCCCTCCCCCCACACTTCCATGGTGTTTCCCCTTTAGAAACATTTTATTCCTTGAAAACCTACAAAAAAAAAACATTTAGCCTAACTGATGTTCCTACATACTCTGCTACAAAATATTACATCCTCTCATGAAAGTCATATTTTGCCACTAAAAAATGCAATTTTCTTTCCACAAATGCGACGTTTCGCCTCAAAGTTTTGTAGAATTTATCCATCCATCAATTTTCTTAGTCGCTTATCCTCACGAGGGTTGCAGGAGTGCTGGAGCCTATCCCACCTGTCAACGAGCAAGAGGCTGGGTGCACCCTGAACTGGTTGCCAGCCAATCGCAGGGCACAAGGAGACAACAAGTCGCACTCGAAATCACACCTAGGGACAGTTTAGAGTGTCCAATTAACGTTGCGTGTTTTGGGGATGTGGGAGGAAACCGGAGTGCCCGGAGAAAAACCTCGCAGGCACGGGGGAGAACATGCAAACTCCACACAGGCGGCGCCGTGATTTGAACCCCAGTCCTCAGAACTGTGATGCCAACACTTTCCAGCTGATCCACCATGGCGCTGTAGAATTTAGAATTCTTTAAATAAATATACCTTCATAGTTACACAAAAACCTAGATCGTGAAACACCTTCACATATAAAAACTGTGAAAAATAACTATGATAGATTAAATCATTTTTCACGATTGAAATGAACTGAAAGGCCATGAATCCATTTGCACCTGCCTACAAGGAAAAAAAAAATCTGTACTGTATAAAAACAAACTTCATCAAGGCAGCACGGTGAATCAGCTGGAAAGCTTTGGCCTCACAGTTCTGAGGTCCCGGGCTGAATCCCAGACCCGCCTGTGTGCGGTTTGCATGTTCTCCCTGTGCCTGTGTTGGGTTTTCTCCGGGTACTCGTTTCCTCCCCCATCCCCAAAACATGCAACATTAATTGGACACTCTAAATTGCCCCTAGGTGTGATTGTGAGTGCGGCTGTTTGTCTCTATGTACCCTGCGATTGGCTGGCAACCAGTTCAGGGTGTACCCCGCCTCCAGCCCGTTGACAGCTGGGATTGTTTCCGGCACTGCCCGCGACCCTTGTGAGTATAAGCGGCTTGGAAAATGGATGGATGATTTTATCAAGTGAAAGTACTGTAGGACTGTATTCGTGTGAGGGTTGTGGAGTGTGTCCCTTTAAGGGGCGTGGCTTAATGAGTGCCATCAAAAGATGGGAGTCCTTCGGAGTGTTCCCATTTTGCATTTATGCGTTTGACCGTTCAATAAACGGATGAAAAGCCAACATCGAGGGCATGACAGTGTTTCATTTATTTTTTTTTCCCATGCATTCCTTGCAACGCATCAATTTTGTATAAATGTGCTGTACATAATTTCAATATTTTTTTTATTTAATATTATTTTTACAAATCCATGAATGTATTTAGAACTTGGCATTTTTATTTTACATTTGTATGATTTTTATTTTGTATTTTTCTTTTAATGGCAATGACAATTTCACCATCGAAAAGACTAACTCAATTTCTACTACTTCCAGTGTGGAAAATGGCATAGTTGTAGTAGGTAGTAGTAGTAGAATAGTTGTCGAAGCAAAGCCCTGCGGCGGGGCTGTAAACAATACAGCTATTTTTTTTTTTTTTAAAGAGCTGAGAGCTGCAACCTGTTTGAAAAGTGGAGCTTTGCGCGCACGCCGACACAAATGCTGACGAGCCTTTAATCCCGACGGCCGCCGCGTGTCTGCCGACCACCAGCCTAGCCCTCCCACCCCCTGTAGCCGCCACCCGGCCAAGAGGGAAGAGGCTATGGGGTGTGGCAATCGGGGGACGGGGGTCGCCTAATTCCTTGACTCGTTTTAAAGGAGTGTAACAGAGGTGAGCCTGCGTTGATATGAATGTCAGTTGGAGTGGATGCAAAGTCGGTTGAACCGGTTTCTACAATGAAAACCTGCTTCTCCGCTCGTGGTGACCAATCCAGAGAAATGCTTTCCCCGCATTTCGATTGGGAGCACAGCATCCGCAAAAATCACTGCACTAGTCACTTGTTCTTTTCGCCGGTGTCACTCTGCTGTACGAGAAGCGTTATTTCGAGCCACGTTTCATGCAATAATTGCAGAAAGTAAAATGTCCGTAAATTGCATTCAAAAGGTGAAACCTATTGAGCCACACCGGAGATTTGAATCAAGTTGGCAATTAATTCAGTAAGGATAAAAAAAATATACAGAATAAGGATGGATGCACAACACGTATTGGAAATTACATTGTGGTACTGGGCTTTTTTGTCTAACTGGACCGGAACATCAAAAATACAAGCGGCGTCCATAAAGACGTGGACCAGAAGGACGAATTGTCCAATGCAGAGTGTATCGAGTACTGTCCTATCCCCACACACACACACAAAAAAAGATTTTTCCATAACACACCAGATTATCCCGAGAACCCCCCCCCCCCATCACCTTTCATTTTGTCATGAGAATGATATAGTCTATTTGCACATGCAATCCCGTTTCCGGCCTACAAGCTGCAACTTTCTTCAGACGCTTTCAACCCTGCGGTTTATGCAACTAATTTGTGCATTTTTTCTAACGGCCGCAAGGGTGCACTCGAGCGGAAACGGTAAGAGTGAGACCAGTGGAATATATGTGCCGGGGAAGTGACTTTTACCAGCCCTGTAAATGCTGCGCTAGCGTTAGCGCTATGCTAGCGTGTTGCTGCTGTGTTACTGGCGTGTCTCAGTGATATTTACCAGTAAGTTTCATTTTAACCAGCCCTGTTAGCGCTAGCGTTAGCACTAGCATTAGCACGATGCTTGGGTTAAACTCTGTGTACTGTCTTTCTTTGTAAATATCTCATGTTCAATGTGGGTTTCAATGAGGGCACTCGTGGCTTTTACACTGCTGTGGCGTATGTATGTACCAAAGGTATTTCCTTTACAAATATACTTGGTCAGGCTTGTAACCAACCGCACTCTATCGACCAGGAATTACAGTACATTCTCTCGGGCCAGAAAATGTTAGTTCTTTTTAGCATGAAATTGACATTTCCAGCAAAATATGCAACCTTAATGGCCAATTCCAACGTCTTGTGCTAAACGATCAAGTTTCCTCGGAACAATGGACCATTTCTCTGGTAGTCTCCAACGCAACATTTGCATTTTTGTGGAAAAATACATTAGAAACACCCTTTCATGGTATTGAATGAGAAGGTGTGCACAAAATTTGAATAGACAATCTCCATGGCAAAATCTAGTGTGTAGAAAAAAACTACAATTTTTTCCCCTCAACACAAAACTAAATACCATTAAGTTTGTTCTAGGTATTACAGCACATTCGGGTTTCTAATTAATGCATAATGCGAGTTTACGATTAAATCTATTCCTGTGAATCGATGTGAGAATGACTTTACCTCCGTGTGGTCTCTTCTCTAATTAAAAATATGGAATGACAACTTTGAAGGTGACACTTTTAACAAAGTGTTGTGGCAGGCCGTGAGCCGTCGGAGCTATGTGACCTAGAACCAACCCACTGAACTTACCCCCCCCCCCAAATACTCTCACCATTTGAGGCATGGAAAAAAAAAAAAACACTGACAGGAAGTGTGAAAAGTGAAGATTATGCGGTGCTGACCGTCTACACTTTTCAAGTGTTTGCGGTAATTGCTGTCCACTGCTGAGGTCACAGAACAACGATGATCAGCCTTTTTTGGGGTTTAGGTCGATGCTGTACATACACAGATGGGGGAAAAACATATCCGTCGGAATGTGTGGCAAACTCCGAAAGCCAAATATTTACAAGGCAAACTCATTTTAATTATGAGCCTCCCGTGAATGACAACTAGTTGTTCTTTTAAACAAATGACAACATTTAAATAAAGTAGTGAACGCGGTGGCGCATGAAGCACATCGGCAGCATCGTATCAGGCTGAAATCTTTATGGCCAGAGGTAAAGCTTGTCTCTGGAATTATGATGTCATATTGTAGATCCAGATTAGTTCGAGTTGAGAGGCTGCAGGCAGGAAAACCCGGCGTGGAGGTTTTCCGTTTTACCAGACCGCAATAATTTGCTAGAAAACCAACACATCTGGCCACAAAAACTGAATATTTTGTCACATCAGGTTTGGAACACTTCCTATTTAATGCTAGGTTTTGCATTGAAGACGACATATTTTGCTTTTCCAATGAATTCTGCTTTTTTTTTTTTTTTTGCCACACAAAACAACAACTTCGCCATGGAATTGCCTCAATGTAGTACAAACGGCAAATTTTTAATCTTGAAAATGACATTTTGCATAAAATATTCCTTACTTTGCCACAAAAATGTAAGTTTTGCCTACATCATCTGACGCAAAATTTGATAGATTCAGCCACAAAACTAAAACACATTTTACTTAATACATTTTCACTAGTTATTACCACAAAGACATTTTCCACACAATTGTTATATTTTGCTACAAAAGCTATAATTTGGTTGATTTTTTTTATTGCTCACTAGGGTCATGATTGGAAACATTTTGTCACAAAGTAAAGCTATTTTAACATGAAAAAAAACATTTTCTTATTAAATACTAGTTTCCACCATAAAGAGGACACAATGAAACTAAAATGTTAGTTTTGCCCTGAAAACTACCCACTCTGCCACAAAAATACATTTTTGGTATGAAACTGAAATAGTATGATACAAAAAATTATGCTTTTTGCTCATTTTTCCAAAACTATTCTTTCATTTCCCCACAAACAGCCCATGAAGAAAAAAAATGATGCTTTCCGCATCGAAAACTGATTGGAAATGTTAATTTTTGCAACAAAGAACCCATAACTTGAATTGACATTTTTACTAAGAAATTAAAAATTTTGCCAATAAAATGCATTTTTCCATGGAAACAACAATTTATCAGCTTTTTCTTTTTTGCCTTGAGATGTACAATACGCCACAAGTATTCCAACCAATCCTGTGACCTCACGCAAGCGGTGGTCCCCGCACGTCCCCCTTTCCTTACCCTGAGCTGATGAGCAAAGCTGCGGTGCCCGACGGCCGCGACCGGCGGCGGCCCGGTGATGCCGCGCAGCACCGCCACCCAAATGCAGCGAGGCTCGGGGGAGCTGCAGTCCACTCCCACCGGGTTCTGGAAGCTCCAGTCGGACCCGGCCGGCGCGGGGAACGGAAGCATCGCGGCGGGCATGGGGACGGCGGGGAGGCGGTCATTCACGTGCGCATTGCTAAGCGAGCGCATGGGACCCGATTTCAGCAGCGCGGGCAGGACTTCGCTGGCTTTCCCTTTCCCATCTCCGTAAACTTTATGTCTGCATGGCAGCTCCGGAGAGAGTCTTTGGAGAGAAAGTGACAGCGTGGCTGTCCCGCTGGTCTTCTGGATACAAAGCCGCTCCGTCCACCCCCAAAACGCACACCCGGCTTGTCTCCTCCCAGTCGGCCTTCTTCGCAGTGTATGGCTAAAACCTGACAAATCCCCTCATCTCTTGTCAGCGATCCACCAGAAGTCAACTTCAACCGGGCAGGAACAACTCATGTAATCCTCATAAACATGATGCGGGACAGATGCTATCACGGCACGCGCGGGTGGGCGCACGAAAGAAAGACAAAAGTGGCAGCAGACAATTAAAAACTATCCCGATGTCGACGTGAAATCCAAGGCAACAGTCAAAACTTTCCAAGCATTTGATTCACTGAGTCGGCGAACTTTTTGACTGCATGTTTTTTGCCACAAATATGATTCATATTCTTCAGAGAAAACAAGTTTGCCACAAAACAGTAAATTGCAATGAAAGCCATTCTGCAGTAGTGCTTTGAGATATGAGTGACCCGATTTACGGGTTTTTCGAGACACGAGTTCAAATTAGCTGTGACCTCATTTCAACTCTCACTTAAGAACGACAGCACTTTGCCAAATACTGAACAATTCTTCTAAAATTAGGTTTAAAATGGTTTAGTGACACTCCCTGTTGAAGTTGGCACAAGTTTTACAACCCTTTAAGTCATGCATATGGGAACACAAATGGTGGAACAGCACATGTAAACAGATAACTAATTATTCTACCATGTTGTTGTTCCTTTCCTTTCGGCTCGTCCCGTCATGGGTTGCCACAGCGGGTCATCTTTTTCCATCTAAGACTATCTCGTGCATCTTCCTCTCTAACACCCACTGTCCTCATGTCTTCCCTCACAACATCCACCAATTTTCTCAATCTCTCGCCTCTGGACATGTCCAAACCATCGAAGTCTGGTCTCTCTAACCTTGTCTCCAAAACATCCAACATTGGCTGCCCCTCTAATGAGCTAATTTCTAATCCTATCCAACCTGCTCACTCCGAGCGAGAACCTCAACATCTTCATTTCTGCCACCTCCAGTTCCGCTTCCTGTTGTCTCTTCAGCACCACCATCTCTAATCCGTACATCATGGCTGGCCTCATCACTGTTGTTACAAAGTACAATATTATAGAGTACTATTTTTATTTATTAACAAAAACAAATTTGGGGGTTTCAGGTGAGAGACGAACAGATTAATGGCCTTTCCATTCATTTCAATAGGGAAAGCGGATTTGAGTTGAATGTTTTGAGTTACAAGCATGGTCACCGAACTCACATCACAAAGCAGCACTGCACTGTATTTTGCCAAAAAAAAAACTTGACCGTGCCATGAAAACTACATATTTTGCTATAAAATAAAAAGTGCTTGCCATAAAAAAGCAAGATGTGCTATTTCCTCCACAAACCCACTAAATTATAGCTATAATGATAAAGCCGAGTTTGCTGACATCTCGCTCAATTGCACGAACTTGCTACTGTAATTTGCCACCAAAAAAAAAAAAATCCACAAAAATACAGTTTGCCATGATCACTAAAAGAGTGATAAAAAGCTACATTTTCCCCATTTTCCATAAAACACTAGCTTTATCGACTAAAATATGAGAGCCAAAAGTGTACGACTTGGCCATAAATACGACTCTCACGACACACAGACCACTTTATTGAAAAGTGAATCTCACCACTCCAAAGCAAATCGACGCCTCTTTCCCACCCCCCACATCCAGCCGACAAACTTCACAGCAAACCGTCATGCATCCAGATTCTGACAAATGAGCTTCTCCCAAATGCGCTTACTGTAAATCTCGTGTTTACATGAACAAGTGGGGTATTGTTTAATCGGATAGTAATTGGTATAAAAAGTATATTTTTCTATGGGATTTTGTGATTGGTTCTCACAAATGAATGAAAAAGTATGATATTTTCTGTTTGCTTCAAACACTACCTGGAATGCAAGAAATTGTCTTCATCTGCCCATTTTATGTCATTACCTTTCTCACAGGACACGTCGGCAAAGCTTTCGATTAATTCACTTATTGACTCCACTATGCGATATTGTCCCATTTCTCGGAGCGACTTTCTTTGTTTAAGACTACACAATGAGCCGGGAGGAATAGGAAAAAAAACATCCTGTCACTGTGCACAACACACACACACATAAACACGAGCACAAAAAGCACACTCCGGCCTGCCGAAAATACACTTAGCTCTGTAATTAAGCTCCGTCAGCAGCAAGGCGGTAAATGCCACTCTTGCATTGAGATACGACTGGCTTGCAAAACACATCCAGTGGGTGGCGCTGCAGCGGCTGCAATGTTGCTCAAACGGATTAGTTTGATGATAGTGTTTAATCTCATAAAATCGCTGTTGATCCAACAGATTAACAAAGACCCCCCCTCCCGCCTTTTTTCAAAATCCCCACTGGGACCCAGTGTCAGGACTAAAAAAAAAAAAAAAATCTTTTTTTTTTCCCCCTCTTCATGTACCGACACACTAACAGTGTGTGAGTGTGTGTGTGTGTGTGTGTGAGGATGAAAATTAAAAAAAATTAGGCCAAAGTTGGTGTCAAATTGAAGGAAGCTATCTTTAAAAAAACTGCATAAATTACTGCAAAAAAAAGTAAAATTACCTTGACAAAAAAAATTACATAAAAATATTGCTACATTAAAAACAAATTCAAACTAATAACATGAAACACCCAAAAATAGATAAAACAAAAGAACAAATATTTTTTAAAAACATACTAATATATACCATATAAAAAAATATATATGAAAAATAATAATATCCATCCATCCATTTTCTTTGCCGCTTATACTCACGTGGGTCGCGGGGAGTGCTGGAGCCTATCCCAGCTGTTAACGGGCAGGAGGCGAGGTACACCCTGAACTGGTCGCCAGCCAATCGCAGGGCACATGGAGACAAACAGCCGCACTAAATCACACCTAGGGGCAATTTAGAGTGTCCAATTAATGTTGCATAATTTGGGGATGGGGGAGGAAACCGGAGTGCCTGGAGAAAACCCACGGAGGCACGGGAAGAACATGCAAAGCCACACGGGCGGGTCCGGGATCGAACCCAGTACCTCAGAACTGTAAGGCCAATGCTTTACCAGCTGATCCACCAAGCCGCCTAATAATATATATATATATATATATATATATATATATATATATATATATATATATATAAAATATAAAAATAATTGCAAAAACTACAGGTAATTTTTTTTAAGAACTTTACCATAACAAATTGCTAAAGTAAAAAAATGTTTTTTTTAAAGACCTCATATACAGGGAAATAACGTGTCTATACGGCAAGTGAAATATGATTAATTTGAAGTATATTTGAGTTTTCAATGAAAATGTTTTTGAACAATATTTCAATAAAATAATCATCAAGTATCAGTAATAGGAATCAGAGCGTACTGTAGGTACTTGTTCTCGGAATGAAAAAAGTGGTAACTGTATCCCTGCATAAAAAGGGAATTTTTTTTGGGACAATATTTAAAAACATTTTTTCCAAGGATGTGGCTTTGGCCAAGTGGGAAATATTTCAATTATGTAATGCAATAAGGACAATAAAAATGGGGGGGGGGTGACGGGCTGGAGGGGGAGCATTCCAATATTTTGCTTGATTAAAATCTCGCAGAAGTGCCGGTGGATCGTGTGCGATGTGGGGTGGTGCTCCTAGAACTGTTTCAACAATAAAAGCGGTTTCACAGCACGGGAGAGGGAAGCGTCTGCTTCTCCGTCTAGACAGACAGACATTACTGATAATCTGTCCTCAAAGCGACCGCGCAAGGGGCTCGGGTGCAAAGTGGACACAGCTGTTTAAAGCAGGTTAATTTTAACTGTAATCTCCACGAAATCCACCCTCCCACCCCACTCCACCCAACAAAAAACAAAACCCGCTGGTACAGTTGGCTGCAAATACAAGCGCTGTTAGCAGCAACCGGCCACTAGAGGGAAGCCACCACTGACTTCAGGCCGCATAATTTCTGGGATTATGTCACTCGACTGTTACTAATGGACAACAACGCCACGGCTGCACGGGTCACAGCTGCTGGAAATGACAACGCAGGAGCAGGTGCGGTCCAAACATGCGTGACACAGATGGGGTGCGGTGGGTGGTCTGCCAGAGTGTACCCATAAATCGTCCAAAAATGCAACACTCTCGCCTTCACCCTACAGTATTTGGATGAAAGTAGCCAGCTTGACCGTGTGTGCCGCTTATTATAGATACATTTTTGTGTGTGTTGCAGAACAACCACGTCATCAGCCAATGTGAGTTTCAGCTGCAAAAAATTCACCAAACCGCTTCCATTCACTTGAAAGCAAGCTTATAAAGTAAATGATTCCATTGAGATCCAAAATATGCTTCTTTTCCCTATAAAAATGTTATAACATCAATTTGGACTCAAGTTCAGTTTCAAGTGCTGAAAAAACATGCTGTTATTGTCCCACAAGTGCTATATAATAGGAGAAAAGTAGATACGAACAACCGTATTTCATCGACAGTCATATTTTTACTGGCATTCTGTGGATGTTATCTAATTTAATATTGAAATAATAGTGAATTTACAGTTAATATCCCTATTTATGCATATTTTGGCGCCGATGAGGCTCTGTGGGATGTTCAGATAAGGGATCGCACCCTACGGGTTAAAAAGGAAACAATGAACCATCCATCTATTTTCTTTGCCGCTTATCCTCACGAGTGTCAAGGGGAGTGCTACAGCCTAAATTACTTATTTTAGGTGATTTCTATTGTGCAAGGTGCTGATTATCATGAATAAGTGGCAAGAGGAGCAAAGGAATTCGTTTAAGGATATATGCACTGCGTGCATTCATACCCATGTGGTCGACTTTGGAGTTTTTGCATTTCTATTTTATTGAAATTGATCCATTTTCTTTCCCGCTTATCCTCACAAGGGTCACAGGGCATGCTGGAGCCTATCCTAGCTGTCAGGAGGCGGGGAACACCCTGAACTGGTTGCCAGCCAATCCCAGGAGAGAAACAGTCACACTGACAATCACACCTAGGGGCAATTAAGAGTGTCTAATTAATGTTGCATGTTTTCGGGATGTGAGAGGAAACCGGAGTGCCCGGTAAAACACGCAAACTCCACACAGGCGGGTCCAGGATCGAACCCGGGATCTCAGAACTGTGAGGCCAACGCTTTTTCCAGCTGATCCAACGTATCGGAAACAATGAACCGATTTCTATAAAATTAATCCTAAATTGGGGGTCAAATAAAATTTAGCAGGTTTCCAGATGTGGCCGTCTGGAAAGGTGAGGGTTCATCATCTGCACAACGAGGTCAGAAGTCGGCGAGAGAAGGCGGCCGTGACACAAATTCCCTCGCACACACGCTCCAATTAGCTCCCATACGCGTCATTCGCCCTTTAGCATCTACGGCAAACTCCTGACCGATTTTTCCGCGGCGGGGGGGAAAAGCGCAACCATGACACGCGAGCGCCAGAATCTCGGGATGTTGTTGAATGATTTAACGCCGAGGCGGTATCACTAATTTATCCTATGAGAAGAAGCCATCCGGAACAGCCGGGGCCTCGCCGTTTCTTGAGCAATTTTATATCCCAAAACAAGCCGTCGGGAAAAGAGAGTTGCTGGTGTGTGAAGTGGAAAGATAATGACGGAAACAACCGCATTCCCCCTAAAAAAAGAAAAAAAAAAAATCTGCACTTCTTAACAAGGAAGTTGACGTTCCACATTAAACTAACAAGCAGGGCATGTCTCTACCCATGCAACTTGGCAGGATTTTCCCCAATTTTGTAACTGCACTGACTAGAGGTGAAAGGTTAACGAAGAAGAAAAAAATATGTCAGTTAGACGATTATTAGAAAGATTTACAAAAGATACACGACTACTTCATAAGAACTTCAATTAGCTGGAATCCCAACCACATTGACCTAAAAATGACCTATAATTTAAAGGCAATTTTCCACCGAAAATCAAACAAGAATTCCAAATGCGAACCAGTGAGCCGGAAAAAGAGGAAAGCATTTTAACAACTATCCATCCATCCATCCATTCTCTTAGCAGTTTATCCTCACAAGGGTCGGGGTTTTTTCCCCTCCTAGGAAGTAATGTAAATAACCATTTTTTGGGGTCAAATTGTAGACATAAAAAAGCAGCACAGGCACATTTCTGAATGACCTTAAAACAGTCATAACTGTCACATCCATCCATTCATTTTCTTAGCCGCTTATCCTCACAAGGGTCACAGGGAGTGCTGGAGCCTATCCCAGCTGTCAACAGGCAGGAGGCGGGGCACACCCTGAACTGGTTGCCAGCCAATCGCAGGGCTCATCGAGACAAACGTTCGCACTCACAATCACACCTAGGGGCAATTTTGGGTGTCCAATTAATATTGCATGTTTTTGGGGATGTGGGAGGAAACCGGAGTGTCCGGAGAAAACCCATGCAGGCAACGGGGAGAACATGCAACCTCCACACAGGTGGGGCTAGGATTGAACCCAGGACCTCACAAATGTGAGGCCAATGCTTTCCAGCTGAGCCACCGTGCCGCTGATTATTATCAAATTGTAAAATTAGGATGAATTTTATTTGCCAAAATCTAGAGGTGTGCACTATGGCAAGATTCCGTATCAATCCTATACCAAGTAAAAATAGGGACAGTAGTGCAAGTAAATGCAGAGCAGTGTTTCCGATAGACATACAGTACTAATACATAACATTAATAATTAACGTTGATGCATCATCAAATCACTAAATCCGATTAACTGACTGAGCAACGAGAGCCGAGGTACACACAACTGGCCGGTAGTCAATTGGAAGGCAACTATGGACAAACGACCATTGACATTCAGACCTATGTACGAACACTCATGGATTGAAATTTGGGAGGAAGCCGAAGTATCCGGATGGGGAGAACAACGGGCGGATTCCCCACTGGAAGGCTGGAATTGAGATTCAAACCCTGCGCATCCAAACAGTGTGGCAGATGTGCTCACTGCTAACCAATGTCCTGCTTTGGTGAGTTCTGTCTGAAAGACAAGACGTGCCAAATCGCGGGGACAGACAACCATTCCCAATGCCGGGTTTAGCGCTAAACGTTCTGTGGCCACGCGTCGGCAACTCGTCGACGAAAGTCGCAGCTGATTCATTTTGCAACTTTTGCTTTTCAGCAGCTTTATGTCCTGTGGCGATGACGGCATTTGGAAAGGAGATAGCCCCCCCCCCCCGACCAGCTCTTTCTGTGACCACAGCCGCTGGGAGCAATCAGGACCAGTCATCTCTAAGCTGGAGTAAGAGCCCTCGTAGCTCCATCCGTCCTACTCTCCCTCCCTTTCTTAACCCCCCTAACTTCTGCATCTGGGCGAAGGCCGGCCACACTCCCGCACCCGGAGGCCCGCGAGTACAAAATTAGCTCATCTCGGCCCCTGTGTAATTATGCCGGCGAAATTATAAGTTTGGAGCTCAGCGGTGACGTCGCTCAGATGGACAAGAACTGAGCGTGTCCAGCGAGGATGGAGCCCAAGTGTTTATTAGAGCGAGCAACATGGCCTGCCTGGAGTTTCCATTTGAGCTCATCTGGTTTCTGCATTCCTACCATGCATCAGCTCTCCGAAGTCATCCAGAGGAGGTGCGCCGAGGCCATTTATGTAGTTCTCAAAGGACACATTTAACGCACTCAAAATTCCAACAAGTACGAATGAGCATGAAACTGTTACCAAATCCATCTGGTTCACCTTCTGAATGGACCCACGAGTCCTAATTCCCGTCCCAAATGTCCCCTCTCGTGACTCAGTGGGTTCACAGTAGCTCCTTTGAAGGTTTCCGGAGAAGCAGACAGTGTGGCCTGTGATCATTCGGACGACATAAATCGATTGCAGCAGCTCTCTGGAGGTTGATCAATCGGATCTTCCAGCGCATCTAATCAGGGCTTGATCGAATATAGTGAGCTCGAGACCCTGACACAACATTGACCTGTCAGCTGGCCTCTGGGGGACCTCACTCAGGTTGCAAAGATTTCCAATTCTTCGGGATTAAGACATTGTGTTGTTGTATCAAACATCTTTAGACCAATCATCCACAGTTTATTATTCTCAAACAAATTGAAAGAATCCTTGAAGGCTTGAAGATGATGCCTATCTTAAGATCACCACGGTTTTAATGCAATAATCCTCATATAATCACTCCGCTCACATTTGAGGATACTTTTTTTTTTTTTTATCTGGCAATGCTATTGTTTAGTAGACCAGTTGATTTGGGCAACACCAAAGTAGTTCTGGTGTGTTTAGAGCCCACCAATTGAACCACATGGGGGGGGGGGGGGGGTTGGTTGCAAATGGAATACCATTAAAACAAGCTCAACAGTGTTAGTTTAAATGTACGGTGGTATGTTTATTTACAACTGCACTAATTTATGAGATTTCCAAGTTGCGAGCTGTCCCTTGATCAATTTTTTCCCCCACTTTGAGGAACGAGCCATAATTCAAGATATGAGCTAGGTTCAGAGACGCTGCCGCAACATCTGCCCAGTATCCCATGTCTAACTCATACTTTCAGATTTGAGTAAACTCTTACGAGCGCAGTAATGAAACAAATTAATCACCGAGGTCAAGGTACCGCTGTACCTGCTAGCATCGTGTTGCATTGCTCTGATGTCACTCTGTTGCTTTACACAGCTTTGCATTGTAAATAAGAGCCAGATCAGGTACCCTACCACACTGGAATATGGTAAACCGGACTGGACTTATAAATAGAAACAGCTTATATCTTACAGTAGGTCGGACCAAAGCCAAAGAGTCTTGCGGGGATGAGACAAGATGCTCATCTAAGAAGCAATGACCTTTGCTGGTGTAATGTAATAAAGATCTCCATATGCCTTGTCGGTCCAAATTAGCTGTCGTTTAGCACGGGTGTTAGGACAAACCCCCCATAGACATAAACTGTCCTTTGTGGTGCAATGACTGGTTTCATCCCCTCGAGGAACGACTCATCCCACACACACACCGAGTGTCGACTTCAAGGGCAGGATTTGTACGAAGGATTTGCAAGAAACAAACCTTTTAAGGAGCAGAGGAGCACGGCGACCGCTTTACGGGCAAAGTTAGCCTCTTACGCGCAGATGAATCTGAACTAAAATGCCGGAATGTGCACAGAGACGGGGAGAAAACCACAGCACTTGAAAGGGGAAGACCAAAGAAGGCAAACGCAGTGGGAAATCAAAGCTGGAAGTCAAAGGGAGAAAGTCGGCGAGGTGGAGCATTAAATCCATCCACTTGGCTTCTTTCTTAAGGCGTATTTGCAGTAAACAACTTGCCAAGATGCCAACATTCTTGCGAGAGTAGTCCCTTACTAATATGGCTCACCGGAGGAATTGACATTGGGAGCGTTCTGGTCCACTTTCAAGGGCATTATGGTCCAAATTGAACACCTGAACACCTTTGGGGACATTCTAGTCCAAGTTAAACATGTTGCATCCCTTGCGAAGATTCTAGTCCTGATTTATTAAGAGAAATTAGCACAGTATTGTGGAAATGACACTTCTGGACGCAAGCACCAAACTGAAAAGGACCCAAACAATATAATGTGAGCACTTTGGTGAATCTACACAAAGGCGGCATTGTGATGGAGCAGCTCGTGCTAGCGCCTCTGTGGTTTTTTGTTAGCTTCCCGCTAATGTTGATCCCATGACTCTGGCTGTCAAAACAGTTTGCAGAGAACAACAACACTACAAATTGCATCCTCTCTTTTACTTAAGTACTTCAGAGATCTTGCCGGACGAGCTCCCGACCTGTTCCATTAGTGTTTGTTGGCATCATTCTTTCGCCATGACTCAATGGGATTCTCTTCATTCCCTCTTCCTCTTCACCCTCCTCTGCTGACATTCTTTTTGCATAGACCGCAAAAAAGCCTGGAAGGAGACTTCAAGTTCATTTGGTGCAATGTAACCGTGACGCTGAGATGACAAGAAAGTGTGGACTTCTTAGAGACAGAAGGTCAGAATGACCATACCCGACCAATATGTCCTCAAAGTAGACCATAATACTCTTAAGGTGGACCAACGCCGTAATGTGGGCCAAAATATCCCTAAAGTGGCTGAATACATACCCAGAGTGGACCAAAATGTCAAAGTCACAAAGTCCTCAAAGGTGGACTTCAATGTCCCTAAAGGAAACTGTGATCAAAATGGAGCACAAGGTTCCAAAAGAGGACCATAGCAACCTCAAAGTGGAGAGAAAGGTCCTCAAAGTGGACAACCAAAAACCTCAAAAGAAGACCAGAATGTTCCCAATGGAGACAAAAATTTCACAAAGTAGACCAGAATGTTCCCAAACTGAACCAGAATCAGGGATGGGTACCCCACTTCACCCCAGGAACAGAGGGGTCCCCTCCTGCCTCCTCAGCAGGTGAGCAAGGTGGGTGCTAAGGCTGGCTTCTGGGTGACAGAAACACACAGACACACAAAATGCAACAGTGAAGTCCACGCTTCAAAACAAGATCAAACTTGTCCCCCATTCCGGAGTGTGTCGAATGGCATCATCTCTCCAGCATGTCGGCTATTAGAACAAATCGGGGAACGTTTTTTTTTTTTTCCTCGCAAGTCTTCTACTGAAATAAGAAAAAATACAAAAAACTGCTGATGAACCGATAAGTGCTCATTCGCATGTTAGGTAAACCGCGCAACAACAATGGCCGCTTGCCACGAATCAACAAGGTCGATGGCGACGGATGTCCTTCGGCACGGATCCATCGCCAGCTGGTGTCAAGGACCTCCCCGTGCAAACACCACAGACCAA
This sequence comes from Syngnathoides biaculeatus, assembly GCF_019802595.1. NCBI lineage: Eukaryota > Metazoa > Chordata > Actinopteri > Syngnathiformes > Syngnathidae > Syngnathoides > Syngnathoides biaculeatus. The sequence goes on along the minus strand of NC_084655.1, from coordinate 16,437,453 downwards.
GGACAATAACAGAGCTGCAAACATCCTGATTGTGTGTGTCTGTGTGTGGTCCATATCCACAAATGCCCATCAATTCAATACAACTTTATTTAAGTCGTGACTTCTGGAGCGTGCGCCCTTTATATGAAGACTTCAATCCACACAAGGCCTGGCAGGTTGGATCAATAGAAGCTTTTTTACAGCCAGGCGTTGGCGAGCAGGGCGTGGCTGAATCCAGTAATGCAGCGATGATGCCGCAGAGCAGCACGGATGACTGGAAGCCGAGGAGCGCTTAAACGGACGTCTCAATCCAGAGCCACTCTCACACCATGAAAGATTCACTTAGCAACGTCAATTTCGCTAGTCATGTCTATCATTAGGAAACCCACGAAAGGGTCTCAAGAAGCCGTCATTTATCGATAAGGAGTCTGCCTTTTCCCTTTGAAGCTGCCATTTTCGGCTCATTTTCCAGGCGTCCTTTGAAGACTTTTGACTGATGAAAAACTCTCGTAATAACTTGAAATTTAGGACTGTGAAACTAGTTTGACGGAGCGATACGAAATCTAATTAGACATGTCTATCATGGGTAGACCCACAAAAAGTTAAGAAGCCACGCCTGAAAAGACACTGGAAGTCTGCCATTTAGATTTTAAGATCATTTGACATTTCCAGAAGTCTTCAAAGATGAACATGTCCGAGTGATTTTGATTGTTACCAGACTTGAACCACATGTACCAAACTCATTTTCATGACGTGCAACATCAGTAATGTTTTCCCTTCAAGAGAAATGTTATGACTGTAAATACCATATAAATGTATAATCATATAAGCTGTTGATATTTAGACAATTGCCCCAGGATTTCATTTGTATTACAGGTATTTTCAACAGTTTGAAACTACTAGTTATTGAAAATAGCAAAAACCGTTGAATACTATTCTCAATTTAATTTTACAAGGAACTGAGTAAAAAATAACGTTTGTAACGCCCGGCGATTGGTTGGAAAACAGTCCAGGTTGTACCCTGCCTCTCACTCAGGGTCGGCTGGGCGGGGTTTAAGTCCGCCCACGACCTGAGAGGGAGTAAACTTTACAGAAAATTGATTGACAATGCTTGTAATGTTTGGATGAATTGAAGAAAATGTGTATTCTTTCTGAAGTCCAGAAATCCTACCAAGTTTACAACAATGAACAAATCCTTGACATGAACACACTTGATTTGCTTTGGTGGCCCTCAGGCTTGTCATGAAAGCTAATATACCGACATCATTGGATAAACAAAATGGACAACAATGATTTCTTGAGTTCATTGTTGTGGCGTGTGGATCACACAGTGACCGAGTTAGACGGCTGTGTGGTTATCCGCTAGTGGGCCCATGGAACGCCGGCGGACCGGTACACTCTTGCCGGTGTTGGCTCTGTCCAAAACTACACAGCTTTGCTGCGTGTGCCACGGCTCGATTCAGAAAACAGAGACACTTAACTTTTTGTCGTGTTTGCTAGCTAACAAGCGTTTGAGTGACCAAGCAAACGAATTAAGGAGCTAAACAGCTTGCCCTACCGTGACGATGTTATTTAAGACATCAGCGCTTCGCTTTAAGTTGTTGTGTGTTAGTACCCAATTAACACACACAAGGATGTTAACTTTAGTAAACATAACCTCAGTGACACATGTTACTCAACCAATACTTGACTACGGTGAATGTCAACATATATTTGATTGACAGGTGAAAGGCTCATCTTTCGCAGAGCAAACATCCTTTTTTTGTCATTTCTATCTTTGAGTGTGCGTGTTTAAACTTGTAGCGTTCACACAACTAAGCACAAACACTTGCACTTGTCAAAAAAACTGCATAATCAGCAGTATTCCATCTTCACTGGGTTCCGTGCGAAAAGCCCCCAGGCAAGACAAACTGCAATTTTGCAGGGTCTCTGCGTGAACGAGGCTAATGAATGTTAATCGTTGTCTGTATCGGAAGACGTGATTCCTAAAAATTGACCAGAATGTCTTTGATGAACTCCAGAACATTCAATCATGGATGAAAAAGTTCCCAAATTGGACCCAATTGGTTAAAAGTGGACCGGGTTGTTCTTAATGTGGACCGAAATCTCCCCAAAGTGGACCACAATACCAATGGAAAAAACAGGATGTTCCAAATATGAACCAGAATGTCTTTAAAGTGAACCCAAACATTCCTAAATTAGACCATAATGTCTTCAAAGTGGACCAGACAAGAACTTTCCTTAAGTGAACCCAAATATCAAAGTAAACCATAAATTCTTCAAAGTCAAATTGGACCAAAATTATCCTAAAGTGAAACACAAACGTCCACAAATTAGAAGTGTTTCTAAAGTGAATCAGAATGGACCGGAATGTCTGGAATATAGACTTTGATGTCTTTACCATGAATTAAAATGTTATTTACCAGAATGTCCAGAGTGGATCACAATGACTATCATGGACAAGAATGTTCTTAAACTCTAGTCTAAAATGTCCCCAAAGTGGACCAATGAAAATAGTATATTTACATAAAAGGGACCTCAGAAAGAAAATCACCATGGTGACAATGTTGCGATGGGACAGAAAAGTGCAGCCATGACTTTTGGATGTAATTCCTTTTTCCCTATAACGTGACAAAACCACAAAAGAGCTTCTCAAACAGGCTGAAGGGAATAAGTGAGCAGAAAACACACGTGCTAGAAAAAAAAAAACAATGACAGGAACTTAACAGAACATTAAAATGAAATAAAAAATGGATGCCACCGCACATCAAATGAGGAAATTAAAAAAAAAAAAACAATAAAACGCTCAGGTTTTACAAACTGTTTCTCGCGGGAAAAAAAGTAACACACAAGTCGGTCTTGTGATGTTGACTGCTTCGGTCACACTTTTCCAATCTTGTCATTTTTGCAGTGACGTCACCACCAAATTTGGCTTTCTTCATCGCTGCTCGAACAACTTGACGTCGTGTCAATGTCGTATCGTTTCACGGGCGACGCAAATGACTCCCCCGTCGGCCCGCCTCGCCGCATCCAGATTCGGGACGTCCCGCTCGGACTGACAGGCAGCCAACTTACCCGAGCCGAGTCCAGCGCGCCCTCCCTACCCCGCCATGCAGCATCGAGCGTCGGACAAAAGACTCCCCCCCCCCCCCCGAGTCCCTCCGGTCACAAGCTGCGTTCAAATATCCTCGGACTTTGCATTATTAAAATACGAAAACAAAAGCTTTGAAACACAAAGTCGCCGCCTACGCGTTTAGGTAAACTGCAGTTAATCGTCTTAAGAATCGCCTTCGGCTCGGCGGCGCCTCGCGGGACCGCACGACGGGCGCGCTCCCACCGCTTACCTCCACCTCGTCCTCCTTCCACGCGCGACACAACATGGGGGCAACGTAACGCACGACTGCGGCGTTCACTTACGTGCAGCTCGGAGGAGTAGGGAGGTATTCCAACAAGGCAGAAGGCAACTCCATTCATTGGGCGACGGAAGACTGTCGGACCGCGGCACGACAGAGGGTCGACGTTCGCCGGGGGTCTTCGTCACAACGCGGAGAAGGTCGACTCGTAATCCCGCTTCCTTCTTCAGTATTTCCCCCCCCAACACCTCCACTCCCAACCGCTACTTCTACTACTTCTTCCCCACTGGATGTCTCACCCGGCGGGCTGCCCCCTCCATTCCCACCCGCCCCTCCTCCTTCTCCTCCTCCTCTTTCTTCTTCTTCTACTACTTTTTTCTTCCTCTCCTTCGGTTGTTCTCTCAATCCATCAAGCTTGCGGTGAAAAACACGGAAATGCACCGGAAGGAAGACAAATCCGCCGTTCGAAGTAAACCACTTCTTCCCAAAAAGTACTTTTTTCCCGTTAATCAACGACACAACAGGTACTACAGAAGTACGTTACAGAGCTCGTGCACGTGACGTCACAATTTTCACAGTGCCATATTGCCGGTCAAACAGAGCTGCTCGAGATTGAACCGGAGGAGAATATTTACAACACCCAAGATCTGTTGTGCTGGTGGTTGTCACAACAAACGAGACAGATATTCAAATAGATCCTTTTACGGAATGCCATCTGAAAAGACCAGAAAATATCAATGGATTTCGGCAATTAAACGAGATGGATGGTGACCAACCAAAATACACACACACACCTGTGTAGCGCTCGCTTCATTTCAGGTATTATTCTTCTCAATCTCAAATTACCAGGAAGTATTTATAATGCCAAGTTGGCTCATTTGAGAACAATGCGTATTTAAAAACAAAACAAAACTGTGTAGCAGAGGTTTACGGAGGTTAAGTGTGACCGCAATCACTTCCACGTACGTTCCGTGGAGACGACTCCACCCTCTTTTTTTTTCCAATCATAGTTAATGAATGCAAGTTTGTGTAAAACCAGGGGTCATTTATTTAAATGTTGGTATTTGTTTTGAATACTAGCTGAAAAGATCGAGGGATTCCGGCAAAGGTTAACGTGTGGCCAAACACGCTTCCACGTTCACGGGCCATCAAAACCGTCAATATGTGGGATTTATTCCTGATGAGAACAGATCCAGCAACTAAGTATTCGTATGCGTCCAGACTTTTATACGCTTTCAAACTTTTCCGTGTAAATCTCGACGACTTACTCACCAGATCCATGTGCAAATCCAGTTGTCTAAGACAAGCGGAAGCGAATTAACAGTCCAATTTCTTATTGGCGAAAACATCGATTTCGGCATTAAGTACGGGTCCTCTATGCCGGGTTTATCTAATTTTTCCACGTACCGTCATTTATTTTCACCTTCTAAATGTGTGACGTGTTGGACAAGACTCAGGGCGTCGTGCTACAAGACATATTTCTGTGTTATCTCCAACCGACTTAGCATTGAGCAACGCTTAGCCTGATCGGCAATATGGCGACGTAAACAAAAGTCACGTGATTTTATGACGTAGGTGCACTAGGCGCTATACTGTAAGAATAATCACAGGTGGGTGGAGTAGCCAGAAACGTGAACTCTAGAAACAATTAAAAGTCAAAAGCAGGCCTCCAAATAATATTCTGTGAAACCACCCAACTACAAATGTGAACCTCCATTTATCGTAAACTCTTTGCAGACAATAAAAAAAAAAATAATATTGCACAAAGCGTCACCGACCGTCTTCCCCTTCCACGCGAAATCCACTACAATTGGCAGCCGTTCTGGCAAAAGTGCTGTTGGAAAAGTATTTTTAGTCAGGCGGGGGAAGCGTAGTCATCCGCACAACAGGAAGGTCAGCCTGCTGCCAAGCGGCGTGAGTCGTCGTCAAAAGCCGTCTGCCGTCGTTGAGCTTTATAATGAAAACCGAGGGGAAATGATGAGGGGAATACGCACTGATCTAAAAAAAAAAAAAAAAAAAGAGTGGATGGCTCATTGGCCACCAAAATTAAAGTCGCCATCCGCCATCTTGATACTCCCAAAATAACCATGCAGCGACAGCGTTTAGCATGTGTTTTATTTCCAAAAATATATCTAACTGATTGACTTAAAATGTAATGTTTTTATGACAAAAAATGCTTAGTTTTTATGTATTTTATGATGATAGTGCTTCACAGCGTATTTTGGGAAAAGTTAACATATCACGGAAATCAGGCCCGAGGTAACATGCAAGGTTTCATGGTAGTCTATGGTCTTGGTTGTTCTATGTCTTTCCTTTGCACTTCACCTTTTTTGACTTACCTAGTTGAATTAAAATCCTTCAAGTTACCGGAACTGAAAAAATGTCAAGCTCACACGACCAGTTTTAATTCTACATGCCAAACTTTGAGAGAAAACCCCGCCATAATCCAACCTGTAAACCATGTCCTCCACACGTTTTGGGATGACCAAGATGGCTGCCAGTGGCTTCAACCAATCGACATACCGCTCAATGTGTATTCGCTATCCAGTCCTTTTTTTTTTTTTTTTAGTCGGAATACGTCGAGGAGGCCCCAAAAATGGAGGGCCATGTGGCTGCCATTTCGCCGTCGGGAACGCTTTAAAGACTAGTCCCTACTGCCAGGACTGTATTAAGGATTCAATTAAAACGTACACGTAAAATTAAATAAAAATAGAACCTTGTGTGATAAATGAGATGTACTGCAATGTATAGAAAAGTGAAATACAACTAAATCACATTGAGGTAGTGATTCTTTCACGTAGCACTAGAGGGAGCCGGTGTACCACTCCAGTTTTAAAACTTGCGGCCTTTGCACAACGCTGTTTGTCCGGGGTCAGTCGCTGACACACAGCCTCGGGCCTCCTTCGCAACCGCCGTATGACGTCGATGCGAGGCGACACGTCCCGAGCGTCGAACCCCCTTCCAGGGCGCGGTCGCCCCGCTCGGAGACGCCGAAGGGGGGTCGTTATGTAATCTCACACTCAGCCTGACGCCGTAAACAAGCATCACGGCGTTTTGATGCATGAACGCACACCTGGCTCTATTGGTGATTGCTCATGCGCGCAACAGATTATGTAGACCCGCCCCTTTTAAATTATAAAGGGGCTGGGGGATAAAATTAATAAAGCAACATAAATTACATATTTAATGTGATTTTATTTTTAAATTTAAAATATATTTATATATATTTTCGATAAAATTGAATAAATTGCTATCTAGTTTGAAATTTGAGTAACATAAAATGGACAGTAAATAGACATTTTTGTAACAGATAAAATATAATGCGTAATAACAGCTGATATGGTGCCTCTGTTTTAGTTGTATTTTTCACTGGTTATGAATTTATTTTGGTTCAGGGTGTACCCCGGCGTCCTGCCCATTGACAGCTGGGATAAGCCCCGGGACTCCCCGTGACCCTCATGAGGATAAGCGGCAAAGAAAATGGATGGATGGATGGATGAACTTATTTTGACACTTCTCCGACAGTTTAGACCACAGGTATCAAACTCAAGGTCACATGGTCAGATCCGGCCCCCCGCATCATTTTGTGTGGCCCGTGGAAGTGAATCACGTGCATCAACTCCTGCGATCGATGCTAAAATCTGTACCGATATTTTAAAGTCACAATTTTTCTTTTTACAGGAATTGAATCCATTTCAGAATTGGTTATTCGTCTACAGTACTTGTCGTGTATATGCAAAAGTAACTACAACGTTACCCGCGACAAAAATGACTTCGACACCCCTGTTAAAGTGACTTTAAAAAACTGTCAAGTGAATCCTGACGGTTGTTTCTAAATACATTTGACATGTTTGAAGATAAGAGCTGTGTTTTCCTGATATTTTTTGGGGGTGGGGGGGCATGGCTGAAATAGAGCCCCCGTGACACACTTCTGTCACCACTAGATAAGAGCTAAAGTGTTATATTCACGTTAGCGGTCATCCGCTGTAACGGTGGTATTTATTTGTCCAGTTAACTATGAATAAAATTCCAATATGCACCTTCCCTTTGGATAAATTAATAAGTAATAACGGATTGTTTAACTCTTGTTAGTTGTGGGTTAGCGGCATTAACTCACTTTAAAGAAGAACCGTTGAGTGAGTGACATTCAAGGTTATTTTGAGGTTCTTATAAATGGGATCCGCTGCTACACTCACAAATCCCCCGAAAACTCCCCCTTTTCTTCTGAGAACAAAAATAAACCAACGGGCTTAGTCATCCTTCCAGTAGCAGTGCCGCCAACTTCCCTGCCACTTAAGAGTGCCCCCCCGCCAACCCCGCCACCGCACCTTTCACAGCTCCGCTTCCTGTCCGCGCCGCGCCGTCACTTCCTGCGGCGGCGGGACAATGAAAGCAGTTTGTCCGGCAGTCGCTTTCAAGGAAGCGGTTCGTCTCTTCGTCCACCGACAATATTTTCGTCGCGCTGGTCGGTGAGTCAGGACCGATCGCTTCGTCGGCGTCAACGATAACACGGACGGAACGGGGGACGCTAACTGGAAAGTAGACGACGGGGCGCGCCCCTTCGGGAAGAATACACCTGGAAAAATTACAAAAATATCACAGTGCGAGGGATCTCATTTTGGAAGACTTCCTGCGCAGTATCGGCCTACTCACGAACTACAATGCTCGCACTATTTGTCACAGATTCCGCTCATTAGGAATAAAACCTTTATCTCGCTTTTGATTGAATAATTTGGGGTTCTACGCTGCTGTGGTTTGATTTTGATCATGATGGTGGTACTTAGAACTTGTTTATAAACGCAGCAGAGCTCAATCTCATCTTTGCATATACTGTTCATGTACTGGCTGCATGTCACACTCTTAAATGAGAAAAGTTATTGCGGGACAGTGAAAAGTAGTCAGACGGAAGCAGATAAATTAATAAAAATAAATGATTAAAAAAAAGGCACAGCAAACGCTCACTTCCAGCTCATTGCAGAGGTGCACAAAAAAATATCATCCCCACCCCACTGTGGACAAAATTGGGTGCACTAATCATTATTGGCCACACGAGGGCGCAATATAAAGCAACTCCAGCAAAGATACAGTACTGGTGAGAAGAAATGGATGCAAAAATTTGTTCAACTAGTGGAAGTTAGAATAACAATCCAACAATAAAAATAATATCTAAATTTAAATGCATTGATTCATAAAAAAACAAAATTATTAAAGTATGATTAGATAGAAAGGTACATAGAGTATATATGTATATATGTGTGTGTGTGTGTGTGTGAATAAAATAAATATGCTGAAGATAAGGATAAATAAATAAATAAATAATATATATATATATATATATATAAAATCAACAACAAAAAATACTGTACATAAATTTATACATGCAATAAGGAAAACCATAAATAATAAAAATTTAAAAAGTCAAAAACTAAGTAAACAACTGAGAGAAGAAGCAGACAAAAAAAGAAAATGAAATGTAATAAAAGTCAACAAATTAAATAAAATTTTGAACCTTAACTACAGTTAAGTTCAAATTTTAAATAAAAAGTAGCTCTCGGTGGAAGTATAACTGACCTATTAATTTATCAAATTAAAATCAATAACAAAAAGCTCATTATTATTGAATAATTACCATTCTAATAAATGATTAAATTAAATAAAACACTGGTAACATACTAATATATATATATATATATATATATATATATATATATATATATGCATATAGAGTGTAGTTATTAAATAAAATTAAAAAATATTGGATTAAAATAAAATGCAATTAAAAGTAAAAAAAAAAACAAGACACAAAATAAATGTCCACAAATAAAATGTGTAAATGTAGACAAAATTAAAGTTCATTAAAAAAAAAAGGAATGGCTGCTTGCAACGTGCTACATTTTTTGGGACAAATGCATTCAAGCACACACATACACACAAACATGCACTATGGTGAGATGCAAAGTAGTAGTGGTCTCAGATTGAAGTGAACCAGGAGCTGTTTACTTCCTGGAGAGATGGGTGTCCTACTTTTCCGTCCCGGGACAATCTGCCCATTGTGCGCGCCTCCAGGCATCCACGGCATTGGCCTTTGCCTGCATACTAAGAACACGGATGCGGTACTGCACTTCACACGCTAAACACGCATCACGCGCTCGCGCGCTACAGTAGAGCATAACAAATCAATTTCCGCCATTAAAACCAGCTGAAATGCCATCAATCCGTTCCACTCCCCATGTTCTAAAAACGATTAAAAAAAAAAACACTACTATACACTACTACATTGTGAAGTAGTAATTTAAAAACAATAAAAGTGCCGTAATCAAAACTCGCTCTTTCCTGTGTACTTTCAACAGCAGTCAGACAGGAAGTGAGCGAGCGAGGTGCGTTCCGATACTTTTGTCAACATGTAAAGATGCTGACATTCTTGCTCCGCTGAACAAAGCAAGAAGACATTCCAGCAAATCTAAAAATGAGAGGCTTGGGAGTTGATTGGGGGGGGGGGGGGTGTCAGATTAGAGCACCTGTTCCACTACGAGGCCCACAAACGCACTCATTCTCCTTTCTCCTGCTCTCTCGCACACTTGTTCGCATTCCATCCCTCTCACTTGGACGTTTGCAACTCATTCGGCGCAACATTCTACACTGAAGATGTTCGCTTTCGAGCGATCCCGACACGTGAAACACTACAATTTTCTTCAATTTTAGTCATCCGGTGGTAGTGACAGACAGCACGTGAACTCGTCTTGTCATCTTGCAGTGCTGTTTTTAACCCTCACGTTTGTATGTTTATTAAACTGATAGCAAACTAGCGTTACTAGCGTTACATAAACCGGTTAGGACCTGCTGCTAACATTGTGTTAAATTGGTGCTAAAGTAGTGTTGTACAGTAGTACCTCGGTTATCAACCGCAATCCGTTCGAGAAGGCGGTTCAAAAAACGATTTGTTCGAAAAAACAAATCAACCGCCGCGCGAGTTCTGTTATTTCCGGGGTTTTTTGCGGGTGTTCGTTCGAACTGACAATAACAAAGCGCGTTGTGGGTCGGTCAGCTGGCCTGGCCGCGCGTGTTCTGTTATTTCCGGGTTTTGTTGGGGGTGTTTGAGTACTGACTTTCGTTCGAAAACAGAAGCAAAAAAAAAAAAAAATCTCAAAATTTTTGTTCGAGAACAGGACGTTCAAGAACCGAGGCTGTACTGTACCAGTAAGAAACGGTTGCTGAACTAACGTAAGGAATAGGGGCTAAATGTGTGTTAAACTAGTGTTAAACGTATAGAATTTGTGCTAATCTGGTATTAAACTAGTGTTAAACTAGCAAGAAACTGTTGAACGAATGGGAACCTGCTGCTAAACAAGCACTAATCTTCTGATAATCCAGTGTTCAAGAGAAACTGGAGCTAAACTAGCATTTAACTAGTGCTAAACTGGTACTAAACCAGTGAGAAACGGGAGACTAATTACTGTTGAACTACCGTTAAATATCTTATACAGTAGAGCCTCGGTTTTCAACCGCAATCCGTTCTAGAAGGCGGTTTGAAAACCGATTTGGTCGAGAACGGGGCCGTTGTACTGTACTAGTAAGAAACGGGTGCTGAACTAATGTAAAACGTGGGAGAAATTGGTGCTAAATGTGTGTTAAATGTATAGAATTTGTGTTAATCTGGTATCAAACGAGTTTAAACTAGCAAGAAACTGCGTTGAACGAATGGGCACCTGCTGCTAAACAAGGGCTAATCTTCTGATAATCCAGTGTTTGAGAAACTGGAGCTAAACTAGCATTGAACTAGTGCTAAACTGGGACTAAATCAGTGAGAAATAGGAGACGAATTACTGTTGAACTACCGTTAAATGGCTTCTAATACTGTGCTAAACCTGTGCCAAAATCGTGTTAAACCAGCACTAAACTGGTGCCTCAACTGCTCCTAAACCAGCATTTAAACTGGTGTTAAACCAGTATGAAATTTGCACAAATTAGATAAAAATATGCACCAAACCAGTGTTAAACTAGTGAGAAACTCTTGCGAATCTGGTGTTAAAGACAAAGACAAAACTAGTGTTGAATTGGCATTCAACTGGTGCTAAACTTGTGTGAACCTAGATCAAACAAGTGAGGGATTGCAGCTAAACTAGTGCTAAACTGCCGTTAACGCAATGCTGAAGAAACACGAGCTAACCATTGCCTCTCAAATGATATTACACGACCGTATGAAAAATAAACGCATCCCCTCCATGAAATACGAGAGAAGCTCTCTGTTGCCTCACGTGGTCACAGCGCTTCCGGGTCGACCTTAATGACTATTGACCGAAAAAAATAGAGTGTTGCTGACTCTAAGCGATGCTGACGTTTCAATCATCCCCTTGGCGGGTGCTCCTTTTCCCCCGGCCCCGGTCCTGAAGGATGTGGCAGAAAGAGGGCGCTGGCCCAAATTCTGCGCCCGCCACACTTCGGAGATAGATCAGCGCAGGTGCTTCTTTCCTCTACACTCACCTCCTTTCAACGGCAAAATTCTAAGTAGCTCAGATTTGCTCTGATATTTAGATGACGCTAACTACTGCTAAACTACCGGAATTTCCGGCCTACTAGCCGCGACTTTTTTCACACGCTTTCAACCCTGCGGTTTCTGCGTTTATGTAGTTTGTGTATTTTTTTTTTTCACGGCCGCAAGGGGGCACTCTCGCGGAAAAGGTAAGAATGAGACCGGTCGAATATGTGCCGAGGGAGTGACTTTCACCGGCCCTGTTAGCGCTAGCGGAGGCACTGTGCTAGCGTGTTGCTGCTGTGTTCCTGGCATGTCTCAGTGATATTTACCAGTAAGTTTTGTTTTAACCAGCCCTGTTGGTGTTAGCGTAGCGCTAGCTTTAGCGCGGCACTAGCGTTAGCACTAGCATTAAACTCTTCCTGTGTACCGTCTTTGTAAATATCTCGTGTTTCAATGTGATTTTCAATGTGAGCACTTGCGGCTTTCACACAGCTACGACGTATGTATGTACCAAATGGTATTTCCTTTACAAATGGACCCGGTGAGCCTTGTAATCAGGTGTGCTCTGTAGGCCGGGAATTATGGTACTGTAAACTGATGATAGACGATTGATACATTGGTGCTGAATCTGGTGCTGAATTGATGTTAACCCAGTGCTAAAATTGTCTTTAACTAGTGCTAACATTGTTAAACGTGTGTTAACTAGTGTTACACCAGTACAAAACAGGTGCTAAACTATTATCAAATTGCCGTTGATGGTGGCAAACTTGCTAAATGTATGTCCAATTGATGCTAAACTGCAGTTAAACTAGTCCTGAACTGGTCCTAATCTCATGTTAAACTGGTACCAAACTAGTGTGGCACTAGTGTTAGATTGGTCTTGAAGAAGTGCAAAACTAGTGTTAAATTAGCATTAAATTGGCGTTTTAAATTTAGCTCCTGTTAAGCTAACTATTGATAAATTGGTGACAAAGTGGTGCTAACCTAATGTTCAACCAGTGTGAAAAAGGTTCCAAAAAGAGTTTTAAACTGATGCTAAACAAGTCTTGAACTGTTTTGGTGTAAAACTACCGCGAAAATGTGAAAGGTCATTTTGTGGACACGTGCAATATTTTGACGCGCTATGATGTAACATTCATATCAAGCTAGCTCAGCTAACTAGCACAAGTTGCTGTGTGTGTTTATACTTGTGTGTCATCTTCAATATCCTGTGACATCCCCACCCCCGCCCAACACACACTCTGAGGGGAAACACAAGGCTAAGATAAAGCTGTAGCAGCCTTGCTAGTAAACAACAATAATAATCCCGAGTCACATGACCCGCAGGAAGTGGTATTACCATAGTCGGCCGTGACGTCGCTATTCTGCGCTCGAATGACAGCGCTCAGCAACTTATAAATAGCGCTTAGCTTCCTGCGCGCTATATTGTCCTGTAAGCTACACCATTATTGTATTGTTGGCATTCAGAAAAACTGGACAAAACATTAGCTACACCTGCAAAAACTACTACATGAACTGTATTAAAAAAAATAAAAATAAAATCCACATTTGGATGGGTAGGATGAAAAATTCAACATTTGAAACGATCAATTCGTTAGTTAGTGAGGAATGCTATGATTTTTATACTGTCCCTGAAAGCAACACTGGACTACTTCAGCACATAGATTCACATCAGGCAACATTTTGGAGCATTGAAGCATATCATAAAAAATATATATTTACAATGTCAAGTGACAGATATATTGCATACATTTTGGGGGGTGTTTTGCTTAAAAATAAAAAGCAATATTTTGGCAACGTGCTTTCCTCTGCACATCAAAAAATAAAAATTCAACAACGCCCCCTGCAAGCGACAATGACGCTGTGTTATGAAAATGACAAATGTGTTGAGAAAATGAGAAAAAAAGATAGCTGGGATAGACTATAGCACGCCCCCGACCCTAGTGAGGATAAGCGGTCCAGAAAAAAATGAATGAATTACTATTCGTGGAGTAAGTGACAGGGTAAAAGTCATTTTTCTGAGAGGATAAAGTATATATGCCTGTGAGTATTGTTATATTATCTGTCTACACGTGTTGCTCCAATGTTGGTGTTCAAATATCCATTGCATCTAAAATCGATGCTAACACTTTGCATGTCAGTGATGTTTTACATTATTTTAGCATCAAGCTAGCAGGCTAAAAGACTGACACGATTTTGGCCACACGTGCTAGTATAGTGCTAGTATCTTAGTAGAAGTATATTATGTGTAACATATACATAGACGCACTGGGGGGCATGACATCAATTCTACTAAAGTGAGGGTAACGCGGTACCCTGACCAAGTCGGGAGAGTGGGACCACCGGCATGAACTTCAGGTGTAATGAAAATGAAGAAAAACAGTAACATTTAGACATTACATCCTTTGCCACGCCTATTGTTCAAAGATAGCTGGGATAGACCCGAGCACACCTGTGACCCTAGTGAGGATAAGTGGTCCAGAAAATTGATTATCTGTCTACATGTGTTGCTCCAATGTTAGTGTTCAAATATGCATTGCATCTTAAAATCGATGCTAACAATTTGCATGTCAGTGATGTTTTACAATTATTTTAGCATCAAGCTAGCGGGTTACGGGGCACCCTGACCAAGTCGGGAGAGGGGGACCACCGGCATGAACTGAAGGTCTGTGCCAGGGCGTGTCCCCCCCCACCCCCATCCTCCCCGCTTCCGGGCGGGATTCAGGATGAGGTCATCAACGAGAAGTGAAGGAAGGAACGAACGGTGTCCCTATGGAGGCACCAGAAGATGCCAAGCGCGAACTTGTTTTGAGGTCGCGCGGGTTTGCCCGCGTTCGCGACGCGAGAGGACGGAATTGGAGCCCAGCGGCGGATGTCATGCCAACCGTTGCGAGGGAACTCATCCCATCCCTTTCCCCCTTTTGCATCCTCACCTGCTCCATGATTTTCAGCGCGCCTCTTCTTCTCTCCTCCCGACCCGGGCCATGGCGGCCCCGGACTCTCCCAGGATTTTCTTCGTATTACTCGGAGGGTATTCCCAACGACTCTCCTCCTGGGATGCGCGCTTTATCCAACATTTATCTTGTCACGGGTGGGGGGGGGGAATAAATACTCCCGCTCTCTTCCGTCGTACACACGCACGCACACACATTTCTGCGTGTCGCTTCCCTTTGCTCTTTGCCCCCCTTCCCCCTTTCCCGCTGCAGTCGGTTAGAGCAGCCAATCACAGGGGAGCGGCGGGAAGGGCGGCCGCCTCGTGATTGGCCGAGCCCTGGACCTATGACTCCCCGCCCAGCTGTCCCTCTCATGCTTCCCTAAAAAAAAAAAAAAAAACTCTGTTGCCAATGACGACAGCAGCCGACACGCCATTGGGCGAATTTACAAGCCACGCCCCCCTGATTATAGTTCGCAAGGGTGAGGGTGGGGTCATTTGAGGAAAAGCATGTCGGGACGTGTAGTTCTCTTTTGCGGGAGGAGGTCGGACAGTCTTGGCGAGCGCGGTGGGGGGAACGCCACACATCCTTCCCAGGGAAACTCCCACCGAGCAAATAACAGGAACCCCACTAGTGGAGGGGAGAGTACGACAACACGAACACGCACAGACTCAAGGTTGTCCCGCTTCACTCGCGGGCAAAGCCGGACGCTCCGCTCGTGCGTGATGCCCCCACAAATAACGAAGAAAAATAAGGAAGCACAGCGATAAGTGCAAGAAGCAGACGAAGAAGAAATAAGTGCTCAGTGATCTAAAAAAAAAAAAAAAAAGGGCTGTGGAGTGCATACAGATGAGCGGTGTGTCGATTGGTTGAAGCCACTGGCCGCCACCTTGGTACTCCCAAAACGTGTAGAGGACATGTTTTACAGGTTGGATTATGGTGGTTTTTTTTTTTTTTTTTTTTTTTTTACCCAAAGTTTGGCATGTAGAATTAAAAGTGGTCGTGTGAGCTTGACATTTTTCAGTTCTGGTAATATGAAGGATTTTTAATTCGATTTGGTAAGCCAAAAAAAGGCTAAGTGCAAAAGGTAAGACATAAAACACCGTGACGACCAAGAAACCTTGGGCCCGATTTCCGTGACATGTCAACTTTTCCCAAAATACACTATGAAGCACTATCAACATAACATAGCAAAAAACTAAGCATTTTTTTTTGTAATAAAAGCATAAAATTTTGAGTTAATCAGTTAGATACATTTTGGAAATAAGAACACACAATGGGAAAATACATGCGAAATGCATTGTTCTCTACGACGTCCTATTTCAGACATAAAATTTAAACTTGTTCCCTCTGATTTGAAAATCAAATTCAATTTGCAGAGTTCTGTATTATGAAATTCATCAGAAATTTCACAGAAAATCCTTATCCACTGATGAAGTTTGGGAAAATATTGACATCGCTCGGCCTATAAAGGTGAAACAGAGAGTGAACAGTGAACAACAACAACCGGACACAAAACTTTGCTCAAGTGAATTAAGCTCATCAGAAAATGAAAAAAAAAACCTTTCCAAACAAATTTTAACAGTGTCAAAGTAAATCTTTCTAACTTACCTGTTGAATGTTTTCTCAGCCACGAAACTAGCGATAAACGCACAGGTCGACATGGTTGTTTTGGGAATATCAAGATGGCGGATGGCAACTTCAGTTTTGGTGGCCAATGAGCCATCCAGTCTTATTATTATTATTTTTTTTAGATCAGCGTAAATGTTGGCTTGATTAGAAGTTTTTCCCAATGGTGTAAATGGAAAAACCTCTAACGCGTTTCAGTTTACCTATTGCAAATTCAGCACATTGTTGATTTATTATTATTTTTGTTTCAGATATGGCATAATTCACCATATCGCAAGATACACTGTACTTTTTTTGAGTCTTTAAAATAACAGAATGAATAGAGATGTGTGCAGTACTGTATTTTTAAGAGTTTACAACGCCTTTAAGCATATGGAAAGTTTTTATAATAGTACGTTAATGTGTGGGGAATATGTAAAAGAGTCTGGGGAGGATTAAAAATGTGTGTAATCAAAAATGTGTGCTCGTTAGTTTGCGGCGTATGTTAGCATTGCATATGTAAGCGTTAAACTAGCAGGCCATTCTTCAAGCAATGTTATTTAGTTTTGTTTTGATTTTTTAAAGATGCACACACTAAAAATACACAATGTTTAATCACTTTTGCTTGATGTTTAGTTTAACAGTAAAATTCAACTGGGCTGGGCCTCAGGATTTGAGGGCAAAGGGTTTAAAATTGACTTGTGGTCCTTTGTACTGTATATAAGGATTTTGTTTTCTTAACTATAACCGTGCATCTTTTATGAACATTGAAATTAGCATTTAAATACACTTCCGTGCATTCGAGCTCACAGGCACGCTGCACTAAAATGAACTTTTGCATGATGGATTGCGATGTAAATCAGTGGCGCCCTCTGCTGTCCCAAAAGGAGCACCACATATACTTACGGGCCGTCTTTGAAATCATCTTTATTGAACACAAAATCCATGATCACTATTGAGACAACAAATAACCTTTGGTGGTAAAGATAAAATAAATAACAATAAAATAAAGGTGATCGTTTTAGTACGTGTTTTCAACTACTGCGATGGTTCTAACCCATATTGTGCTGATTTGTCTCACGCACACGCACACAAAACATCATCGTGGACTAATTCAATCATTCGGAAGAGTCCATCTGTTGTTTTCTGCATGGAGAGGCCTGAATGGTCCAGCCACTGGTTGTCCTCCCTGAAACAGACGATGCCTAATCACGTCACACGTCATCTGCTACATACTATTTGGACATTTCCCCATCGTTAAATGGTTTCTTACGCATACAAAACACGTTTAGAGTACAAGCGGAAAAAATGATCATATTTACGTAATGCCTTTAAACGCACCCTCACCCTCGTCCGCGATGGAAGCAGTTGGGATGCCAGGGAGGAAAGGCGCCTCCTTCTCGTCCTCCTCGTCGCCCTCCACACGGCCGCCATCATCCTCACAACATGTAGATGATGTACGAGAGGAAAACGAGACCCATGATGGCGAAAAACATCAATACCATAATGTCCACCATGATTGCGGTGACGACAAAAACGAGCTGCGGGAGAAGCGAGCTGGGCGGGAGCCAATCGAAGACTTCGGCTACAATCGGAAGACTTCGGAAATAGGCACGGTCCTGACGAATGCACAAATCAAAATAGTTTTTTTTTTTTCAGATACAAAAGGCCGAAATTAAGCATATTTACGTTTCATAACGACCCTATTGATCAGATGGAAATTCGTTTAAACATCGTTCATTTGCCTTGTTAAAATTCCTTAATGATTTCATGGTCTACATCTAAGACGAACACGGGTCGAACTTGGTCACCAGCTTTCGAATCAGTTTCTACGAATTTATTTGATTAATATGACCTTGCGAATTCTTGTTAAAAAAAAAAAACAAGGTATTTTAAATTCAAATTGTACGGCGCATCATGTGGTGTCATACCAGTAACCGCGACAGGTGGCAGTAAAGAAACCACATAGTTCACCATAGAAGAAAAACCCCCGAAAGTTAACACGGCGCTAAACAACGACTTTCTGAACATCGATTTTATTCCGTAATTATGAGAAACGTATCACATAATTCTGTGAAATGTTTCAGTTGTCAATGACTGCTCCAGTTCTGGTTGTGTACTTTTAATAAAACTATACATACACGTGCTACAGTGTGACATATTCATTAGACACTGTGGAATCCTGCACATCTAAGTCGTACTAAAATCATGAAATAGAACGATGTTGGACATTTATGGGCATAATTATGCAATGTACTGTTATTTTGTTGTGCCACATTAAAATGTGGCTGTATCTATTTCTTAAAGAACAGTACTTTTTGCCACATCTGGTAATTACTATTAAAAAAAATAATTGTCAGACTTAATTATTTACTAAATGGACCCTCCTTCCTTTTTTCCTTCCTGCTTACCTTTCATTTTTCCTCTCACCTTGGTTACCTTTCATACAGTTGAAGGTACTTAATTAAATCTTGCGGAAATTAATGCAACATTTCTATTCAAAAACATAATTCTCACAATAATTGTGTGGCATTTAACAAAATGCAATGATTTTAGTGATCCTGACTGACCTGAAACAGGAACGATTTCATCTGATCAGACAGTGAGACAAAAAATAATAATAATGTAAAAGATATTTGTGCACAGTGGATCTAAACCTCTGGTTTCAACTGTATTTGTATGTAACTGCCACTCATACATCCTTTATCCTTTCTTCTGGCCTCATTCATCCTTCATTTCTTCCCTTCCCTCCATCCTTTCCCCCTTGTCTTCCTCCTTTCATTTATTATGCACTTTACTGCTGCTTAACATCCCTTTCTTTTCCATCCTTCCTTTCCTAACCACATCTATCCCACTTCAATTCTTTATTCCTACTCTTCATTTCTTTAATCTTTCCCTTTTCGTCCACCCGTCTTCCCTTTAGTTCATCCTTCCCTTTCTGAACTTTTCAGCACCATACCTGCCATTCATCCTTTCCTTTCTGAATTTTTTAGTACCATTCATCCTTTCTTCCTGCCTTGCACCCTTTTGTCTTTTCTTCCATTGCTGTATTCGCCCTCTATTTTCTTCATTTCATACTTTTTTCCCGTCATCCTTTTCTCCTTTTCATGCCTTATCTTCTCTTCCATCTTCATTTCTTCCATCTTTCCTTCCGCTTTTATCCACCCGTCTTTCCTTTAGTTCATCCTTCCCTTTCTGAATTTCTTACCACCATTCATCCTTTCTTCCTGCCTTGCACCTTTTTGGTTTTTCTTCCATTGCTGTATTTCTTCATTTCACACTTTTTTCCCCGTCATCCTTTCCTTCCTTATCTTCTCTTCCATCTTCCCCCTTTCATCCACCCATCTTTCCTTTAGTTCATCCTTCCTTTTGAGCACCATTTTCTTTCTTCCATTGCTGTATTCGCCCTCTCTTTTCTTCATTTTGCACTTTTTCCCCATCATCCTTTCCTTCTTTTTCATGCCTTATCTTCTCTACCATCCTGTTTTTATTCGTGCCAACTTTCTTCCTCACTATCTTCTCTCCCTTTTCCTTCATGGACCCCTTTTCTACTTTCATTCCCTTTTTTTTCCCAACTTTCTTCCATTTAACACCAGCATTCCTTTCATTCAATAAGCCCCTCTATCATTCTTTCATCCTTTTCTTTATTTTTTCCAGTCTACCATCCATCTTCTTAGCTGCTCATCCTCACAAGGGTCGAGATAGTGCTAGAGATGGAGACAATTTAGATTGTCCACTTAATGTTGCAAGTTTTTGGGATGTGGGAGGTAACCTGGTGCCCGGAGGAGAACATGCAAACTCGACACTGGGAGGGGATCGAACCCGCGTCCTCAGAACCGTGAGGCCAACGCTTTACCAGCTGAGCTACCATTCCTCTCACCCTTTATTTTTAGGATCATCAAAACGTTTTTTTTTTTTCTTTAAAATGACATTTATATTTTTGCATTTCTTGTTAATTACAACATGTGTGTGTGTACCTTTGCCACCTCCGCGGACTTCGGTGAAAAAATAAAGACGCTTCAACGTTCGGAACTTCAAAATGTTGTCGTGTACATCAGGAACTCACTCACCCCCAACAAACATATCAACAAAAACAAAATTTCCTAATCTTTCTGTCGCACCGGCTTGAAGAATTTACGATGGTCCCACCCACAGATTTGTGTCAACCACCTTACGTTTGGAAGTGTGACAACTACGTGGTTCAGTGGTTAGAGCACTGGTTTGTTAACCAGGATTTGTGGGTTTGTATCCCGCTCGGACCTCCAATCCCATCCAACTTTTATTGTTTTTTTGAACCCACAATGATATCCTCGTCTGTTTTTCTTCACGTAAAGGTGAATTATTGCTTGCAGGATATCTTTCGCAATGCATGTCGGACAATCCTAGAGACTAGAATTCCTCACTAGAAATCAATCGGCGAAGTGTGCACAATAAAAACAAGTTGAGAAGAATTACCCGGATGAAAAGTGAAATGCGCAATTGTAATTTTATTTTAGGAGAGGTTGTTTTGTTCTTTCAAGAATTCTAGAAACTAGAATTCCTCAATAAAATAAGATTTTAAGAGTACTTTTGAAAAACATAAAAAGGCTCGAGCACTTTTGATAAAAGACTCCTCTAATACAATTATAACGGGGATCATTGGATTTTCACTATTCAGGGCCTTGTCCCTATCTGCCACAGATAGCGAGGGGATGACTGTATATGCAATATATTGTAATATGATCATGTTGTTCATGTGGCAGTGTGGTGCTGAGATGACACCAAATTTAGTTCAGTGTGCTGACACAATAGTTAAATTTAGCAGGCCGCCACACCCTTTCCAGTCATCCTTTTCGAGCAGATAGACGTCTCCCTGTCAATAAAACGAGACAAGCAGAGTCCAGTGCACTTTATTATTGACTTTTGCTCAGAAATTCATAAGAAATAACCTGCAGGAATGCAACCTCACAGCAGATATAAGTTAAAATGTCACTGAAGATTATATTAACGCTATGATTACAAATCAATGGAGGCCCGTGATGATATTTTAAAATCTACAAGCAGGTACAGACTACTGAGACAAAAACACGATGCACTGAGGTGTGCTGCTGATAAGACCCTGACAAAAATGTCCTTTGCGACACGTGGCCGTTGAGGGTGACGGACGGACTTCACATAGCTTTCACTTTGATCTGCTTCATCTTCATCTGCTTCTTCTCGATCTTCTTCTGCTCTCGTCTCTGAGCCGCTTCCTGAACAAAAGGAAACAATGCAAATGTTTGTGATCATTACAAAACAAGCACAACACCAGAAACTGCTTCGTTTGGTTGTTGCGGGACCTCGAGGCGGCGCTGTCTCTCGGGGTCCTCCTCGTTCATGATCCTTTCCTTCTCGGCCCGCTTCTTCTCCTCGCGGCGGGTCTGTGCGGCCTCCTGGCGCTGAGCGTGGGTCTGCTTAAGAAAGTTCTCCTCCACGCGGGCACGGTTGCGGTCTGCCTTCATTTTCCCCTGCGGGGTGGAGAAGGGTGACAAAAAGACTTTTGTGCTCTAGTCTGTTTGGTTTGAATTTGTTTGTGTCGTGTGTGTCTGTTTGGTATTCGTGTTTGTTTCTATATTGGTTTACAAGTTTAGGCATGCGTTTGTTGTGTCACCATGGTGAATTTGTGTGTATTTAGTTTTGTTATAGTTGTTCGGTGTTAGTGTGTTTGGGCAGTGTGTGTTTTTTGTGTTGTTTGGTTTGAGTTTTTTGTGTGTTATACATGTTAGTACGAGTGGGTGAATGTGGTATTGTGTGTATGTAATGTGTGTTTGGTTTTGTTATATGTGTTGGTATGAGTGGGTGAGTGTGTTTTGTGTGTTTGTATTTGAGGGTTGTGTGAGTGTATGTAATCTGTCTTTGGTTTTATTATACGTGTTGGTATGAGTGGGTGAATGTGCCATTGTGTGTTTGTTTTTGGGTCTTGTGTGAGTGTATGTAATGCGCGTTTGGTTTTGTTATACGTGTTGGTATAAGTGGGTGAATGTTGTATTGTGTGTTTGTATGTAAAGTGTATTTGTATCTGTGTATTGTGTGAGTGTATGTAATGTGGTTTGGTTTTGTTATTCGTGTCGGTATGAGTGGGTGAATGTGGTATTGTGTGTTTGTATGCGTGTTTGGTTTTGTTATACGTGTTGTATGAGTAGGTAAATGTGGTATTGTGTGTTTGTATGCGTGCGTGTTTTGTTTTGTTATTTGTGTTGGTATGAGTGGGTGAATGTGGTATTGAGTATGTATGTGTGTGTTGTGTGAGTGTACGTAATGTGCATTTGGTTTTGTTATATGTGTTGGGATGAGTGGGTGAACGCGGTATTGTGTGTTTGTATTTGTGTGTTGTGTGAGTGTATGTAATGTGTTTGGTTTTGTTACAGGTAATTGTTATTATTGTAATTTAGTGTTGTTGCATGTTTGACATTGGTGTATGCATATTTGCGTTTTAATGTGGGGGTAAGTGTGGTTCTCTGTGTGTATATATTTGGCATTGCATAAGTTTGGTATTCAGTGCATGTATGTTTTTGTGTCCATCTATTTTCTTGTTGTGTAAGTGTTCTTACCTCTCTGTTGAGACGCAGCTTCTTGACTTTATCGATGCTGTAGATGACCATGTTCATGAGGGGCAGCAGAGCGTCCATATCTTTGGGAGAAGTGTTGCCCATTCCAGGCACTGCAAGACAAAAATACATAAATAAATAACTGGGAACCACATTAATGACACCAAACGGGATGTTTCTTCTGTGAGTGTTGTAATAAAGACCAAATGGCTACCGTTAAATGTAAACAGCAGGGTCTTCTTGGTTTCAGGCAGCTTTAAGGGCTGACCCTCCCTTGAAAAACAACACAGGGTATTTTCCATTCAAACAAATCAGAAAATGTATTTTTTTAAATTACATATTTGAAGTAATGAGATTCTCACTCTTGCATAACCTTTGGACCAGAAAATTGGTCCGAAAAATGGATGGACTCGATCTTGTCGGCGTGGTTGGTGATGTAATGAACCATCTGTGTAACACAATCACACAAAATTACAGAAACAAATGGAAAAAAAAATCATATACTTAAAAATATATACATATTTTAACAAATGTCACCTTATTGTCCATCACGCCATCTGTGACCTCACCCATCTCTGTAAGAATAGTTAAAGAGTCTGGAAGGCCGAACTTGGCTCCGGACTTTGGCTTGTCGCCACAGAACTCACTCTGCACACAAACAGTAACGACGCCAGCCCCAACTGATTGTTTACGTACTGTTAGCATCTTTCATGGCTCATGCAAACCGGCGACTAAATGAGGTGCGGTCAGGTATTTACCAAGTCCTGCATTTCCTTCTGGAGGCGGGCCATCGCCTTCTTAGTGCCCACAGCAAACACAAACGTGTCCATATCCTCATCATTTAGAGTCACTTTAATTTGCTACACACATAAAGACAAAGACGTGCAGTGTTTACTGGACAACTCAGCTGTTGACGCTTTCCCTCTGCACAAGCATAAGTGGAGCTTCCTTGCTGAGCAGATACCAACCACTTGGTCACAGGTGGGCCTCATCATCCTGGCCAGAACATTGAGCAGGTCTTGCCTCTTCAGGAACTGCAAGCACAAAAACAAGCACAACCCTAATTAAAAGGGATTTTTCACAAACACAACATTACCACTCTTATGCTCTGCACTAATTCCCACATGCACAGAGCTACTTCACCATACATGCGGTACACTATCACACAATCTTATCACACTATAGAGCTCGTGCACGTGATGTCACCATTTTCACGGCGCCATATTGCTGGTCAAAAAGAGCTGCTCGACAGTGTGGGGGACATTGAACCGGAGCAGAATATACACAATGCCCGAGACTTGTTGGTGCTGTTGGTTGTCATAACAAATGAGACAGATAGTCAAAGAGATCATTCTATGGAATACCAGCTGAAAAGACCAGAAAATATCGATGGATTTCGCCAATTAAACGTGATGGATGGTGCCCAACCAAATACACATGCCTGTGTAGTGATCACTTCAGGTAGGAATTAATCTTCTCAATCTCAAATTGCCAAAAAGTATTTATAATGGCAAGTTGGCTCATTTGAGAACAATGCGTTTAAAAAAAAAAAAAAAAAAGACAAGAGTCGTCTCCAACATATACGAAAGCGTGTTGCGGCCACACACTAAACTTCGGTAAACCTCTCCCTGACAGAAGTTTTTGTTCTCAAATGAGTCCAATGCGTATTTAAAAAAAAAAAGAAAATAAAACGCCGGCCACACAAAGGTTTACGTAGGTTAACGTGTGGCCGCAACATGTTTCCGTGTACGGGCACTGAAGCCTATCCCAGCGGTTTATTTTCTTTTTTATAAATACACATTGGACTCATTCCAGAACAATGCACATTTAAAAAAATACTTCTGTGATGGAGAGGTTTATCAAAGTTTAACGTGTGGCCGCAACACGCTTCTGTGTACACAGGATCAGAATCGCGACCTAATGAATTGAATTAATGAATGCGAGTTTGTGTAAAACCAGGGGTCATTATTTCAATATTATTTGTTTTGAAAATAACTGAGTGGCTCCATCACTATGTGAGATTTATTCTTAAGAACAAATCCAGCAACAAAGTATTTGTATGCGTCCAGACTTTTCTACGCTTTCAAACTCTTCTGTGTAAATCTCGACGATTTACTCACCAGATCCATGTTGAGATCCAGTTGTCCAAGACAAGCGGAAACAGGTTAACAGTCCACTTTCTTATCAGCGGAAACATCGACTTGGAAATTAAATATGGGTCCTCTATGCCAAGTGTCTCTCATTTTTCCACGTACCTTCGTTTATTATCACCTTCTAAATGTTTAACGGTATGGGACAAAACTCTGGGTGTCATGCTATAAGACATTTTCGTGCCGTCTCCAACCGACTTAGCATTGAAGAATGCTTTGCAAGACCGTCAATGTGGGCAGTCACGTGACTTCGGTGACGTAGGTGCACGAGCTCTCTAGTATACTATCCTGGCATTACCCCTTTCCCTACATTACACTAACCTTGAGCTGTATGAGCATGCCCTCACAGCAGACGCGTCCAGAGCACCAAAGGTTGTAGACGTGTTCATTTTCCTGATTGAGCTTCCCCGTGCTCACTGCTTCTTTGCTTGTGCCATCGTCGCCTGTGTGTGCCAACCGCAGTTTTCGAGTTATTTTATCATGATAAAACCTCACCCCAAACAATCACGGGCGACTCACCCACAAGAGCAAAGTTGCTCTCCAGCAGCTCTCTGTGAGAGTTGAACCAGGACTGAGCCAGGCGGCTGTTCTTGTTCTTGCCGATGATGTAGTTCATGATATAGGCCAGCAGGCCTGTCACCATCAGGATCTCCATGTAGTAGCTCTCCCAGCTATTCTGAAGATGGGCCGGAACCTGACCACAAGCAAACAACAATAAGTCTCTATTAAACACCATCCCCACTTCAGGTGCAGGTTAGAAATTAAAGAAGCAACTTTGGACACAGCGATGAGGCTCGGAAGTCTTTAAAACTGTCAACATATAGTACTCAGTTGTGGAGAAGTGTTCTACTCTATTTTTGCTGATTTTATGGGAGCAAGGCTAAACCAGCACCCAGGGACACACTTGTGCACCCAGCATAAGTAAGACAACACCCAATGCACAAGAATTTGAGCACGTTTCCCTTTGGGTTGTCTGCTGGCTTGCCTGTATTACAGCACCACGGAAGGACCCAAGAGAACATGTCAACTCCACACAGGTGGTACCGGGATTTGAACCCCGGTCCTCAGAACTGGGAGGCCAATGTTCCACAACCAGTTGCACCACCATGCTGCCCCTAGATTTCATCGCTATGTTAAATGTTCAGGTGACATTTAAAAGACTACATTATGGTCTTTTTACAATGTTCACATGGCAATTAAAATGGCTATTTTGGTCTTGCTATAAAAATAGGAACTTACTTTCATTCAGCTTTGCTTTAAATTCTACCGTAATTCCCGGCCTGCAGAGCGCACCTGATTATAAGCCTCACCCAGTACATTTGCAAAAGAAATACCATTTGGTACATACATACGCCGAAGCTGTGTAAAAGCCGCAAGTGCCCACATTGAAATACAAGATATTTACAAAGAAAGACGGTACACAGAGAGTTTAATGCTAGCGCCGCCGTGTTAATGCTAACGCTGGCACTGCTGCACTAACGCTAATGCTGCGCTAACAGGGGCGGTTAAAAAAAAACCATACTGGTAAAAATCACTTAGACACGGCAGTAACACGCTAACACAGCGCTAACAGGGCTAGACTGGTAAAAGTCACTTCCTCGGTACATATATTCGACCGGTCTCACTCTTACTTTTTCCGCTCGACTGCCCCCTTGCACCCGTTAGAAAAAAAATTTGAAATTAGCTGCATCACCACATAAACCGCAGGGTTGAAAGCATGTGAAAAAATTTGCGACTTATAGGCCAGAAATTACGGTACTTTGTCTGGCGTAAAACATTTATAAAAGTCTACATTTTCTCTGGCATTAAATTCATTCAGGAAGTGTTTGATGTCTACTATATTTGACAGACAAAAAAAAAAAAAAAAAAAAGGGATGAGTGATAAAAATAATCTGAGGCGAGGCTTTAAGAGTTTAACAGATTTACCGTGTGAATTATGAGAGGGTCTTTCATGGGATGGCCCGTCTTCTCCATGTCTCCAATCCCCTCAAACTCCTCCTGGTCATATTTACTGTAAATATCCTGATCCTGAAGCACAAGTCACAGAAAAAAATACATTGAATACAATTTCTGAAACATATACAGTACATAAAGTTGAAGAAACCGCACACATAAATACGGCAACAAACAAGCTTCCCCACATTACGGTCCCCCAACATACACACAACCTCTCCCATATGCACTGAACCCTTAAAAACACAATACCCAACCCATATATTCTCTCTACACCACTGCAGACTACACTACTACAATGGTACTACAACAGTACACATCAGCCTAACCTCACAATACACAGTACACCAACTCCTCACACACATAAAAAAAGCACAACACTACACTACCTTCACACACAATAACTCAACTAATCATCCTACAGGGGGTCGATCAATATAAATTTTTTGTTAGGACGATGGATATTTTTAGTGAGGGCGGCACGGTGCCTCAGCTGGTAAAGCGTTGGCCACACAGTTCTGAGGTCCCAGGTTTGATCCTGGACCCGCCTGTGTGGCGTTTGCATGTTTTCCCTGTGCCTGTCTGGGTTTTCTCCGGGCACTCTGGTTTCTTCCCACATCCCAAAAACATGCAACATTAATTGGACACTCTAAATTGCCCCTGGGTCTGATTGTGAGTGCGAACGTTTGTCTCGATGAGCCCTGCGATTGGCTGGCAACCAGTTCAGGGCGAAACCCGCCTCCTGCCCTTTGACAGCTGGAATAGGCTCCAGCACTCCCCGCGATGCTCTTGAGGATAAGCGGTCCACACGCTAGACTACAGTACTTCACTCATCCGGTCACATAAGCAAATACACGGACACAACATTACAGTCTGTCACGTAACCTGCGCGTCCGAGTCATCAAAACCGTCTTGACCATCCTCCAGCTCCACCGTGGCCTCGTCTTCATCCTCGTCTTCATCGTGCTGCGAGGAAGGGCTGCCCCGCGCTGGCGGCGGCGGGACAGTGCCTGACTCGGACGCCGCGTCATCGCTCGTATCTTCGAACTCGGCAAAGTCGTTGTCGTCGAAGTCAGCCACATCCTCGCCATCGTCAAAGTCGTCGTTGTAGCGCCCTCTCGAGACGGGGAGGGCCAGGAGCAGCAGCAGCAAGGAAGACAGCCGGAGGAGGGTCAAATGTTGCATGGTGTTGCTTGAGCAGGATGTCGAGGAAACAAACAAGAGGGAAAAGTGACCATCATTAAATATTTGTCATCTTTTTTTCTATAATCCTTAAAGCACATTTGCTTAGGACATGCTAAAGAAACACACTCCAAAAAATATGTAGTGGCTGGTAAAAGGTTGGAAATTCCTACATTGGAGTTTGTGAGTTAAAAAAAACATAATTTTGTTTTCAATGGTACGGAGGCTTTTGAAAGCAACTACAGTGGTGCTTTGACTTGAAATTTCTATTTGTTCTGAACGCTAAACTGAACTTTCCCCTTTCAAATGAATAGAAATTTCAATACATTTCAGTCTACCCAAAAACACAAAAATTTGTAACATGTTCTTAATTAAAAAGAATAGCACAACACACTTTTTTACGATAAAAACACAGTACTAACAATGGAATTGGATGAAAAGATTTTCTTTTTTTTTTTTTTAAATCACGATTGTGCTCCTGGTGTGCAAAGCTTGCCCACCAGGGGGAAGTATATTACAAACATAATAACACACAAACATGGTCACAAATAATCTGCAGTAATATTCGTTTTTTGTAGAGCATGTGCCTTTAAGTATTACTATTTGCTTTGTCTATGTTCTTGTAATATTTGTGTCCAAATATCAGTTGTTGAAAGGGTTAGCATTAAAAGTCCCACATTTTGGCTATTTAGACCCCCATAAAGTGACGATCTCAGACAGACTCAGTATGTGTCAATTTCAAAAAACCTTGGAAAATTTCTACATGCCAAATAGTATAAAAAGTTGGTTTGACAAAATATGTACCCTTTAAGACAGTTACATGGTTGAGTTAAATACATATTTGTTGCAAGTTATATACTTACATTAATAAATGTCATTTAAAAACTTGGTCAAGATACCACTGAATAATATTGCTTTGCATAGTAAATGAATTTCAAAACATGACTTATTTGAAATGTCACGTCGGCAAGAATCGCCAAGTTGAAATCGTGTCGCAGGAACCACCTTGGCAGCACGTTGGCTCTTTTTGAGTTGTCGTGATAACATGCATAGCACAAGTGTTACAACGTTTCTATGCGTAGTTTTTAGGTTGGACACTTGACACTTGGGAATCGCACTCCCAGTGGCCTAATCCAACCCCTCCCCCCAAACCCCACTAACACTTTCTTATTAGCCACTTCTGACGCTAACACGCTAACTAGCTAGCAGCAGCAGCCCCAGTTGACAGCGGAAAGTGACACCGTAGCACTTTGTGAACCGATTCCAAGCAAAAAGAAAAGAATCGAACCATCTTACCGGGACGTTACCGCTGGGTTCGCGTTACGGTATCTGTTCTCGAGTAACCCCGAAATAATAACCCCGATAAACTACAACGACTGATTGGAGCAGGCTGTCTTGACAAGGATTTAACCTCTCAAAGTAAAACTACGGTGGCGAGACTTCTATCTGTGTTACCGCGAGAGTTTGAGTACGTCAACAACGCGAGCATTGATTGTTTTGAAATCTGTACCCCAAAAAACGCATCGTAAAGCTTAGCTAGGTCTGTATAAAAAGCAATAACGTCACTGAACTTTACAAGAGATCATTTATGTGGCAGAGCTTTCAAATACGATGCAAAATGTATAAGTGTTTATTTTTTTAAACATTTGAATGAAGTTCTAGTTAGTTACGTAGCGTAACCACACGAGTTTATTACATAAATATGTCAAATCAAGAGGTTACATGTCCGAATGTAATAATCGTCTGATTTAAAAGAAATTCTGAAAAAAAGAGTAGATTTTAAGTTTAATTTCGAACCAAAAGTTGCCTCCTTGCTGAGCTTTACAGATCTATGGTCTTACATAGACTTTTGGTTTGGTTAAAAAAAAAAAAAAAAAAACCATTATCATTGTTCCTGACAGATATGTAACGAAAAAAACAACAACTATGAGTTTAAAATAAGGATGGAAACTTGTGCAAGGGATAAAACTTAACAGTGTTGGGAAAGTTCATTTTCTACTCAAACGAGTTAAAAGTTCAGTTTACTGCTTCTGAATTAATATTTTTATACTAAGTTCACCATTCCAAACACGAAGGAGTTCATAGTTCTGTTTTTTCCCCGCAACACTGGCATTTCATTTTCCCATTCGACGCAGCTAAACCTGAAACAGCCATACCATCAATTAGGTTATTGCAAGTATTAAACAATAAAACGCACATCGCAATCTAGAATAATTGGGCGATGCGCTCATGGGACATTCATGAAATAAATCATCAAATAATTTATTGGTTCACGATTTTCAAAGATCTTAATAGTTTAGGGCTACCGATTATTATTTTAAAGTCCACACCAGAATTATGTAACACAGAAAACTGAACATGTGAACCAATAATTTATATTGTAGAGATTTCAAATCAGATGTACACATGTGAAAAGTTTTCAAACACTTGTGAATGAGTTGACGTATTGTAACAGTCTGGGAGACTAGCAACATGTTTATACTGTAAATAACTTTTACACGCTCAAATTCATTGATGTTGTGACAGAAATAATGTGCTGATACTTACAAAAAATAGAGGTACAGTCGGGAGTGCACTCTGGACCGTTCGGAAAAAATGTTAGGGTTAGTTCGGTTCGGTTTTTTCGGAGTCCCACACTATGGGTGTGGCAGAAGGTTTTCTGGTCGCGATGACCGTACCACCTACCTTGAAGAGTACCTGCATCTTTCTTTTTCGGTACTGTAGAAGAGCACTTCCATTAAATAGAAAGGCATAACCGGAAGTCGTCTAGTTGTTGTCCGCTAGCTTGACAGCTCTGTCGTTCCGAGTAAGCTATGGCTGACACTCTTTGTTGACCAAGTAGCCGTAGTATTGCAATTATAATAGCGATCTCGCGGCGTGACGGCGACCAATACTGTGATTTCCACGAATTATTTCTCTCACGGGTGGAACGAAAGGGGTCGCGGTCGCCTCCCCATAGGGGACTTCATCCGCGGTTAGCTAACGCGAGCGTGTTAGCTCTGCCCCGCTAGAATGTCGCTGCACGGCAAGAGAAAAGAAATCTACAAATACGAGGCGCCATGGACGGTCTACGCCATGAACTGGAGCGTACGGCCGGACAAACGCTTTCGTTTGGCGCTAGGAAGCTTCGTGGAAGAATACAACAACAAGGTGCGTGCATTTTCTTTTTCTTTTTTTTCTTTTTTTTTTGCAATGGGCGGCCGTTTATTAAACCCGCGCTAAAGATAGTAACGCGATGGATGCTAAAGCTAATGCTAGTTGTTTTGTGCAGTGGTTCACCAACGCGCGATGAAATCATGTGCTTGTATTGGAAATAATTTCAAACAGTATTACTTTACATACTAAATTAAAATTATTTGATTTAATTAAAAATAATGACGATATTGTGGTTTGAATTTGATTGGTTTACGTGTTAAGAAACGTTTAAAAGGCTTGTTTCTAAGTGTTTGAGAAGTTTTCAAATGATGCATTTTTTTTGTTTTGAAGTGTTAGCTTGTCTGTTAGCGCTACAAAAAAAAAAAAAAATTTTTAAATGTTGAGGGATTCTTACTTTATATTGTTTTAAATATGGGAGCATTCAAAAATCATAATATTTTGTGTAGCTTTGAACTTGAAAGACTGGTTTCTTTAGAGGTTTAAGTTAAAACGGAATTGTATTGAATGTTGAAAAATACGATGTTTTTTTTTGTTTTTTTTTGGCTCGTGTTAATGTTGGGGAATATTCAAAACATGTTTTTTAAACTGTTCGGTGCGTTCAAAAGGTACTTCGGGTTTCGTTTAAATGTTTATAGAGGTGTGAAAGTTTTTTTTTTTAATTTAGTCGTTTTTTGTAAGGATTTTAGGGATGTGATATTAATTTTTAAAATGTTTTCCAAATCTTGAAAAATCCTTCATTTACATTTTTGGAGGAACGTTCTAAAATGTGTTTTTCTTTAATATATAGGGAGTAAAATTTGCTCAAAACATTTGCTGCAGACATTTATAATGACTTCTTCCTTAAAATGATCAGGACTAAAAAAAATCCTCAGGAAGTGATGTAAAATGACTAGCTTGTGCAATTGCTTAAAATTTTTATGGATTTGTTTTAAATGTTTAGAGTGTGTTCAAAATTGTTTCTTTAAACGTGGGAATTCTTAAAAATGTATTGTATGTATTAAGTATTGTCACAATACCTTGTTTGTAAATGTTTAGCATATTTTAGAGGATTTAATCAAAATGAGTAATTACTTCAAATGTGTAGGGATTGTTCAGCAGTGACCATTATGGGTTTGCTTTTAATATCAACATTGAAGATGCTTTAAAGTCTTGTTATAAATTTTTAGGTTTGTTTAAAGTGACAACCTGCTTCAAATTTTTAAAAAAGCTTTCAAAAATGACTGATTCTGATATTTTTGTGCTTTACATGTTAAGGGATTTAAAAAAAACCGAAATGCTTTATACATCTATAATTTTTTTTAATTGTCTTCTAAAGATCAGGGGCCATCAAAAAGGATATGCTTATCTATTTAATCAGGATTTTTACATTATTAATGATTATATTCATGTGGATCTTAAACTGTCGCGTGTATGTGTGGGTGGGTGGACATTCAGGTCCAGCTGGTGGGTCTGGAAGAGGAGAGCTCAGAGTTCGTGTGCCGCAACACCTTTGACCACCCGTATCCTACCACCAAGATCATGTGGATCCCGGACACAAAGGGAGTCTACCCGGACCTGCTGGCCACCAGTGGGGATTACCTGCGCATCTGGAGGGTATGTCTATCACATTTAAACAACAGTTCCCATAGGAAAAAAATGTAATTCCCATTACACCCGAAATCTCTACACATTTATAGCGATTAATTATAGTCTTAATTACAGAAAACAGTGTCTAAATAAAGAAGATAAATGAAATTTACCATTTACGTTTTGTTGTATAGTATAAAAACAATACCACAGAGATGGGAAGCCTTCTGTGCCCAAGTTTCACGTTTGAGTAAAAAAACTGAGAAATGG
Source organism: Syngnathoides biaculeatus (assembly GCF_019802595.1). Lineage (NCBI taxonomy): Eukaryota > Metazoa > Chordata > Actinopteri > Syngnathiformes > Syngnathidae > Syngnathoides > Syngnathoides biaculeatus. The sequence goes on along the minus strand of NC_084655.1, from coordinate 16,404,264 downwards.
GCCATTAGTTCATAGACGAGGTTAAAAAAGTTTAAATGTTCATATGTAAAATAGCGTAATATTAGAAAAAAAAAACGTTATTTAGAATGTACTATTAATGGTTTATTTGTAACTAATTTAATAAAATCTATATGTAAAAGAGGATACATAGTATTTTGATTTATTGTATACAGTAAAATAAAAATATAGATTTATTGAATTTATATAAGTTTTTTAACGATCCAATTTTTGCGAAATAAAAACAACTACATTAACTCATACCAAATAAAATAATCATGTAATGACAGTATAAGTTAACAGTATAGAGAGTAAGCAGTATAGATGGGGCAGTGGTCGTCTAACATTTTTGCACCAAATATCACATCAAAACATGCATCGTGCCAGAAGAAATGACAACATTAAAATGCAGTGTCAATCAAAAATGAGAGAGGTTTTATTCCTAAAATGTATATTTTGTTCATTGTAAACTGTTGTAACATTCTGCAGTCTGAACATTCATTCATGGCAAGGAAAAAGTTAAATATAGTAAAAACAAAAACAAATGTTTATTTAATTAGAATGTATTGAAAATAAAGGTTCCATAAGAATTGTATTGCACATTACAGGTCAGTGACACAGAAACACGTCTTGAATGTTTGCTGAACAACAACAAGAACTCAGACTTCTGCGCGCCACTCACATCCTTTGACTGGAACGAGGTGGACCCTAACCTGCTTGGTAAGAACAACAAGAAGAAGAAGCAGACTCTAAGGAGCCGTTTCATGTTCAATGAGATCTGTCCTAACAATCTTCCACATTCGCAGGCACATCCAGCATTGACACCACCTGCACCATATGGGGTCTAGAGACTGGGCAGGTTCTAGGCCGCGTCAACCTGGTGTCGGGACACGTCAAGACGCAGCTCATCGCCCACGACAAAGAGGTTACTGTGATCCATTTATCTATTTCATCGTTGAAAACCCGCTCTCGGTGACTTTTACTGCTCGCACCAACATACCGTAATTTCTGGCCTACAGAGCGCACCTGATTATAACCCTCACCCAGTACATTTGTAAAGGAAACATCATTTGGTACGTACATAAGCCGCACTTGTGTAAAAGCCGCGAGTGCCCACGTTGGAACACGAGATATTTACCAAAAAAGACGGTAAACAGAAAGTGTTTTCAAAGTTTGAACACCTTAGCTTAGCTTAACATAGCAACACGGTAGCACGAACAGGGCGGGTAAAAAAAAAAAACAACAACCGCGGCAGCTACACAATAGCTACACGGTAGCACAGCACTAACAGGGCCGGTTAAAAAAAAAAAAAGAAAACCTATCTAAATCACTGAGACGCGGAAGAAACACAACAGCAACTGGTAGCGCTGCGCTAACAGGGCCGGTTAACAAAAACATACCAGCAAAAGTCACTTCCTCGACACACATATTCCACCGGTCTCACTCTTACTCTTACCTTTTCCGTTCGAGTGCCACCTTGCGACCAATAAATTCATGCACAAATTAGCCGCATCACCGCATAAACCGCAGGGTTGAAAGTGTGTGAAAAAAGTCGCTTTTTATAGGCCACAAAGTACGGTAATTGCTGCAAACAGAAAGAAGCTCGTTTACAAAAGCACAGTATGCTTAGTGACCTTTCCCACCCCTCCATAATGACTTTTCCTACTCCTCCAAAGACTATCCCCCCCCCCCAAAAAAAAAAAAAAGAGAGACTGGAGATTTGAAATCTTTCATTGTTGCCCATAGAAAAGGACGCAGTAGAAGGCAATTGCTGAGTCATTCACGCTGAACTTTGCCAATAACTTATTCATTTATACTTACCAACAAGGAGTAATTTATCCATCCACACTTTAAAATCCTTTAGCCCGATATACATGTATACTTAGAACTGCATAAGCCTTTATATATAAGGTGAAATGTTTAACAAGAAGAGTGTGGTTGCCTCGTACAAGTTTTTTTACATTTCACTCAGCTCTTGTGTGATCATCTGATCATCGTGTAGGTGTACGACATCGCATTTAGCCGGGCGGGCGGTGGCCGCGACATGTTTGCCTCGGTGGGCGCCGACGGCTCGGTGCGCATGTTTGACCTGCGGCATCTGGAGCACAGCACCATCATCTACGAGGACCCCCAGCACCACCCGCTGCTGCGCCTCTGCTGGAACAAGCAGGACCCCAACTACCTGGCCACCATGGCCATGGACGGCATGGAGGTCAGTTTCGCGGCTGCTCAACATGTTTACACGCAGGATTAAATTGTCCTTCATCGTTAAGGTAATTGTAAACAAAACATGAAATTTACTTTAAGAAAACGTGAAGACAGTACCATACACTAACAAATCAACATAAAATGAAAGATGGAAAAAGATGTTTGATGACAAATCATCTTCAGCTATTTGAAGGCTATATTCCTTTTGTTTACCAAAACAATGTCTGTTTACAAAAACGTGTTCAGTCCATTAAGGATGTTAAATTGTATTTCTTGAAGAAAGAGACTAAATTCAATTACAAAAAGGTATTCTACATTCAAGACAAAACTGTCTTTGTTTACAAAATCACATGCTAAGTTAATTGGAGATGCCTAATTTTCTTTCATCACGTTAACAGTCACTGTGATTTAACGGGCGCGTAGGCACCCGTGCGCCATTGCACTCGCAAATCTGCTGAGTCGATCACGAAAAGTCACGCGCGTAAAATTTGTTACGAGTAGAAATACATGTTGAAAGATATCACTTCTTTTGTGTAGTCTTTGACCAATGTTCCCACAAAGCTGCACACTTGTCGCACACTTGGCGCACATGAAAACCGATCCAGTGCAGCGAACCAGAGACTGACGTATTTGTTTCTTGTTTTTTTAAAACACGGAAGCACACGGTCTTTCACAACAAGCTGAATCTCAGTCTACTTCTACTTCCTAGTTTACCTGACACTTCCCCCTCTTCTCTTAAAGGGGTATACTCATAATTATAAACAGAACACACACCTGCAACTTTATATCTGCAGGCATGACTGACCACACCTTTACATTTTTTAAATGTGAGTGGCTGTTAGGTTTTGTTTTGGAAAGCATCAGGTGCCATGATTTCATCTAACTGTAGACTCTTTTCAACGTCAGTGAGCCTCCGAGGTATCTAATCGTGTTGTGTTTTCATGTTTGTGCAAAAGGTTGTGATCCTGGACGTCCGTGTGCCGTGCACGCCGGTGGCTCGCCTCAACAACCACCGAGCCTGCGTCAACGGCATCGCCTGGGCGCCACACTCCTCATGTCACATCTGCACTGCAGGTAAATCACACGCCTAGACACACAGAATGTGCTGCACAAGATGTTCAGTTTTACAATAACACTGTGTAGTGTGTGCATGTTTGTGTTGGAGTGTGTGTAGGAGTGTGTGTGTGTGTGTGTGTGTGTGTGTGTGTGTGTTGTGTGTGTGTGTGTGTGAGTGTGTGAGTGTGTGAGTGTGTGAGTGTGTGTGAGTGTGTGTGTGTGTGTGTGTGAGTGAGTGAGTGAGTGAGTGAGTGAGTGAGTGAGTGAGTGAGTGAGTGAGTGAGTGAGTGAGTGAGTGTGTGAGTGTGTGAGTGGTGAGTGTGTGAGTGTGTGAGAGTGTGAGAGTGAGAGTGAAGGTCTCTCAGTTTGTTTGGAGTTTCTGGGCATACAAAAGTACCCCCGAACCACAGACTGCTTTACAGAGTCACACGACTAGCGTGTACTTGCTTTTGAACCAACACGTCTCCTTCTACCTCTCGTGTTCTTTCTTTTCCTCCCGCGGTAGCCGACGACCACCAGGCTCTGATCTGGGACATCCAGCAGATGCCGCGCGCCATCGAGGACCCCATCCTGGCGTACACGGCCGAGGGGGAGATAAACAACGTGCAGTGGGCGTCCACGCAGCCTGACTGGATCGCCATCTGCTACAACAATTGTCTGGAGATCCTGCGTGTCTGAATGGGGAATTCCTTCTCCTGTGAACTTGGAGTGAACTATTTCAAGTGAACATACTCCGCAATAAGCCTGGCTTTTTTGTCTTACACGCCATTGCTCTTCTTCTTCTTCTTCTTCTTCTTCTACTTATACATGTGCCCCAGCTCTTTATTTATTCTGCTCTCCATGTAGTACAGAGAAGTTTCAGTTCTCCACTGACAAGAAAACGAATTGGCAACTGCCTGTATTCCTAACGAGTATTAGAAACTGGAGTGAACCTTACTATTTGATGAGCCAGCACGTTTATTATACTGTCAACCTATCCTTGTAAAAACAACAAAAAAAAAACCTCAAATGTAAAATTAACATTTTATAAGGAATTAGACTCCCCCCCTAAACAAATTTCCATATTCTCTAGATTTTTTTTTTTTACCACAAAATATATTTTATTAAATATATTTTTTAAAATCCCGTATTTTGGTTATTGCATTTTTTTCTTGAAAATAGATATTTTCCTGTTTTTTTTTTTTAATGCATCTTTTTTTGCCTCAGATTTTTTTTTTTGCCCCCTTCCAATATTTATATTTTTCCCCCTTTTTTTCCCCACATCTTTGAAATTTTTCCTGGAAAATAGTTGTTTCCTTAAAAATGTAAATTTTCCTCCTAAAAATATCCAACTTTCATCTGGTAGCGTCAATATTTCTTTTCAAGGTGTCCCTGATAGATCCTCAGCGTGGTAGTTCTTGGAACTTGGAACACGGGTGAAGATTTTGAAAATGTTTGTGGGATGTTCTCCCATGATTTTGGTTGTCTTGTGAAGACTGAATACAAAATTCCAGTGGTTCAAACGTTGCTACTTAGACTTTTCCCGTGGACGGCAGCAACCGTTCATTTCTTTGTAAACTCCTCTGCTCCTTTTCTTACGTGTCCCCTGTGCCGAAAAAAATCTTTGTCCTCTCGTTTCGCTCTACGCGTCGAGGTCGCGTCCTTGTAGCATGCCATTACAAGGCAAAGGGGGAAAAAAAAGTGTACATACATATAAATATATCCATTTAAACATGTCTGACAGCGAAGTGATCAAGTTGTATTCTTTGTTTTTTTTCATTCGGTCTCATGGAATTTGCTCAAATAAATTGTATTCCTCCATGTGTCAACTCTGTCTTAATTATACATAATTATTAATCAATTTATTGTGCTTAATGTGTTAAGCAAAGGATATTTTTGTATTATCCGCAGTTAGCATTTATCTAATGGTGTCTCAATGCCCTGATTTGGAAAAGTGCCCCTATTTCTGGGAAAATACCCCTCTGCATGGGCCAAATTTGCCCCCAAAAATAGATGAATTATTTCATATTTGTCTTTATGGGCCTTGCTTTGTGCGGAGGTGGAAATAAATTGAAATGGGAAGGGGACTGTCCATTCTTTTGGTATGTTTAAGCATTCGGTTCCTTTCACTGAAGGAAAGGGATGATGTGGCTTAATTTGAATGGGCTGCACAATCCTGACCTCAATCCTCTGGAAACACCAGTGTGCAATTGATCAAATGCACTAGTGGAAAAATGGTCATAAATATCCATAAACACGCTTCTAAACGTTGTGGAAAGCCTTTCCAGAAGAGTTTATAATGTTATAATCTGAGAGGGTGGTTTAATGTCATATTAAACCCTATGGTTTGATAATGGAATTTCACTTAAATTAATGTCTGAGTCGTGGTAGGTGAGCGAATATATTTGGCAATACAGTGTGCTGACTAATTTGACCCTGCTAGTTTGCCGTCGCTGACGACACGCACCTCCACCAGGGCGCATCGGATGTACGTCATCAACCACCCGCCCCGATGTCTCAACGGACCAATCAGAGAGCTTGTGTGAAAAAAATAAGTCCAAGAAAACGGATGTAAACGTTTTGACGTGTCGATGATGCGCTGTTAAGGACTTTATTCAAGTCTAAATGTTTATTATTGAATTTTGTCATCTTTATTGTGGCATGTAAAATAATGAAGTTTAATTTGGTTGTGTTTAGCTAATCAAAATTGCGGTGCTTCTGCAGAACATTACAGGGGTTTCTGTCCTCAAAGTAATAATAATGGAGGACTGCGGTGCTCTTTTAGCCACGGAGAGGTACGGCAGTGGCGAGTCGTGGCAATATGTTGCAAAGGATGGAGTCATGCAGAGGAGGAGGCATGGCAGTCATGGTGAATCGAATATGAACTCCATAACTGGGTTTTTTAAAGTAAGGTGGCCCGACGGAACTTTTTATTCAGAAGTTGTATTGAATCTTGTTTGATTTGTGTTTTTTTTTTTCTTCATAAATTCCAGAACGTATTTCTTCCTCAAGGATATCCGGAAAGTGTGAGTGAAGACTACTTGCAGTACCAGTTTTGGGATACTATACAGGTACAGTCTTACATATAACTTGACGTACGAGTGACGTTTTTCCGCGACCACGTGACCGTCTCAGAACTTTGCCCATGGAGTTATTAAAAATGCCCCCTCCCCATCAGCATTATTTTGTAACGTCGTTTTCATATAAGAACAATACCACTGTACAGTCTCGTACTACATCCAGTAATAACAGAATAAAATGGGTTATTTTCCCTTAACTACAAACCTTGTTTTCTCTTTCATGGAGCAAAAACTTATTCACAGTATTTTTTTTTATTTTTTATGTTTTGCCACACTTGCAGCAGCTCTATCTGTTCATGGAAACAGTTCCACATTTATTCTGTGTACGTCCCTAGGCTGATTCCATCGCCTTTATCGACTCCCCCTGCTTCAGTCGAGTACATATCGTATAAATACTATGATGGTGCAGCAAATTGACGAAACACACACTTTGGTCATGTTTTTCTATGATTTAATTCAAAATACAAATTCTCAGCACTCACTATTTAGGGCCCTTGGTTAAAAATTTGACAAAAACACCACAAAACCAACTTTCAGACTTGCTATAACCATGTTAATTTATGTTAGGCTGCTGCAATAATCTAGTGACGAAGTGTCTGAAGCACATTCTTTGGAATTTTTTCACACTAAACAATAACCAAGCAACTGGTCATATCTCAGGAAATCCCTGAAGTTGGGGTAGCCATTACATTAATTCAAGGTACCACTGCTACGCTATTACAGTATTATGAAACCATCAGTGTGTTCACCATTCTCTTCAGGCCTTCTCGAGTTCTCTGTCAGGAATGCTGGCCACTCAGGCGTCACTCAGGGGTGTCGGCGTGGGAAACCAGGAAGCCACAGTGGCTGCGGCCACGGTCACCTGGATCCTAAAAGGTAGATGCATGATCATGCTTGTTGCGCACTAAGTATATTGACAGCCTTCGATGATAATGTGTTTCTCCTTAGATGGAACCAGCATGTTGGGAAGGATCGTGTTCGCCTGGCTAAAGGGGTAAACACAGCTCTGTGCCTTTCACATGAAGACAATTAATGGGTCGCCTATAGTCAGAGGTGGAAAAAGTACCGAGTATTATACTGCAAGAACAGAAGTGTGTTAAAAAGAGATTTGTAAAAGTACTGATCAACCTCTTAAGTTAAAACAAAATAGAACAAAATAAATGTACAAAGTATTGAGTAGTTGTTCGCAAGTGCACATAACATAAAATGTGAAAAAGGTGCAGCTTTGGGAATATTTTCCGGATAAACTGCACAATAATAATTGGTTTACTATTGATAAACCTGGAACAACTGAGGAAAAATACTTTATACTCGATGAAAGTGGGAACATTTTGCAGATGTTCATAATGCTGTCCAAAATAAAAATTTAATTCAAAGTGCAATACCAAAGTATTTGTACTTTGGTACTTCCTACCACTGCTTACATCATGATGGATGAGGGATGATGATGATGATGCTCCCAAACCGTTTTAAGGTTAATGTTATGTTGCCTCCTATATTTAAAATACAGAATTACCTTTTTGTGCACTGTATTTTCTGTGCTTTCATCCTGGCCAAATCAGGATGTGCCAAGGTGGAATTTTGAAATTAAAAACACCATCTCATCCTGCACTTTCTACTTTGGCTTCAGACCAGACCTTTCCCACTCGGAAAAGAGAAAATCTCATCCAGTTTAACCACTTTTTGTTTGATTATTCACATACTCCAACAGTCATTGCATCTGAAAACAAAAGCATTTCTTTTTTAACTTTCTCCATCAATATTATAAGTAAAGATAAGCAGCGTGTCTAGCTTGTCTTTGCTCTACCTTGCCCAGACTGCGTTGCTAACTAAAGCAGCAGCGGTGGTGGACGCTGCCATTAGAAAACACATTGATGGGCTGCGATAGTACTGTAATATTTGTAATTATGAGTGTACATCTTTAAGAGCGGGGGGGGGGGGGTGTAAGGTAAACTAGGAAAAAGAGAGTGTGGCGGAGCAGCGGTTGTTAGAGAAAGTTCCGTGTGCGGCCTAAAAGAAACCAGTGGCTTCTTCTTTTTATTTTTTACAGTACATATGTGACTCGTGCCATTGGTTGTAGCAACCAGTCATCCCTCACTCATTGAATCACATTGCAAAATGCCACAAACTTTCAATATATTTACATTTATACTTTCAATTTGCATTGGATTATTTTTTTTTTTACGCGCAACGCAGAATATCTGCGAACAGACTGCATCAGTGGTGCACAATGGCGGATGACCGCAGTTTAGAAGGAACATTGTCTGATGTCTTTTTTTTTATACACAACCATGGACTATATTCCAACATCTTTATTGACTGATTGAGAGGCATGTTCACGTAATTTTGTTCATTTATTGTAAACTTTCAATGTTGTTGTTAATCCTGTGTCTGTGTCTCAGGAACAAGTTGGATTCTGAGGCCAAAAAATGGAGGTATGTTCAGTCCTAAAATCTCTTTAATTACTATTTCTCTGACTAATCCTGTGGGGATGTCTGTCAAGGCTTTTTGCAGATATTCTCAACGACATCGCCATGTTCATGGAAATACTGGCCCAGTTCTTTCCCGCTTGGTTCACGTTGATTGTTTGCACTTCAGGAGTATTCAAGGTGAACGCAATACAACTTGAGGTCATAAAATGGCCACCATTTGTACATGAAACAAAGATAGAGATTGTGGGTGTAAGAGACATATTTTTATTTGGCTGCCATGCCACCCCTGAAGAAAAAAAAAACCCCAGCTGTATTATACAATTTAGTAATAATATAATTCTTGCTGCGTTTTTTTTTTGCACATGGTCTAAATGTTTCCTTTCTAGTCTGTGGTGGGTGTGGCAGGCGGAGCCACCAGAGCTGCTCTGACCGTCCATCAAGCTCGCCGAGACAACATGGCTGACATCTCCGCCAAAGATGGCAGTCAGGTGCTTTGAAAAGTCATTTTTTCTGATTAAGGTACAGCTATCAGGTACGGTGCAGAGTTCCAACATAGAACATGTCAAGTATCGGCGGGAAGTGTAATTGCCTTGTTCTCTGCATACAAACGCAGTGCAGCTCAGCCTCTGGCTGGATGAGGTGACACATTCCTGAAAAGAAAGCAAATTATTGATGGTGCACTTTCCTCAAAAGAAAACAAAGCATCGTTGCCAGACCAATTCTCAATTTAATACTTTCCTAACAATATGGACCTTTCCGATGGCGACCTTAAGCTCCGCCCCCTTAGCCATGTCCCACAAGCGTCCAAAATGGCGATTGAACAGAACATGTTTAAAGTCGATTCTCTAACGCGCCTTCCTGATAGTATTGCGGTATGTTTTTTTGCCAAATGCGTCAGACTTGTCCAAGAGAGTTCAACAGAGAGGTCTCATCTATTTCACGTAAGGATATGTACACGAAATTAAGATTTTGGACGGAGCAGGACGCAATGTCAGAGTTACAGCCAAACGTTGGCGATCGATGCAAAAAAGTTCGACGCCTCACAAACTTCATATTGAAATCCAACAGGATAAAATAGTGGAATTGAACTGCGCATGTCAAGCAGGGTGAGTACTTTTTACTTGGAAAGATCACGAATAATATCAGTCTTTATAAGTATGTATTCATTTAACTTGGCTTGTAATGGAACCCAGTGCTCTGTCTTAAAAGTCTGATGTGATACAAATAGGCAAATAGACATTTCTCTTGCATGACATCGCGCATGCTAATAATTCAATCAAACTCAGACAATATACTTCTCCCTCACTTACCTTCGAACATACAGCCTTGTATTTGTTGATATTTTCCACATTTAGTTGTACGTGCGCTCTTCCGCGAGCCTTAATCCACCGTAGACACTTCATCAACTGTGTTTTGGCCTTTGGAAAATTAATCAACCGGGCCCCCTTGTCACCTAGCCGGATAACTTTCATCAGAATTGCACGTTCCCCAAGCGCACCTGACGACCATTTTCTCCGTAACATTAACTTTTGCAAGAGCACGCTACTGACAACCAGCATTGCTCGTGGGGCAATACGGCGAGAGGGGCGTGTCAATCCAGGGGTTAAGACAATGCGGCTATCTGATTGGCTATTATTCTACGAGTGATTGACGCGTTGGAAAGGTCCATTACAAGCTGTTCGCGTGCTATTTCCTAAAAGAGATAAAAAAAAGCTGTGACTCTTCAAAAAAACAGAAAAACTTGCTACGGTTCTCAAAAAAGAAAACAAACAATTGCCGCTCTTTCCAAACAAGAAGATGAAACACTGATTTACTAAATTTTCCTGAACAAAATATCATTCCAGGAGACTTTGGTGAATCTGGCGGGACTCCTGATTAGTTTGATCCTCATTCCGCTCGTCACGGACAGTCCGGTGTAAGTTGGAAGTGACCCATGGTACGCCTTCTCCAAGTATTTATTTGGTTTTTTTTTTTTGTTTTTGTTTTTTCCCCACCTGCCAGATTGACCCTCAGCCTGTTCTTCCTCTTCACCGCCCTTCACCTCTTCGCCAACTACAAGGCGGTGCGTTCGGTGGTCATGGAAACACTGAACGAAGCGCGGCTCGCAATCCTGCTGCGCCGCTTCCTCCAAGACGGACACATCTTCACGCCGCGGGAAGCAAATCGAAAGGAACCTGTATTTTTGGGTAAAAGACGGCTTTGAAGATTAATGATTCATTTTGTGTGAGGGCGGCACGGAGGACCAGCTGGTAAAGCGTTAGCCTCACAGTTCTGAGGTCCCGGGTTTGACCCCGGACCCCCCTGTGTGGAGTTTCCATGTTCTCCCCCGTGTCTGCGTGGGTTTTCTGCGGGCACTCCGGTTTCCTCCCACATCCCCAAAAACATGCAATATTAATTGGACACCCTAAATTGCCCATAGGTGTGATTGTGAGTGCGGCTGTTTGTCGATGCGATTGGCTGGCGACCAGTTCAGGGTGTACCCCGCCCCCTGCCCGTTGACAGCTGGGATAGGCTCCAGCACTCCCCACGACCCTCGTGAGGATAAGCGACAAAGAAAATGGATGGATGTTGTATGAGTGTTTGTATTTGTGTTTTTTTGGTACAGAATGTTGGAAAACGTTACCTATCAAACTTGGCGTGAGGCTTCAGGAAGTTGTCCAAAGGTAAATCTGTTTGACTATTTTGTACTCCTTTTTGACCATTGGATTTAAAAAGTTCTCTTTGAAATGTTTGTGTGAATTTGACGTATTTTTCATAGCCCAGAAGAGTTGCGTTCTGCTTTGATGAGGAAGGATCCCCCTTCGTACTGGGCGTCACAAACGGTACAAAAAACTTTAAATAGCGCACTGTACAACGTGTACAAAATTCGCATTTCATTGTTTTTCTCTTTCAGGCTGCGTATGCGTGTGTTTGACAACACACGCTCACACACGAGATGAAATCCGAGCGATGTGCCAAGCTATTTGGCTCCGCGACACGTTGAGTTCATCCAAACAACATCATGGCTTCTGGCAAATGGTGCAGAAGAGTCACAAGGTGATGGATGCCGAGTTTGACCGATTTTACAAAGGTGAGCCGCAGTGGGAGTCGGCAGCAGCCGCTTTACAGGGTCTGTTTGATAAGGTGACGGGGTTTGATCGGCAGGTGTTCGAGCCGCCGGGTGGGATGTGACGAAAACGCTCCTGGACTGGGACGAGTGGAGGGTCGAGTGGAAGTCAAAAGTCGGATGAAAACACGCAGAGATGTGACAACTTGTCAGACGAATGAAGTAAATCTCAGATGATTCATTTCAATGGTGATTTATACATGTCTTTTTTATATAATAAATGTTTTTAAAAAAGAAGATTTGTGATCAAATAAGTGAAACAAATTCTTTGTTCGCCACAGAAAATCTATCCTATCCCAGCTGTCTTTGGGCAAGAGGCGGGGGGGTACACCCTGAACTGGTGACCAGCCAATTGCAGAGTGCATACTGTATAAACTATCATTTGCCTCACATTTTCACTGAGGAGTAATATAGAGACTTCCTATTGCATCTTTTGGGGATGTGGGAGGAAACTGGAGTAAAACCATAATGCCCCTCGTCCTCCAAAAAATGAATGTATGAAGTTAACAAACCAGGTATAAATCCATTTTGTAAAATTTTGAATTACAAATGCAGGATTATAGGACTATGATTTCATAAATACAGTATGGATGACTCAACAGGAGCACTAGGATCTCAAGACATTACGTTTGAAATAAAAGGTCAAAGATCCAAACTTATTTACAAATTAAATGTACTTTTTTTTATTGAATGTGGTGCTATAAATGTTCTTATGAGTGTCCAGTTTCCACGAAAAATACAAAGTACGTTTGGAATTGTGTCATGCAAAACAAATTAACTTGACAGACTGGCTCTTCTTATTTTGATCCGTAGGGGGCGATAAAAATCCAAAACGTCTTTAAATAAACCAGAGAAGAAAAACCCCCCGCCCCTCGTATACACACTCTTTTCAAGTAAATATTTTTTCCATCGATCTAAAGAAGAATTGAGCAATCCTTTTTTATATCACGGTAGTCTGAATAATGTTACCACCCGCCACTCAGTTTTAAAATATCAAACATACGATATAAAAATTAAAATTCGATGCACAAGATCACGTTTGGCTGTGGTTTGACTTAAGTCCCAAAGCCAACACTTTTATTTTGAAAACCGGAAAACTCAGGCGTCACTCAGGGGTGTCGGCGTGGGAAACCAGGAAGCCACAGTGGCTGCGGCCACGGTCACCTGGATCCTAAAAGGTAGATGCATGATCATGCTTGTTGCGCACTAAGTATATTGACAGCCTTCGATGATAATGTGTTTCTCCTTAGATGGAACCAGCATGTTGGGAAGGATCGTGTTCGCCTGGCTAAAGGGGTAAACACAGCTCTGTGCCTTTCACATGAAGACAATTAATGGGTCGCCTATAGTCAGAAGTGGAAAAAGTACCGAGTATTATACTGCAAGAACAGAAGTGTGTTAAAAAGAGATTTGTAAAAGTACTGATCAACCTCTTAAGTTAAAACAAAATAGAACAAAATAAATGTACAAAGTATTGAGTAGTTGTTCGCAAGTGCACATAACATAAAATGTGAAAAAGGTGCAGCTTTGGGAATATTTTCCGGATAAACTGCACAATAATAATTGGTTTACTATTGATACACCTGGAACAACTGAGGAAAAATACTTTATACTCGATGAAAGTGGGAACATTTTGCAGATGTTCATAATGCTGTCCAAAATAAAAATTTAATTCAAAGTGCAATACCAAAGTATTTGTACTTTGGTACTTCCTACCACTGCTTACATCATGATGGATGAGGGATGATGATGATGATGCTCCCAAACCGTTTTAAGGTTAATGTTATGTTGCCTCCTATATTTAAAATACAGAATTACCTTTTTGTGCACTGTATTTTCTGTGCTTTCATCCTGGCCAAATCAGGATGTGCCAAGGTGGAATTTTGAAATTAAAAACACCATCTCATCCTGCACTTTCTACTTTGGCTTCAGACCAGACCTTTCCCACTCGGAAAAGAGAAAATCTCATCCAGTTTAACCACTTTTTGTTTGATTATTCACATACTCCAACAGTCATTGCATCTGAAAACAAAAGCATTTCTTTTTTAACTTTCTCCATCAATATTATAAGTAAAGATAAGCAGCGTGTCTAGCTTGTCTTTGCTCTACCTTGCCCAGACTGCGTTGCTAACTAAAGCAGCAGCGGTGGTGGACGCTGTCATTAGAAAACACATTGATGGGCTGCGATAGTACTGTAATATTTGTAATTATGAGTGTACATCTTTAAGAGCGGGGAGGGGGGGGGTGTAAGGTAAACTAGGAAAAAGAGAGTGTGGCGGAGCAGCGGTTGTTAGAGAAAGTTCCGTGTGCGGCCTAAAAGAAACCAGTGGCTTCTTCTTTTTATTTTTTACAGTACATATGTGACTCGTGCCATTGGTTGTAGCAACCAGTCATCCCTCACTCATTGAATCACATTGCAAAATGCCACAAACTTTCAATATATTTACATTTATACTTTCAATTTGCATTGGATTATTTTTTTTTTTACGCGCAACGCAGAATATCTGCGAACAGACTGCATCAGTGGTGCACAATGGCGGATGACCGCAGTTTAGAAGGAACATTGTCTGATGTCTTTTTTTTTATACACAACCATGGACTATATTCCAACATCTTTATTGACTGATTGAGAGGCATGTTCACGTAATTTTGTTCATTTATTGTAAACTTTCAATGTTGTTGTTAATCCTGTGTCTGTGTCTCAGGAACAAGTTGGATTCTGAGGCCAAAAAATGGAGGTATGTTCAGTCCTAAAATCTCTTTAATTACTATTTCTCTGACTAATCCTGTGGGGATGTCTGTCAAGGCTTTTTGCAGATATTCTCAACGACATCGCCATGTTCATGGAAATACTGGCCCAGTTCTTTCCCGCTTGGTTCACGTTGATTGTTTGCACTTCAGGAGTATTCAAGGTGAACGCAATACAACTTGAGGTCATAAAATGGCCACCATTTGTACATGAAACAAAGATAGAGATTGTGGGTGTAAGAGACATATTTTTATTTGGCTGCCATGCCACCCCTGAAGAAAAAAAAACCCCAGCTGTATTATACAATTTAGTAATAATATAATTCTTGCTGCGTTTTTTTTTTTGCACATGGTCTAAATGTTTCCTTTCTAGTCTGTGGTGGGTGTGGCGGGCGGAGCCACCAGAGCTGCTCTGACCGTCCATCAAGCTCGCCGAGACAACATGGCTGACATCTCCGCCAAAGATGGCAGTCAGGTGCTTTGAAAAGTCATTTTTTCTGATTAAGGTACAGCTATCAGGTACGGTGCAGAGTTCCAACATAGAACATGTCAAGTATCGGCGGGAAGTGTAATTGCCTTGTTCTCTGCATACAAACGCAGTGCAGCTCAGCCTCTGGCTGGATGAGGTGACACATTCCTGAAAAGAAAGCAAATTATTGATGGTGCACTTTCCTCAAAAGAAAACAAAGCATCGTTGCCAGACCAATTCTCAATTTAATACTTTCCTAACAATATGGACCTTTCCGATGGCGACCTTAAGCTCCGCCCCCTTAGCCATGTCCCACAAGCGTCCAAAATGGCGATTGAACAGAACATGTTTGAAGTCGATTCTCTAACGCGCCTTCCTGATAGTATTGCGGTATGTTTTTTGCCAAATGCGTCAGTCTTGTCCAAGAGAGTTCAACAGAGAGGTCTCATCTATTTCACGTAAGGATATGTACACGAAATTAAGATTTTGGACGGAGCAGGACGCAATGTCAGAGTTACAGCCAAACGTTGGCGATCGATGCAAAAAAGTTCGACGCCTCACAAACTTCATATTGAAATCCAACAGGATAAAATAGTGGAATTGAACTGCGCATGTCAAGCAGGGTGAGTACTTTTTACTTGGAAAGATCACGAGTAATATCAGTCTTTATAAGTATGTATTCATTTAACTTGGCTTGTAATGGAACCCAGTGCTCTGTCTTAAAAGTCTGATGTGATACAAATAGGCAAATAGACATTTCTCTTGCATGACATCGCGCATGCTAATAATTCAATCAAACTCAGACAATATACTTCTCCCTCACTTACCTTCGAACATACAGCCTTGTATTTGTTGATATTTTCCACATTTAGTTGTACGTGCGCTCTTCCGCGAGCCTTAATCCACCGTAGACACTTCATCAACTGTGTTTTGGCCTTTGGAAAATTAATCAACCGGGCCCCCTTGTCACCTAGCCGGATAACTTTCATCAGAATTGCACGTTCCCCAAGCGCACCTGACGACCATTTTCTCCGTAACATTAACTTTTGCAAGAGCACGCTACTGACAACCAGCATTGCTCGTGGGACAATACGGCGAGAGGGGCGTGTCAATCCAGGGGTTAAGACAATGCGGCTATCTGATTGGCTATTATTCTACGAGTGATTGACGCGTTGGAAAGGTCCATTACAAGCTGTTCGCGTGCTATTTCCTAAAAGAGATAAAAAAAAGCTGTGACTCTTCAAAAAAACAGAAAAACTTGCTACGGTTCTCAAAAAGAAAACAAACAATTGCCGCTCTTTCCAAACAAGAAGATGAAACACTGATTTACTAAATTTTCCTGAACAAAATATCATTCCAGGAGACTTTGGTGAATCTGGCGGGACTCCTGATTAGTTTGATCCTCATTCCGCTCGTCACGGACAGTCCGGTGTAAGTTGGAAGTGACCCATGGTACGCCTTCTCCAAGTATTTATTTGGTTTTTTTTTTTGTTTTTGTTTTTTCCCCACCTGCCAGATTGACCCTCAGCCTGTTCTTCCTCTTCACCGCCCTTCACCTCTTCGCCAACTACAAGGCGGTGCGTTCGGTGGTCATGGAAACACTGAACGAAGCGCGGCTCGCAATCCTGCTGCGCCGCTTCCTCCAAGACGGACACATCTTCACGCCGCGGGAAGCAAATCGAAAGGAACCTGTATTTTTGGGTAAAAGACGGCTTTGAAGATTAATGATTCATTTTGTGTGAGGGCGGCACGGAGGACCAGCTGGTAAAGCGTTAGCCTCACAGTTCTGAGGTCCCGGGTTTGACCCCGGACCCCCCTGTGTGGAGTTTCCATGTTCTCCCCCGTGTCTGCGTGGGTTTTCTGCGGGCACTCCGGTTTCCTCCCACATCCCCAAAAACATGCAATATTAATTGGACACCCTAAATTGCCCATAGGTGTGATTGTGAGTGCGGCTGTTTGTCGATGCGATTGGCTGGCGACCAGTTCAGGGTGTACCCCGCCCCCTGCCCGTTGACAGCTGGGATAGGCTCCAGCACTCCCCACGACCCTCGTGAGGATAAGCGACAAAGAAAATGGATGGATGTTGTATGAGTGTTTGTATTTGTGTTTTTTTGGTACAGAATGTTGGAAAACGTTACCTATCAAACTTGGCGTGAGGCTTCAGGAAGTTGTCCAAAGGTAAATCTGTTTGACTATTTTGTACTCCTTTTTGACCATTGGATTTAAAAAGTTCTCTTTGAAATGTTTGTGTGAATTTGACGTATTTTTCATAGCCCAGAAGAGTTGCGTTCTGCTTTGATGAGGAAGGATCCCCCCTTCGTACTGGGCGTCACAAACGGTACAAAAAACTTTAAATAGCGCACTGTACAACGTGTACAAAATTCGCATTTCATTGTTTTTCTCTTTCAGGCTGCGTATGCGTGTGTTTGACAACACACGCTCACACACGAGATGAAATCCGAGCGATGTGCCAAGCTATTTGGCTCCGCGACACGTTGAGTTCATCCAAACAACATCATGGCTTCTGGCAAATGGTGCAGAAGAGTCACAAGGTGATGGATGCCGAGTTTGACCGATTTTACAAAGGTGAGCCGCAGTGGGAGTCGGCAGCAGCCGCTTTACAGGGTCTGTTTGATAAGGTGACGGGGTTTGATCGGCAGGTGTTCGAGCCGCCGGGTGGGATGTGACGAAAA
Organism: Syngnathoides biaculeatus; assembly: GCF_019802595.1. Classification (NCBI taxonomy): domain Eukaryota; kingdom Metazoa; phylum Chordata; class Actinopteri; order Syngnathiformes; family Syngnathidae; genus Syngnathoides; species Syngnathoides biaculeatus. The sequence continues at coordinate 16,386,496 of NC_084655.1, read as the reverse complement.
CGCTCCTGGACTGGGACGAGTGGAGGGTCGAGTGGAAGTCAAAAGTCGGATGAAAACACGCAGAGATGTGACAACTTGTCAGACGAATGAAGTAAATCTCAGATGATTCATTTCAATGGTGATTTATACATGTCTTTTTTATATATAAATGTTTTTAAAAAAGAAGATTTGTGATCAAATAAGTGAAACAAATTCTTTGTTCGCCACAGAAAATCTATCCTATCCCAGCTGTCTTTGGGCAAGAGGCGGGGGGGTACACCCTGAACTGGTGACCAGCCAATTGCAGAGTGCATACTGTATAAACTATCATTTGCCTCACATTTTCACTGAGGAGTAATATAGAGACTTCCTATTGCATCTTTTGGGGATGTGGGAGGAAACTGGAGTAAAACCATAATGCCCCTCGTCCTCCAAAAAATGAATGTATGAAGTTAACAAACCAGGTATAAATCCATTTTGTAAAATTTTGAATTACAAATGCAGGATTATAGGACTATGATTTCATAAATACAGTATGGATGACTCAACAGGAGCACTAGGATCTCAAGACATTACGTTTGAAATAAAAGGTCAAAGATCCAAACTTATTTACAAATTAAATGTACTTTTTTTTATTGAATGTGGTGCTATAAATGTTCTTATGAGTGTCCAGTTTCCACGAAAAATACAAAGTACGTTTGGAATTGTGTCATGCAAAACAAATTAACTTGACAGACTGGCTCTTCTTATTTTGATCCGTAGGGGGAGATAAAAATCCAAAACGTCTTTAAATAAACCAGAGAAGAAAAACACCCCCGCCCCTCGTATACACACTCTTTTCAAGTAAATATTTTTTCCATCGATCTAAAGAAGAATTGAGCAATCCTTTTTTAATATCACGGTAGTCTGAATAATGTTACCACCCGCCACTCAGTTTTAAAATATCAAACATACGATATAAAAATTAAAATTCGATGCACAAGATCACGTTTGGCTGTGGTTTGACTTAAGTCCCAAAGCCAACACTTTTATTTTGAAAACCGGAAATTTTGAACGCTACGGTAGGAAGCTGGCTGCATGTGCTACAAAAAAAACAATAACAAGTTACGCGTTTGTGCCGTAAAGTTTTGTTCAAAATGGGCCGTTATAAGTGTGCGTACCAGTGCGAAAGCTCCGACGATCCAGACGAGAAGTACTTCAAGTAAGTTCCGAATGCGGCTTTTTATGTTTTCCCCTCATGTTCAATTTTAGGACGGTAGCAAAGACTTTATTGTTTGGTAGGTTCCCGCTGTGCAACGAGCGACGCCTGAAGAAATGGCTGGCCAACATGAAGTGGAAGGACTGGACTCCCTCTCGCTTCTCTGTGCTGTGCAGCAAACACTTTGAGGAGCAGTACCTCGACCGAACCGGAAAGTGTGTCCAGCTTCGGGAAGATGCAGTTCCCACAATATTCCTGCCTCAGGACCAGGCCAGAAAAACCAAGGTTTGGAATTAATGATAAGACTCTGGCCACGGACAAGCTAAACAAATTGCCAACTGAACCACATGTAATCGTGTAACCAACATACGTATTTCATGACCGATATGATATATTTCATGATGTGTTTAATTACATAATGTTTTTACCTGATTTAAAACTGTAATATTAACTGCATTATATATTTTTTTTCATTTATTTTAAGGTGTAAATTCATTATTTTCAATTCGTCCCCTTCAGTTCAATTAATTGTGAAGTAAAATATTTATTGTAATTAATTTGTTCATTGTTTATTTGTCCAATAATTTATTCTATGGTACATTACAATACAAAAATATTTTTTTAAAACCAAGATGTCAACACATAGCCAAGAAACTTTTAATGTTTAGTTTCTTCTTGTTTACATATATCATATTTGTGTAAATAAATGATATGTGTGCGTTTAACTTGCCTGAAGACACTGGGCATAAACCCCCCCCAAAACAAATACATATTGGGAAGTTGAAAACGTCATAAAATAATAATGCTCATTAGCATAGCATATACAGGAAGTCAGCTATCCTGTTTTCTGGCTTTGGTCATGTGACATTCCACAATATAGTGGATTATAATGCCCAGTGGTCGACTCTAATAGAATTTATGTCATCATACTACCTGAAATGAATGCCAAATCCAACTATCAAAGAGTAAATCAGGAAAAATGGTTTGTGTGTTTGATTTTAGATGAAAACAATAATAATTAAAAAAAAATTCTTATTGCAGACACCCAGGACTCCAAAAGTAAGAAGAAAAAAGGTGAGATATGAGGCTGCCGGATCAATTGTGGCAGTATTGAAAGTGACCGTAATTAAATGTTTTTCCTTATCTGGAATGCGAAGCAAGCGAGCACCGTTGCCTCACGGCCAAGTTCGGACGTGCCCTCGACGACAGCGATCGCGGACGAAGAAGAGCTCGCGGATGCCGACGCGGAGGGGGAGCTGCAGGACAAAGCGCTAAAGTGGAGGATCATCATGGACCAAAGCCTCGTCAAGATCACATCCTTGCCACACTTTTTCCACGGAGATTATTGCGCCAATCAGGTCGCCACGATGTCGTCATTCCCCTCTGAACACTTCTCACTTCCTCTTCCTGTCACAATCATAATGAATCTACTAGAAAAGTACTACTAATATTTATAGTACTTTCCTACTGCTCCACTTCATCTTCTAATTCTCCTACTACTTATCCTCGTCTGTCATTTCAAGTACTGTTTTTATTTTGTTCACCAACAGGATGTTCATTGGGCTCCTGTGACCTCTGCTGAGGAGGTTTGTGCTCAACTTGTCTTCAATCCAATCGACAAAAAGCCTTGATAGAGCTCATAATGTACATTTTAACTATTCCAATGGCATTTAATGTGCTAATAATCAATACCAATTGACGTAATGGGATAAGAATGCAATAACAGATGAATGAGGATATTCAGGCTATTTTAACAAATGTTTTAATATCTCTTCCATAGACGGATGGCGTAAATCCTGAAAAGGTGATCGAGGTGAATTTTTGTTTTTTAACAAGTTGCTTTATCATGTCCTTTTTTAAAAAATTATCATTATTGACTGAGATTGGGTGGCATCAGGTGACTGCGGCGTGGCAGTGGCTGGGCTTGGACGTGCGGGGTCCTCTCCCTGCGACGCACAACGGGCACAAGTACGTGGTGACGCTGATTGACTATTACTCCAAGTGGGTGGAGGCGGCAGCCGTGCCGTCGTGTCTGCCCGCGCACGTGGCCAAGCACATCGGCGACGCTCTCGCCCACTTCGGCGTACCGCTGCGGATCCTCTCCAGGCTGCCCCGGGATGCCATCGTCCGGGTGAGTGATGTTAAAAAAAAAAAAAAAAAAAAAAAAGGTGACGTCTTGACACTGAGCGGAGTTAAGACTTGTTGTGCTGGTGTCAGATCAATCAAGAACTGGCCAGACAGCTGACGACTGACGCGCCGCTTGTTGTTCAACATCCGCACACGGGCGCCATCGATCTAAACACTCAGCACGTGATTGACAGGTCTGTATTGGTCAGCAGGCCACAACATTAAATACACAATCTCATGAGATCATCATGTCCATTGTGATGCATGATTCTTCACCACCTGTAATTTTTCATCATTATTATTATTATTATTTTTTTAAATACTTTTTTTAAGATGAGTCACATTTTCCCTGGTGGTGTAGGTGCAAATAAGGACTTTATTTAAAGTATTTATATTTTGCAATGTGTAGAAGGGCATTACTGGGTAAAAAAATTCACTTATTTGAGGTCTGGATTTCCTTTTTTTTTTTTTTTTTTTTTTTATTTTAAACCAAGGAAAAATACTGGTTCATGGGAAAAAAATGTGTGAGGTGAGACTTTATTATTATTATTATGATTATTATTAATACTGAGAGGTGAAAGGAAAAGGACTTTTTTTTTCATCTTAGGTAAGGCATTTTTCTATGCAAAACCGTTGTAGGCATTTTTACTGAGGGGAAAAATTATTTAGAGCAACACAGTGGATCAGGCCGTAAAGCGTTGGCCTCACAGTTCTGAGGTCCCGGGTTCAATCCCGGACCCACCTGTGTGCAGTTTGCATGTTCTCCCCGTGCCTGTGTGGGCTTCCTCCCACATCCCCAAAACATGCAAAATTAATTGGAGACTCTAAATTGCCCCTAGGTGTGATTGTGATTGTGAGTGCGGCTGTTTGTCTCGATGTGCCCTGCAATTGGCTGGCAACCAGTTCAGGGTGTATCCCGCCTCCTGCCCGTTGACAGCTGGGATAGGCTCCAGTGCTCCCCTCGACCCTCGTGTGGATAAGCGGCAAAGAAAATGAATGGATGGAAGGAAAGATTATTTGGAATGCAGCTTTTTTCTCAGGGGTGATAGGTGCTCTGTATTCAAGGTGGGACATTTTGTTGTTTATTTGAAGTGAGAAATGTTTTTTTTTTTTTTTACTTGGGGTAGCTGTTTATTTGAGATGAGAGGAAAGTTGACATTTTTTTACTGATGAACAACCCAAAAAAATGGTGAGGCCATTTTTACTGTGGTGGATAAATATTTGAGGTAAGGCAATGGCTATTTTCCAGATGTAGGAAAAAAATAGATAATGTGTCGGCTTCCAGGATGGTGAGCGACCTGGTGGATGAGCACACGGCAGACTGGGACGTCTTCCTTCCCGCTAAGGTGTTCACTCTCTGCTTCCAAGAACATTCCCACACTAAGGAGAGGCCCTTTGCGCTTCTCTGCTGCCGGGATTCTGAACTCGTCCACTCTCCGGGACTGCACGTGAGTTTAAATGTGTCTGCTTTGTTTTAGAACGATCTTAAAATGTCGTCTTGTCTCCCAGTACACAGACGCTGAGATTCAAGAAAGCGCTTTCCTGGTGCAATATGGAGTGTCAACCATTGCTCACATTTGAGTCCTTTTCATTAAACAATAAACTCACTTGTCTGAAATCGTTCATTGTTGAAAAAAAAAAAAAACATTTGAAAGCTGAACAACCGAATGATAACTAAAATAGCGATGGTGGACAGTAAAGTGTCAATTTACCGCCACCTGCTGGCTGTAGTGAAAACTGCATTTTCGGAACTGAAACAAAGCGTCAGTAAAAAATAAATTAATAAAGTGACGTTTTCCAAAAGGACAACAGGCGTAATCACGTAAAAAAAAAGCCGTTTAGGTTTACCCACGTGGCAAACATTGACAAAACAAAAGAAAATGACGTCATGGGAATGAAGCCTCCATAAAGGATGCATACAGTAGTTGGGCTATGAATGCTTGTGGTGCCTTCGGAGTCGAGGCGGTCGATGTACGAGCACGCGTTTCTACACGTAACTCCAAAGTTAGCGCGGAGTCATTGACGCGTAGCAGTGTGATCACAGATTGGCATACTTAAAAGTCGTAGACGTTCCTACGCAAAGAACGAAGAAGGCCCGCGTCCAAAGTGAATGTCTTAAAAATTCCGACAGTCGAGTTTAGACTTTGAACGCCACATCAGCTGTCGTTGTGCAGTTTGAGGCGTTTTTTCCCCCCCTTCTTTTTTTTTCCCCACTGTCCAATCGACCGCAAGTCATGGTAAGTGTCAAAAACACACTCATCACTTATATGCCTTTGACGACAAAACCAAAATTATTCGGGTCTGGCACTGAACGTATATTTTTTTTAATGTTTTAAAATCACACCAAAGAGGAAGCGAGTGTATCACCAACAAGCCGACATCCATAAGAAGACTGGCTTTGTTTAGCTAACGGGCTGATAGCTTTTCAGCAGTGATCGCTTCATTAATAATATTCGACATGGCTTCATTGATAAATCTCCCGGCGGTGATGATTAATCGTAAAAGCGACAAGTGTCCTGGCTTTTGGATCAGTGTCCAAATGTAATAATTGACTGGCTGGAGAATTGAAACGCAACTCGCTCAAGTTGGCGGATAAATAACCTTTTATTTTATTTGTTAATAAACTTCGTTGGCCAACTAGCCATTAACGTCACACAACGCCGGCTCGTGCAGTTTGAAAAACGATCTATTGGCGTTCCACGGCTCTTTAAACTTCGCTGCCTATACGTGTGTTAACGTCGGGCGAAGCAATAGCAATTTAGCTCGACACGACCCCCTAGAAACGCTTTTGGGCCACGAAGCATCTCCAGGCGACGTCTATTTTTCTAACCTAAGGGCATTTAAGTGTTGTCATAGTCACGTCCCTTCATGTTACACGATATGACAGCTGCTGTTGGTCACATTTTGCCGACCCGACTTGCCTAGGACGCGGCATTAGCAAGTTCGTGCTAAGCTAGTTAAACTTCGAAATCACCTTAACCGCGCTTGCTTTCACTTTTGAAGGCAATTTTCACCTTTTTATATACATCGAAGTATATATTTGGCAACGTTGATTGCTCGTCGGTCTTGTGAATCAACGTTATATGCTTGCTTTCATTCATATTTCCTGATCCCGCGTCATTAAACGAAAAGTGAAACAATATTGCCACCCCAAATGCAAAATAAATACTGCAAAAGAAAAATAAATATGCTTAACCCGTTCACCGTTTAGCTCATCCACTAAGTTGGCTTGTTTTAAAATGAATTATGTTTTTTGGGCCACGATCCATGTGCAGATTTATATAATTTTGGTTAAACTGCCGTTTCCACGGTTTTAAAATTCTGGAATGTCTGCTTACTGTAACGGAATCTATCTTAGAGGCTACTAGCTAAAGCATTAAAATTAGCGTCCTGCTAGCATTAGAAATGCTAAGTGTCAGTTCTAAAGGCTCTACGCTAAGTTAAAGTTCATAGGCGACAATGACTTCCGATTTATTGCTTAGTGGTGTAAAATTGACACTTAAAAAACACTCATTGTATAATAACTACATCACCTTTGTAAATTCTTTAACTTCTATTGCATACTGTAACGGAATCTATCTTACAGGCTACTAGCTAAAGCATTAAAATTAGCGTCCTGCTAGCATTAGAAATGCTAAGTGTCAATTCTAAAGGCTCTACGCTAAGTTAAAGTTCATATGCGACAATGACTTCCGATTTATTGCTTAGTGGTGTAAAATTGACACTTAAAAAACATTGTATAATAACTACATCACCTTCGTAAATTCTTTAACTTCTCTTGCATACTGTAACGGAATCTATCTTAGTCTACTAGGTAAAGCATTAAAATTAGCCTCCTGCTAGCATTGGAAATGCTAAGTGTCACTTCTCAAGGCTCTACGCTAAGTTAAAGTTCATATGCGACAATGACTTCCGATTTACTGCTTAGTGTTGTAAAATTGACACTTGAAAAACATTCATTGTGTAATAACTACATCACCTTCGTAAAATCTTTAACTTCTATTTTAATATTCTGAAGCATAGCAGTAACCAAAAAAGTTAAATGGAAACAGGTCAGTAAAGAATATCGATCAAACTAAAACTTAAACTATTCACCCTTTGATGCAATGGAAGCGTAACGGGAATGTTTGGAACCTGCTGCTGTTTTAAAGCTTTTGCAAGTGTTTTTAAAAGAGTATTTCCATCGGATATTTATCAAATTGTATTGTTCGCTTTGCCCGGCGTACGCTCATTTTTCTGTTGTCATCTGTAGTACCTTTGTGGTACCATCACAAGAAAGACAAAAAGCAAAATATGCATCAAAATGAGGCTCAAATTTTTTGTGTTTGGCAGGATGTTTTCTTAATGATCCGGCGTCATAAGACGACCATTTTCACCGATGCCAAAGAGTCCACCTCTGTGTACGAGCTGAAGCGCATCGTGGAGGGCATCCTAAAGAGGCCACCTGAGGACCAGAGGCTCTACAAGGTAAACTGACCAGGATGGAAGAAAGGCTTTCATTCTTTGGTGTTTTGTGCTGACACACAATGGACCAAACATTACAATGCAGCATGATAGTCTAAACCAGGGGTTGCTCAATGCGTCGGTCGATCGCGAAGGTAATATTGGTCGATCGCATGACCACATTAGCCTATCATCCATCCCGTCGCTTGATTCAGGTGTGCCCAGTACGTCGATCGCGAACTACTCATCAATCGCAAAAGGTAGAGTGGCTATATCACGTAGCATTAAAATGTGGACATCAAACTATCGTCCTCACTATAAAATATGTCACTTGACTGAGACTGGGTTGACCAGTCTAGAATTTCGGACGAACCTACCAATCAAAATCAATAACTTGCCGATCCTAACTGTTAACTGCCCAAAATATCCTGGGCGTTGTACTGGACACCATGCTCACCTTCAATCCTCACGCTAAATACACAGCCAAACGTGTCAACCAACGTGCTCAAAGCCATCTCCGGCTCAAACTGGTGCGCGAGTGCCGAGACGTTCACCGTGACGTACAAAGCCATCGGAAGGTCTGTCCTCTACTACGCCGCTCCAGTGTGGTTTCCCTCACTCAAGCCGTCGCACTGGAAGAAGCTCCAGACTCGGCAGAGTCACCACCGGCTGCCTGGCCATAGCTCACGAGGACCACCTGCATCATGAGACCAAAATCCTACCAGTGAACAAAACAACAACAAACTACTCGTCCGGCAGTATGTGCTACGCTGCCAACTACCCGCACCATCAGGCGTCAAACGAACCACCTCAACCACGCTTACTTCACCATGACGTCCGTAAATACCGTCAAGACCTCAATGAAGACATCCCCACCAACAGGGTGTTCGAAGAAGAAGCCTACCGTGACTAGCTGCGTAGGGTCCATCGAACGGCGGTTGACACGGTTGCCGGCTACTCATCCTTGGTGGCTACCCTACCCCTGAGGTTGGACAAAACCGAAATTGATCTTCCGTGGCCACAAGATCCAAACTATCGTAACTCTGCTCCGGACGAATGCGCATGCTCAATGACTATATACAAACACTATCATCAACCTCTCCCCGAAAATGGAGACAGGGCCGTCACGACACGCAGCACATCTTCACCTGCGCGGCGGCTCCCGCTACGCCGACTGTAAGGAAGCGGCTGCCTTCCTGGAACTAGAAGTCGACTGAACAATGCGATTGCCCGGCTACAACAAAAACAACCAGTCTGGCCTTTTCGCCGTGCACGCGTATAATGGCACATTCTAGCAAGCTAGCCTAGCGAGTTGGCCTCCAATTTCCATCCATCCATTTTATGAGCCACTTATCCTCACGAGGGTCGCAGGAATGCCGGAGCCTATCCCAGCTGTCATCGGGCAGGAGGCGGGGTACACCCTGAACTGGTTGCTTGCCAATCGCAGGGCACAAGGAGACAGACAAGTCGCACTCGAAATCACACCTAGGGGTAATTTTGAGTCTCCAATTAACTCATTTATGGGCAGGCTGGCAATTTTTTGCCTTATTGAGATAAAAGTCTCCTAACAGGCCACAATCAAGGAAATAACACTTCTTTTTAGTTTAACGCATAAAACAAAAGGCAAAAAAGATGTACCCTCACGGGGGCAGCGTCTCAAAACTGGGACGGGTATGTTCTCAGTTCCGTGAAGTGGTACGTACTAGAGATATGTTTATTAATTCATTCTTATTCTAGAACGACACTTACGCATTAATAATACTGACGGATTAGCATTTTCAAGACAAACTTGGTTGCATACTGACATTTCTCCCTTTCTTTTCTTGAAAAACACTCCATGTGGCATTGAGGCAGCCATGTTGGGTCAGGGAGGAAAGGAAAATAACTCCGTGCTAACTTTCACCGATGAGTTATCCTCTCCTGATACCAAATTATGGCTTCATATTAAAACACTTAAATATTTTGACATATTGAAGGATATAATGTGTGAAAATCATGTCCCAAAAATGGGACGCTCCCCACGAATGGGTTAATGCATGCTTTTTGGGATGTGGGAAGAAACCGGAGAAAACCAACACAGGCACAGGGAAAACATGCAAACTCCACACAGACAGCGCCGGGATTTGAACCCCGGTCCTCAGACCTGTGAGGCCACCGCTCTGGAAAGAATGGAAAGCAAAGAAGTAAACTTACATCGTGAATTGTGTTCTGTTGGGCAAGATTGGTTCATGCAGTGATGCAAGGTTCATCAACATACATTGGAACTGAGCGATGTTGGCGGCCCAGTACTTGAGCTCACTGGTAGTGGTTCATTGCACTCTGAAACCAGAGACATGGTAAAAAAAAAAAAATAGATTGTGGGATGTTGGCTGCTTGAAAAGTAGATCTTAGGGCAAAAAAAAAAGTTTGGGCACCCATGGTCTAGACTCTGGAACTAGAAGGAATACTTGAATATTTCAATCTAGTGCACTAGTGGGAGATAGTTAGATAGTTCCAGACCCACCCATGATAATTGTGATTTATGTCGTAGTCACGGAATGAGTTAACCTTCTAAATCAAGGCCCCAGTGTTATCTTTTCAACTGGGGCTTTATTCATAAACTTAACTACTCCAGTGACTTGATTCACGCCGGTGTTTAGGACGACATGGAACTGGATGACACGCAGACGCTCGGAAACTGCGGCTTCACCAACCAGACGGCGCGGCCTCAGTCGCCTGGCACCGTGGGTTTAGCTTTCAGGCTTAGCGGTAAAACCAACTTTATTTATTTTTTTGTCAGGTGGGAGCATGTGTGTGTGTGTGTGTGTGTGTGTGTGTGTGTGTGTGTTGTGTGTGTGTGTGTGTGTGTCGGTCTCAAGTTCCCAACTTGTCCTTCCCGCAGATGATTCATTTGAGCAGCTGAGGATGGAGCCCTTCTCTACCCCCCCGGAGCTCCCGGACGTCATGAAGCCACAGGACTCAGGCAGCACAGCCAACGAACAGGCCGTTCAGTGAGCGAGGTGGGAGGGGGCCGTTGGGGGCGGGGGGCACGCATTGAGGATTTGGGGAAGCGGACGACGAGATCTCCAGCTGGACAGAAGCAAAACACGGGTTGTTGTTATGTGAGTGAGCAAGCGAGCGGTGCGTTTGTGTGCATGCTACGAAACATTGTCACAGCCCAGACTGGTCGCAACACTGTCACCTGCTCAACACCAAGCGTTGTACCTCTTTATTTAATTGAGTCTTTTATTTTTAAGCTGTTGTTCAGATGCCTTACTTTTTTTTTTTTTTTTTTTAACTGGCTTCAATGATGGCATCGAGCAGGAGAGACCTTTTTATGCTTTTTCTTTGTATTAAACTATTAGGAACATTTCTATCAATTAAACAATTAGTAACATTTCACTTTATTTCTTTGGCCTAGTTTAAAAAGAAATGATCATTTCCTACAGCCATTGATCCATTTTAAACCCCCCAAAAATTGTCTGACTAAAGACTAAATAAATGTATGCTTGTATTCCCCGTTTGCGTTCCACTGTTTACCCCATTTAACAGGTGTTTTTTTTTTTAATCGAAACTATCGTTTTTCTCAACTGAGAAATAAACACAAAAAAGATTTAAAAAAATATGTATTGTGGATACATCTGCAGCAACAATGAGATTTTTTTTTTTAAAAAAAAAAAAGCATTTGCAAAATGCAGTCTTGGTCATTTTGAGCCACTATCAAAAGTTGGAATTGCTTCAACAAACTTGAGCGTCACTTAAATGTTTTTTTTTTTTTTTTTTTTTTTGCAAGGGATCTATTTTCCTCCAGATTCCAGTGAGCCCCCAATTAGTCTTTACTGACAGATACGATGTTGCTTAAAGGTCTCTGCACACCAAAGTCGTCTGTTTCTTGGTTTATTTCAATACTGTACTTTGCTTTCTACGCTCTGCTTTAGTTATTCCTGAAACGTCCCTGAACGCACCACAGCCCACTATCTTCTAATACTGTTCTTCGATAGCCACCTCTTGACAGATTATTTGATCACAATTATGCTCATTTGACTTTCCTGTAAAGTTATGGATAGGTTTCCAATGACGTCACCACAGTCCGTAGACCAATCGGATGAATTAAAGATGGAAAAAAACGTCACGCTTCACCTGTCACCTGTGTTATGACCCACAAGATGGCGTAATTGGAAACCTATTCAGTAGTCCAACGTGAGTACACAACGGCCTAAGATTACCTACAATGGTACTCATAATTCCAACACTATAACAGGACGGATAAATTAAAGTGGCCTCGCTGCGTTATTGATGAACCTTTGCTCGAAATTGAGAAAACGGACGTAGATGGGTGCATTTAATAATCGATGGGGAGAGCCTTCCTTGACCTGTTTGGAATGGGAATGGCAGCCTTTATCCGCCGCCGTGGTCGACGAGCGACTGGACCAGGCCGTGCAGCTCGTGCTCGAAGCGGACCTGATCTAAAACAAGTGAACCTCCGCCAAGAAATGAGGCCACCAGCACTGAATTGTCGGGAGGAGGCAGTCAAGGTGAGCACATTTATCATTGGGGCATTTAAACCCCGTACATTATACCATGATGATGACGACGTCTCCGGTCATGCCGGCCTGGTGGTGTCCCAGCCACTGATAAGAAAAAAAAAAGACTGGATGACTCATTGGCCACCAAAACTGAAGTCGCCATCCGCCATCCTAATACTCCCACCATGCCGACCTGTGCAGTGACAGCAATTAACTGCGTTAATCGCCAGTTTCGTGGCTGTGAGAAAACATTCCAAAGGTAAATTAGAAAGATAGACTGTTAGTAATTTTTTTTTCTTTTTTTTAAATTTCCTGATGAGCTTAACTCACTTGAACAAATTTTTGTTTATGGTTGTTGTTCACTTCACGCTCTGCTTCACCTTTACAGGCCAACGGTTTTTCGCGAAGAAACGATGTAAATATTTTCCCAAACTTCATCAGTGGATAAGCAAGAAAACACATTTTCTGTGAAATTTTTGATGAATTTCATAATACAGAACTCTGCAAACTGAAGGTGATTTTCAAGCGTGAGGAAACAAGGTTAAATTTTCTGTCTGAAATAGGATGTCGCAGAGAATGAACAATGCGTTTAGCATGTTTTCCCATTATGAGTCCTTATTTCCAAAATTATACCCAACTGATTAACTTAAAATGTAATGTTTTTATGGCCAAAAAAAATGCTTAGTTTTTTGCTATGTTATGATGATAGTGCTTCACAGCGTATTTTGGGAAAAAATAGTCATGGTGATATGTCTTTCCTTTGCACTTAGCCTTTTTTGACTTACCAAGTCGAATTAAAAATCCTTCATATTACCAGAACAGAAAAAATATCAAGCTCATATGACAAGTTTTAATTCTACATGCCAAACTTTGAGGGAAACCCCGCCATAATCCGACCTGTAAAGCATGTCCTCCACACGTTTTGAGAGGACCAACATGGCAGCTAAATGGCTTTAAACAATCGACACGTTGCTGGATATGTATGTGCTATCCAGTCAATATTTTAGATCAGTGGCTTTGTCCCGCCCGTATGCAACATCCATCGCATATTCTTCTTATTCTGCCAGAGCGTCAACACACTACTCCACGAGCACTTTCGCTGGAGGCAAGGTTTTAAGTAAACGTTACGAGGCCGTAATGTCACAAGTTTAAACATGCTGAGCTGTAACGGTACAGGGTGCAACGCCAAGAAAATAACTCTCCCGATCAGCATCATCGGAAGTTATAACGTGGCAACAATTAGTCAAGTCTGGAGCCTTAAGGTTTTGAGCTGCAATGTTCTAAGTATAATGAACTTTTTCCCCCCGCGAGCACCTAAAACTCCAGAAGTGAGTTGTAGGTGTCTAACTTGACACTCCTTTCCCACCCCTTGATGGCTCCTCACACAGCAGAAAATTTAATTTGAAAGATTTGCGATTCATTTTGCTGACGCCTTTTATACCGAATCTGATGAAGCGGGATCTTGCCCCAGTTATACCGTACCATTGCCACTTGGTCTCGTCCATTCCATTCTGGTTATGATGCGGAAAAATACCAACTTGATAACGGTTATCTTATCTTTATCTTCGCAGGCTTTGGAATGCTGGGACAGGACAACAAGGGGGCGGGAAAAGGCCGGTGCATTCCTCGGGTGTTGTGAGTTTTGTCACACATCCGCATTCCCAGCTGACTGCCAACAGGAAAAGACAGCGGTGAGCCAGAGGTGAAGAGAACGAAGAAGACAGGAGAGCATCTCGCTTCTTGGCCCCATCTTGAGTTGGTGTGCAACTGTGCGAGCTCTCAAGCTTGAATCTCATCCGATACCCGCTCACAGCTGGTTATTTGGACTCCTTATCCGATGAGGGGGGAGCACTTTGGAACCCTGGACTGGGCCACCGCAAGCCTGCCGGCCGAGCGAGAGCAGTGGTGTCGAGCGCCTGCGTCCTCCACAACATGCCGATGGTCGTTGGACATGTCCCTCACAGAGAAGTCAGAGGTGTGAGATTTTAGTCAAGAGGATGAGGTGGGTGTTTGCCCCTGGGATGCCATCATGGAAATGTTACATTCTGGGAATTTGTGAGAGCTTCTGTCTGATAAATGTATAAAATTTATTTTATGCATCTGGTTGTGTATTAGTCCCCTGCGACTGAGTGGGGACCAGTTCAGGGTGTAGTCTGCCTTTTGCTGGAATAGGCTCAAGCACACCTGCGACCCTTGTGAGGATAAGTGGTTTGGAAATTGGATGGATGGATTGTGTGTAATGTTTGCTAATACATTTTTTTTCTCTCTGTGATTTTTTTATTCAAGGGAAAGAGTCTAAATATTATTAAGATCCATCCATCCATTTTCTTTGCCGCTTATCCTAATGAGGGTCGCGGGGAGTGCTGGAGCCTATCCCAGCTGTCAACGGGCAGGAGGCGGGGTACACCCTGAACTGGTTGCCAGCCAATTGCAGGTCATATTATCAGGATAAAGGAAAATTTATTTAGAATATAGAATTTGTCATATTATGAGTATAAAAGTGTACTTCCATGTGTAAATATGCACAGTACTTTTTCTAAGAAAGTCACATTACCACATTTTTCCAGAGATTGAAGTTGTACTTTTTTTCAAGAAAAAAAGACAGAAGAAAAAGCGCCACGAGCTGAAACCCCAAAAATCTTTAAAATTGCCTATGAATGCTTCAAAATTTGAGGAACGCTCAACATTTGTCTAAGTGAAGCTATTCAAATGACTTCAACATGGTTCCTCGGCACCAAGATGCGCTAAAGCAGTATTTGTATTGGTTTGAAATTAGCACGATAACAGCAAATCAGTGACTTTTCCATCGAGTAAACAAATCTTCAAATGCCGAATTGTGAATATTTGAAAATTTCTGGTTGTTATCACTGTGGCTCCAGTCCATTATATTTGCTCTGTTACCTCTAGAGGATGCTGTTGCTCCTAATGGTGAAACCCCATTGGTCAACTAAACACCCAAAAGAGATAATGGACCTTTCCGACCTGTCAATCACTCGTACAATAGTAGCCATTCTGACAGCCGCTTTGTCTTAACCCCTGTCTCGACACGCCACTCTCGCCGTATTGTCCCACAAGCAATGATGGTTGTCAGTAGCATGCGCTTGGAAAAGTTAATGTAACGAAGAAAATGGTCCTCAGATGCGGTTGGGAAACTTGCAATTCTGATGAAAGATGTCCTGCTAGGTTACAAGAAGCCCGCTTGATTCATTTTCCAAAGCCTAAAACACAGTTGACGAAGTGTCTACGATGGATTAAGGTTCGCGGAAGAGCGCACGTACAACTAAATGTGGACAATATCAACAGACACAAGGTAAGTGAGGGAGAAGTATCTTCTCTGAGTTTAATTTCATTATTATCAGTGCTTTATACGTTGCAGGAGAACAGCTTTCACTTTGTTAGCGTATCACTGACCTGCTGAATGAAGTGTGTCATGTTTTATGACAAAGAGTCGGGTTAGGGATACAGAAATCTGCGATGTCGTGCAAGAGAAACGTCTATTTGCCTATTTGTATCACATCGGACTTTTAAGACAGAGCACTGGGTTCCATTACGAGCCAAGTCAAATGAAGACACCCACTCACTTATAAAGACTACAATGATATTACTCAATAAAAAGTACTCACCCTGCTTTACATGGACAGTACGATTCCACTCATTTATCCTGTTGGATTTCAATATGAAGTTTGTGAGGCGTCAAACATTTTTGCATCGATCGCCAACATTTCGCTGTAACGCTGACATTGCGTCCTGCTTCGTCCGTGTACATATCCTTGCGTGAGATATTTGAGACCTCTCTGTAGAACTCTCTTGGACAAGTCTGATGCATTTGGCAAAAAACATACTGCAATATTATCTAGAATACGCGATAGAGAATCCACTTCAAACATGTTTTGTTCAGTCGCTTGGGACATGGCTACGGGGGCGGAGCTTAAGATCCCCATCGGAAAGGTCCATTCCCTTTAATTATACAACTTCAGAAATCAAAGTTTGCATTGTTTTTTCAAGAATGAATTTTTTAGTCAAAGTGTAAAAAAAATACCTTATGTATTATAATCTCAAATTTCTTTCAGATTTTGTCTTAATGTTTATTGTGCAATTTTGATACCTTTTGAGGTGTAGCAGCAGTGACACAATGTCGACATTTTACTCGCATTAATAGGAACGATCTGATTTTTTTTTTTGTTTGTTTTTTGTGAGGAATCTATACTTGTGTTTAAATTCATCTCAGCCTTAGCATGAGGTGACTGACAGGATGCTGTCGGTATTCAATTTTGTGGTGATGTATGTGTGAAGATGCACCACAAAGAGGTGCAGGTTTACTCAGCGGAACATGTCTGCTGTGTGTTTAGGTCTACTCTCTGTGCTGTGTTTGCTCTGCACAGCCCGGGCTGAAACAGGTAAGACTGATGAAATGGGGGGGGGAGATATTACAGTTATTTTAATTTTGGGTCTGTCACAGTGGAGAACAACAGAGTGATATGGAAACAAGTCGGCGAGACTGTGTCCTTCCAGTGCAGATCTTCTGAACAGGACCTAACGGGCATGAGTTTGTTCCAAGGCCTCAAGAAGGAGTTCAAAGTTCTTTACTCGGCGTCCGATAAAAACACCATCGCTCACCAGTTCGAGGGAAGGCTCTGGCGTGAGGGGACCTTACCGAACGTGGACGTGGTCATTTCAAACCTGACAACGAAAGACACGGGGGTGTACCGGTGGGAATACGAGGGCTTCGATGTCCAAAAAAGTGAACTAAAGAAGGTAGACGGCAACGGCCCGTTGCTCCTGGTGGTTACAGGTGAGTGACCGCC
Organism: Syngnathoides biaculeatus; assembly: GCF_019802595.1. Classification (NCBI taxonomy): domain Eukaryota; kingdom Metazoa; phylum Chordata; class Actinopteri; order Syngnathiformes; family Syngnathidae; genus Syngnathoides; species Syngnathoides biaculeatus. The sequence goes on along the minus strand of NC_084655.1, from coordinate 16,369,439 downwards.
AGCTGACAACATTAATTCCGCTTGCAAATTGGATCGGAGACCACTTCCTGTTTTTATATGACTCAGTTTGCTGCTGAATTACATGCACTGTATTCCAAACAAACCCCATATACAATAAATATTAACAAATAAATAATAATGATCATTCATTGCAAATAGCACAAAAAGTTTGCTTTTGTCACTTGATTTCATGCCTCAAATAAGTACACTATGTTACAAAACAAATATCTTGCAGTACTTTTTAAAATATGTAAATTTCAAGAAAAAAAACAGTCTTGATTTGTTGAATCTGGTGATCTTTCTGATACGGAACAGGAACTGTCACAGGTAACAATGTCGGAGTGGTGATTTGGACTCAGAAGATTACACATTCTTATTCATTTTCTTTTTTTTTTTAATTTCAAATGTGTGTCTCAACAATAGCTGAGAAGCAGTGCGCCAAACCAAGCAATCTTCTGCTGGTGACACTTGTGGTTTCGGCTGCCGTGCTGTTTGGAGTCTTGGTCGTCTTCCTCCTATGGATCATACCCAAGGTGTGTGTGCGTGTGCATGTATGGAGGGGTTCATTATACGTTTTGTCATTTAGTTGTTTTTTTTTTTTCGGGTGGAAAATATGCTGGAAAATAAATGGTGGGCGCACGAGTTATTGACACTTTGGGCACAGTTTGGACATTTTCACATTGGGGGTGTGCTCACATTCGTCATAAAAACTCTGCACTGACTACACTGCATATGCTTATATTACATTATATTTATATGACATATACTTCCAGGTTTGGTCTCATTATGTGCCTTAGTTTAGCTCTGTTTATTTACAAAAGCACCCAGGCTCGCATCAATCATTGTTTGCATCGTTGGCAGATCAAAAAGTGGCGCGCTAAATACGCGCCAGGGCACCGAAACACCAGCGATGTTTACGAGGACATGCGCGCAACGCTCCGACCTTAAAGGTGTCCCGCAGGGGCGCTCCGGCAAAAAGCACAACGACAAGCTTTGCAGCAACGCTCCACGCGTACGAGGTACACGAAAAATATGCAGGCCGCGCTATGTGCTTTGTTGTTTTTACGGTTTAGTGTGAATGACATTGAGTGAAGAATAATTTTGACAGCGATCAGATGCCAGGAAAAGGTTGAATTGAAATGGTCATTTATTCCTAAAGTGACTCAATTGACAAATAATGCTGTACTGCACTTGTACAGTGTGTGCAAAGTACAGTAAGTGAACAACCGGAAGGACATTCCAGTTTACGAATAATGACTCAGTACCACTGTAATTTAAAGACCGCCATTTCCTTGCCGCTGCGACTTATAACCTTGTAATTATTGTGAACATTTATGTACATCCTAAAAAAAAGGAAAAATGAAACCTGAGGGGAAATGTTCTATTAAAAAAAAAAAGATGTAAGATATTTGTTGGATCGAATAAGTTGTGCTGTTTCTGCTCTAATGAAGTTTCCTCCTTATTTCACCAAAGGGGGCAGAATAACTGTAGCAGCGCAAATGGATTGCTTGTAATAAAGTCAACTTTAAAAAAAAATGGCTCTTAATAAATCTCACACATGTCATTTCTTCCATAATGCCTGAAATAAAACAATATTTTACATATGTATTGGTTGCTAAACGGGACAGGTTTGTTTATACACTTATAGGGCACAACATTACCTACACCCATGCGCAATTTCATCAAAGTTCTACCTTGAAATGTTTAGTTGTATCATCCATCCATTTTTTTACGGCGTTTGCCGAAGAGCTGGAGTATATCCCGGCTTTCTTTGGGTACGAAACGGGGTACACCCTTAAATGGTAAACGGGCAATCTCGGGGCACACGTAGAAACGCCTTTTCATAGCTTCTACATCTGAACTTTGCGGTTAATTGGCGACATTTCAAATGGTGGCAGGATTACCGTAATTTCCGGCCTACAAGCCGCGACTTTTTTCACACGCTTTCAACCCTGCGGTTTATGCGGTGATGCGGCTAATTTGTGCATTTTTTCTAAGGGCCGCAAGGGTGCACTCGAGCGGAAAAGGTAAGAGTGAGATCGGTGGAATATATGTGCCGAGGAAGTGACTTTTACCGGCCCTGTTAGCGCTGCGCTAGCGTTAGTGTGTTGCTGCTGTGTTACTGGCATGTCTCAGTGATATTTATTGGTAAGTTTTATTTTAACCGGCCCTGTTAGATTTAGCTTTAGTGCTAGTGTGGTGTTTGCGTTAGCACTGGCATTAGCACTAGCTAGTTAAACTCTTTCTTTGTACCGTCTTCCTTTGTAAATGTCTCATGTTTCAATGTGGGCACTTGCGGCCTTTACACAGGTGCGGCATATGTATGTACCAAATAGTATTTCCTTTACAAATGTACTCGGTGAAGCTTGTAAACGGGTGTGCTCTGTAGGCCGGGAATTACGGTAACCATTTAGCAAGACTTGGATGTGATTGACTATTTCACAGTCACACACCCCAGTAAGATGGTGTACACTTTGGAGAGACTTTGGTTTGGAGACCTTTTTAAAAAAAAAAAAAAAAAATTAAAAAAAAAAATATATATATATATATATAAAACATCCATCCATTTTCTTAGCCGCTTATTCTCACAAGGGTCGCAGGGAGTGCTGGAGCCTATCCCACCTGTCAACGGGCAGGAGGCGGGGTACACTCTGAACTGCTTGCCAGCCAATCGCAGGGCACATCAGGACAAACACACTCCCAATCACACCTAGGGTCAATTTAGAGTGTCCAATTAATATTGCATGTTTTTGGAATGTGGAAGGAAACCCACACAGGCACGGGGAGAACATGCAAACTCCACACAGGCGGGCTTGGGATTGAACCGAGGACCTCAGAACTGTGAGGCCAACGCTTTCCAGCTGAACCAACGTGCTGTCTTATATAACAGCTATGGATAATTTAATTCATCCATAAGTAAAATTCACAAGTATTTACAAGAGGTAACAATTAAGAATTACCTAGTGTAATATGAAAAATCATTCATTGCCAGCTTTCCCCGTTGATGAAGCCGTCAATGGCAGTGAATGTGAACAAAAAAGAAAACAATTCGTTCATTAAACTGTGCCACGATGCTTTCAGGAAACTACTTTTGATTTATTACAAATCAAAACTATGCATTATTACTCTTATAAAGAGTATATTTGACTTCTACACCCGTCAATGGCAGCGAATGTGAACAAAACCAAATTTCTATCATGAAACTATCATGCTTTGCAGAAAACACTCTGATACATCATTAATCAAAACTTTTAGCAATAAAGCATTATTATCCTTTTAAAGTGAGTTTGTAAATACACTTGAGTAAAAAAAAAAAAAATATGTGTTTGCATAGAGATGAATACATCATGAGTCAGGTTCTTGAACGCTTACAGTAAAAGTAATACACGTGTGCTTTGTGATGCAAAATGTTACAAAACATGAAATCAGCCCATTTGTTTCTGCTGAATGTTGAGCTAGCTACCGACGCTTTTTTGTGAGTCGTCACGGAAATGTCACAAAACGTCCTGGCTTGGTGTTGAAGCTTGTGGGTTAGGTGTCGAAAAAACAAAAACAAGCAATGAAAGGTCGTCTTGCATGTGAGCGGAAACCAAGACCCCCCGCTCACGAAGGTGCGCTTTCCAGCCGAGGAGCCAAAAACATCAATACCACAACGCTTTTTTTTTTTTTTTAAAGCACGCATTGTGCAGAGGCAAGAGTTTGTATGCCTCCCATAACTTGTAACAGGAAATGATAAATGACAATGTTTGTCGGACGCTTTATGTAAAAGATCATCATCAGTTGCGTGTGCACCTCCGCGAGTTTCAATCGCCCATTTATGGCAGTTTGTATTGTGTGTTAGCATACGGGTAGCAGATATTTACGGGTTTTTTTTCTTAATTAAATCCACCCGTATTGTTGAAGAATTGCGTCAACTTCAACAGGAAATAAACAGTTTCAATGTGCATTTTTTTTGAAGAATTGTTTACAATCTGCTGCTTGGGGGAGGATTTTGCTGATCATTTTGAACTGTGAAGACCTTTTGAGACTCTTTTGTGAAGACAGGCAGTACAAATAGACTTGATTTCACACTTCATTACTCACTATTTTGATATGTTATGGGACATGACTAAATATTGCTGGTGCATGTGTAATTGGGCTGTAATATCAGAACAGCAATTGTTATAACCACTTATGTCCAGTCAGTAGTCCACGCATACAGTGACGGTCTGAGCGCTCCCGGTGCTGAAAAGTCTGTTTTGTAACCTTCCGGCCAGTCTGAAACATCCCCATCCATGATTCAACATAACATAGGTTAGCTCCCTCTATGTAGAAGGGGAACTTTGAGACCGGGGAAGAGTATGCTACCTACCCAGAGTTCCCCTGTTAGTAACGCATGCGCATTCATCACAAGGAGACTTTTCAACACCGGGGAGCGCTCATGCGAACAGGCCGTGGCCACGTGATGTCGACGCAGCTCCGACTCGTATGAAATCACTCCCAAGTGCACGTTGTCATACCATAAACTATCGTCATTAATACTTTTACTCTTGAAACCTTGAAAAACTCTGAGAATGATTTAAAAGTTACATTTTCTACAAGGCCTGTATTTTTGAGTTGGGTCACTTTTAGCACCGCCCATGTGTCGCATAGCAGGCCTTTGGTCAATTATTGAGACTATAATCGGTATTTCTTGGTTTTCTGATAATAAAAGAGAACATTGCCTTGAGGATTAATGTAACTGACAAAGCGTTAAATCAATCTTGTTTAGTGAAGACGTTCAAGTGAGTGATTGATTGGGAATCACTGCGATTAGTTCACTGTGGTTGTCTGACATTTTATCTCATCTCTTTTTATTTCTCAGAGCAAATTGACACTTTTTGCTCTTTTTTTTTTTTTGTTGAGCGGGGGCCTTAAACAAGAAGTGCAGCCCCTTCAGTGCGACAGTAAACAAGTGGATGCTGCAACAACACACACACACACACACACACACACACATACGCACACATACTTTACACACCATTGTGTGAGTCACAAGCTTCCATTGAGACGCCCACTCACAGTCAGAAGTGACGTAAGCAAGGTATAAGCGCACCTTTTTTGGGGGCCAGTAGGTTTGAGCAAGACCAGAGTAACGATATTAAATGTTTTTATATTTTTCTCCCTCATTTCTATATATGAACAGAGAAAGAGAGAAAAGAGAGAAATACAATTAATTTACATTCATTAACAGTGGGATAATAATACCTTTATAAATGACAGAATAGGAGGGTTTCTCTCATCTCCAATTATCGGATCTACTAGGTCATCCTCAACCAACTTCATACCCGTAAGTGAGCAAAAAAAAAAAAAATTAAATAACTTTAAAGGGAAAACAAGAAGAAAAATGATACCACCTCAAAGCACCTTACAACAAATGTTCCAAAAAAGAAAACAATTTGGAACAATTTGGTTTTTCTTTTTTTCTTTTAGATTTTTACACATTTTTAGTTTTAAATCCCAATTACAGGATTTTTTTTTAAAAAACTTTTTTGTCTGCGAGTTCCAGGTACCTGTTCAGTCGTCATTTTTTTTTTTTTTTGCATGATATTTAGTTACTACATGTTTTTTTACATTGTTATTTGTACACAATTTGGGTTCGGCATATAGTTGACAAAGTCTTCATGGCTCTGTTTAAACGTAAAAATAAATAAATAAATATATGTATGTATAGACTGAAAGGCTATCAAGATAAATAATTTCAAAATGTTTAATAATGATTAATGTGGAAAATACCCTTTACAAATCAATTGGGAAATTAAAAAAAATCTCTTTTAGAGGGACAAATAATGTGGTTGCACAAGTGTGCACACCCTCCAATTACAGGTTTAAAGTGCCTCTGAATTGCTGCAAATAAAGTTCAGCTGTTCTAGTCTGACTTTATTTTCCCCAACATTTTATTTGTGCTAGTGTTCGCAATTACTTCAGACTATTCCAAAAATGGCCCCAAAAGCATGATGTTGCCACCATCATGTTTCACTGTGAGCATAGTGTTCTTTTGGCGATGAGCAATGATGTGTTTGTGGCCAAAGAGTTCAAACGCAGTGACATTGGACTATAAAAGTATCTCCCAACCACGTGGGAAAATGTGTTATGGGCCGATGAAACTGAAAGCGAAATTATGGAAATGCTCCAAACTCAAATTTTGCTTTCAGCTTCACGGTTGGTTTAATATGCATGTTAATCCATAAATGCATTTTCAATCAGCAGATGAAGTAATAAACTGTGTGTAACATATTGACTGTCACCTTGTTGCTCTTCTTACGTGTTGTCGGTAAGTCTCCTAATGTAGAATAGCGCACCGTGGAAGAGCAAGAACCACTCCCGCACATGCCGCATGGGCGTGCGTCATGACGCTGGAGCGCAGGTGTGATTGTGTCCATTACCTCCTGTATTTTTTCCTCCTCTTTCTCTCTCTCTCTCACTCTCTCTCTCTCTCTCTCTCTTTCTCTCTCCAAAAAGGTTCACGGTCCATTGTAATACGCCTTCAAATTGAACACAGTTCGAGTGAAGGAAAGGAAAGGAAGGAAGAAGAATTCACCCTTTTGAATTTCACAGAACACCGGAGGAAAACGTCCGCCGTCATGAAGAAATCCTCTTACGCAGGTAAGCGTGTTTCTGACATGCACGCTATCATTATGGAGAGGTTACTGTGTAGTAGTCTTCAAAGTTTATGTATTGGGAGAAAGACCCAGGCGTGATCTTTAACCATGGGTGTGGTCACGCACGCTTGCAGGTTTGGCCTCCAAACGAATGACATCATGACAGGAAAGCTCCTGTCGCCCCCTAGACAAGACATTGGGTACGCTGAAATTGAAAACAAACAAAAAATGACATATTGACACCAGGCGGCACGGTGGGGCAGCTGGTAAAGTGTTGGCCTCACAGTTCTGAGGTCCCGGGTTCAATCCCGGACCCGCCTATGTAGAGTTTGCATGTTCTCCCCGTGCCTTGCGTTGGGTTTCCTCTGGGCACTCCGGTTTCCTCCCACCTCCCAAAAACTTGCAGCATTAGTTGGACACTTTAAATTGCCCCTAGGTGTGATAGTGAGGGCGGCTGTTGTCTGTCTCCATGTGCCTTGTGATTGGCCGGCAACTAGTTCAGGGTGTACCCCGCCTCCTGCCCGTCAATCAAAATTGATTGATTCCATTGAGCTGCAACAGTTTTACCCGGAATGCTTCTGTAAACTCGACAGTAAACGTCAGCTGAACAGATGCCACGCACACCAGGTGTGTGTCGTTAAAGTAAAAAGTACTTGCAGCGTTTATTTATCACTAACCATCTGCAGACAGTATGAGTCATATATTTGGGGTCACGTGTTTCATTTTTTGCGAGCCTAGCCTGTTCTGGGCTTGTTTTGCCAATGCCGAATCTGTTGAAATATTTGGCAACTTTTTGCCACCTGAAATTGGTCTTCAAAAGTCAGCTGTACAGATGTCACGTCTGCTCTGCATTGTGATAAGGACGTGGTACAATTCATAATGAAAGTGATGGGGTTAGTTTGGTGCATTTGAGGAGTGACATTTATTGAACCCAACATGCATCTATGAGGGATCTTCTTCTCCTTCTTTTCCTTTCGGCTTGTCCCGTTAAGGGTCGCCCTAGCGTGTCATTTTAGATGAATGCAGAGTTTTACAATTTGTGATGCGACATCTTCCTCACTTCAGTTTTCATCCATTTTCCTTCAGTAGGTGCACTGCCCCGTGATGTTTGCGGAGGACTGGCTAAGCGGGTGTACAGAAAAGATTAATGGAACATCTGCGGAAGGCAATGAAGGCTATCACGTCATCCTCTCTGATCAAAGAAACGTGAAAAGTTTACAACCTCAAGGTTTAGACCTAGGAACGGCTCAGAGCGCTTTGTCACTCACGAGCCCGCCGCCTATTGCGCACATCCTGATTGAAACGTCCATCTTCCTCCTCAGCTTTTCCTCTCTTTGCTATCACCCCCCTCTGACACCTCCCAGACCTCCTCCTCTTTTTCCACTCGCGCCTAATCTGGCTTCCATCCGCCGAGCCTCATTGACCTCCTCCTCCTTCAGCTAAGCTCCGACTCAGTGCAATGTACACAAGGGTCTATCCTGCGGAATGCCGTTCTTCCCGAGTCCTCTTCCCAGAGTCTTTTGTGCAACGGAGCGTCTGACGCTTCTCCACCGGAGCCGAGTGCGAGTTGGGTCATGCCACCTCTCCTTCCTCCTCGTCCTCCTCCTCCCGCGTGCGTCTGCAGATGTCACATTCCTTTTTGTGGAATCGTATAATAACAAAGTGGATTGCGTGTGTGTTCCTTCTCACCGATGCGCGGGGATGTGTGTTTGTGAAAGTTAGATACATATCTTCAGATCCGAGTGACGTGACTTTTTTGGCCTGTTTTTTTCTTTGACTTGCAAGCAAAAAAATTCTATACCGTATTTTCCGCACTATAAGGCGCACCTTCAATGACTGACCTATTTCAAAACTTTTTTTTCATATATAAGGCGCGCCGAATTGTGATATGCATAAAATAGATGTTACAGTAGAGGCTGGGGTTACATTATGCATCCATTAGATGGGCTGCGCTAAAGGCTCAATCTTGATCCATATATAAGGCGCACCTAATTATAAGGCGCACTGTCAGTTTTTGAGAAAATTAAAGGCTCTTAGGTGCGCCTTATAATGTAGAAAATATGGTATTCATCGACAATGTCGTATTTTTTATCTTCTTTGAAGGTGGACAAAAAAAAAGTTGAGGATTGTATCTTTAAAGGGGAAATCCAGTGCTTTGCATGAAAAGTGTATCCAATAGGTCACGTAATATGTACCCTTCGGCGGCGGCAGAAGCCTTTAGCCAAGCTTTGGCGGCGGCGACAGAGGCCTTTAGCCGGGCTTTGGCTTCCGGGGAGGCCGTTAGCTGAGCGTCAGCTTTTGGGGAGGCTGTTAGCCGAGCTTCGGCGTCCTGGGAGGCCGTTAGCCGAGCTTTGATAGCGCCGGAGGCCTGTAACCTAGCTTCGGCGTCCGTGGCTAACGGCCTCCGCCGCCTGGAAGCTCGGCTTGCGGCCCGCCGCCAGAGCTCGGTCATCAGTCTTCGAGTCATTGCCGTCCGAAGAAGGGCTTTTATTTACGCACTTATGTCGCGCATAGACCTCAGAGAAGTCAGACTCTGCGTCAGTCCACCCGAAGAACCATTCGAATATTCAACATCAATTACAGCCAAAGGTTCAAATCTGTATGGAAGTATTCCTCTGTCTTCCCGATCAACCGATACTGCTATTTCTTCATCATATGAGGATAAATCCGAGAAATCAGCGCAGGGCATAATTGTGTCCCATGTAATCGAGCGTTTGGAACGGCACGTAACACGTCACATATGCCCACGAAGAGCATGTGACCCGCGAAAATGGCAGCGCTGATGAAAATCCGTAGTTCTCGATAACGAAACACAATTAAATGAGAGTGGATTTAACATCTCATTGTCAAAATAGGGTACATATTACATGACGTATTGGATACACTGTTCATGCAAAGCACTGGATTTGCCCTTTAAAGATCTACAAGAAAGTTCAACATTGCTTGCCTTATTCGTGCGCTCTCTGCAAAAACAACACCCTGAACCCTTAAAAGCATGTTGACCTGACATGTCTTTGTGAACAGGCACATAAAACAATCCCTTTGTGTATGACACGCACTAAGTAAATGCTCCCCGTGGGAGGTTTTGAGTCATAAAGCTGCGGAGACATCTGAAGTGACTTGAAGAGGAAGTCGGATTCTTATCTGCCTTGCTGTTGTTGTTTTATTGGCGGCTTTATATGTACCATCAATTCACATACTTTTATACTCATGTTTGTACTGTGCCTAAAGGTCTGTGTGCAGTTGTGTATTTGAGGGTCAAGGCTGAACTCCTTCTTCTTCTCTTTTTCGTGCTACCCTTGGGTCAAAATCCTTCAGAACTTTTATGACTATTATACGGTAGCTATGTAGATGACACACTAGCAGTCCCCAGATGTCGTGTCAGTTTCTAAAAACAGATAAAATAACCGGATGAGCCAAAAATTTCTTTCGTGAAGCCACAACAAAACTGAGATACAGTGAGTCCTCGGTCTATGACTGAGATCCGTCCTACAGTAGCGTAGTTAACTCGGATTTCGACTTAAGTCGGATTCCACCATTAACATCTGAATTTACATCAAAATACCAACAAATAATAAACAAGATGATGTACTTAGCGTTACTGCTGAGAGGTGGCTGGAGAAGAAGGGGAGGCTGTGCTTAGCTGTTGCGAGGGAATCTGGTCCTCAATCCCCTCCATCCCGACCAGTATCAAAGAACCTTGTTTTGTGATCACTGTATCCGGCATAGGAAAGGAACCCTTCACGCGGCCTAAAATACGGGCTTTGTCTTTAATAATTGTCACCACGGTTGACCGACTGAAGCCTAGCGCTTTACCGATGTTTGTTGGTGTCTCTCCTTTCCCCAATCTTTTTATGATCTTGAGCTTTATTTCCATGGTAATTCATTTTCTTTTGGCTGCAGAAGCATTGCTAAAAGACACAGCTTTCTTCTTTGGAGCGAACGAGGGCAAAAAATGCGACAATCCTCCCGGCGCACAAACAAAGACAGATAAAATGGCGGACGGGGGACAGGCGTTCTAAAGTCGAAATGTCTTTGGCCGAGACCGTCTGAATAGCTGGAGTCACGCTCGTCAAAAACCAAAGACCAAGTCCGAAATCTTGGTTTTCTGATAGATTCCGACTTGACTGTCAACAGGCATATGAAATAATTTAAAAAACTGCCTTCTTCCATCTGAAGAACATAACCAGCGTGAAGGGTTGCATGTGCCAAGCAGACAGGGAGAAGCTCATCCATGCTTTAATATTAAGAGGAGACTTGGCCATTGTAATGGTCTTCTGACTGGACTCCCCAAAAAGAGCAACAAACAGCTGCAGCTCATTCGAAATACTGCATCCCGGGTTCTGGCCAGAACAAAGAGGTGAGAGCAAACTACTCCATTTGTAAAGTCTTTACACTGGCTCCAACTCAGCTTTAGAATAGATTTTAAAGTTCTTCAACTGGTCTATAGATCACTAAATAATTTAGGTCCTAAAAATAAATGCTTATGGCAGATAAATAGTGGAGCACGAAGTCCAAAGCAAACATGGTGAAGCAGGATTTAGCCGTTCCCAACTAGAATTCATGTCAACCCCAAGTGCTAATGTTTTTAAGTCCAGTGCTTTTCATAGCATTTCCACATTGAAATATTTCATACATTGTACTTTTTTTTCTTTGTTTGAAATGCTTAATTATTTTATTATTATTATATTTTTTTGTTTTTACTCATGTAAAGCATGGAGTTACCTTGTGTATGAAATGAGCTATATGAATAAATTTGCTCTGCTTCTATTTGCACGTGTGTGTGTGTTTGCATGCGTGTGTGTGTGCTTAGGTGCATTTATGTGTATGCATGTGGGTGTGTGTGTTGTCAGGTATGTTTTGACATCAGACTGTTTCACATCTGCACTCGCCCAACATCTCTCTCTCTCTCTCTCTCTCTCTCTCTCTCTTACACTCTCGCTCTCTGTGTAATAGAAGCAAATTTTGTGTGTATGTCACCAAAGTTATTTCTACCTCCAAATAGTCTTTGCATACAGTTTTGATTGTAATGTTCAGTGATGTTTTATTAGTAGATAAATCTGTTTAAAAAAAAGAAGATAAACTCATTTATACAAATCAAAAACAGTATTATAAATTCTGACCCTTTTTGCATGGTTAGTAAGTATTTTTTAAATGGATATAGATCAAATATACCGAATTGTACTGCGTAACCACAAATTGTGTTTCCTACAGTTCCCAATTAAAATCCGGTATAAATAAAACTCCTCACGGTAATAAACTCAGCATGTGTGGCAGTGTTGTCTGCTTGGCAAGGCGCTTCTCCGTTCTTTTCTTTGCATGCTTTCATTCGTGAGGTGCGTGTCTGCGATTGAATGCTGTGCGATTGCTTTTGTGTTTCAAGTGTGGCCAAGTGCTGCAGCCCGTCCCCTTCGACTTACCTTTGCTAGTCATCTAAGGCCCATCACTTACCGCTTGACATGTTTGTTCAAGGCATGCACTTGACCGGCCATCTTCTACAGACACACACCACACACATCCACACAAAAGCCCTCACACGTTTTTATTAGACAAGGCTATGGCCTGACTAAATGAAGCTCCTTTCCCTCACTTTAACCTACTGGTACTTCCTTGGCACTAAGATGCTACAAGAACATGTCAAAGCTTTTTTAATTTTATTATTTTTTTTAAGATGCAGCACGGTTGCTCAGCTGGTAAAGCGTTGGCCTCACAGTTCTGAGGTCCCGGGTTCAATCCTGGACCCGCCTGTACGGAGTTTGCATGTTCTCCCCGTGCCTGCGTTGGTTTTCTCCAGGCACTCCGGTTTCTTCCCACATCCCAAAAACATGCAACATTAATTGGACACTTTAAATTGCCCCTAGGTGTGATTCTGAGTGCGGCAGTCTGTCTCCATGTGCCCTCCGATTGGCTGGCAAACAGTTCAGGGTGCCCGTTGACAGCAGGGATAGGCTCAAGCACTCTCCGTTACCCTTGTGAGAATAAGTGGCTAAGAAAATGGATGCCTGGATATTAGTCAGGACTTTGGTCTGAACACAAAAACAGTGAATCGGTGAGGTTACCCGCATATCGGAGGACAGGTTAAAAATGAATAGTGAATAAAGAATACAAGTCACTTTTGGGGATCACCTGTCAAAAGGTCCTACACATGTACCTTTTCATGTATTATGGGACCAGCTTTTTAATGTTGCTTTTCAAAGGTTCGATACACTTAGTGTAATTCCTGGCCTACAGAGCGCACCTGGTTATAAGCCTCAACCCCGGTACATTTGTAAAGGAAATACCATTTGGTGTGTACATACGGCGCAGCTGTGTAAAAGCCGCAAGTGCCCACATTGAAACCGAAATTGAAACATGAGATATTTACAAAGAAAAACGGTACACAGAGCACTTAACGCTAGCGCTGTTGCACTAATGCTAACGCTAGCGCTGCTGCACTAATGATAACGCTAGCGCTGCTGCGCTAATGCCAACGCTAGCGCCGCTTAAAAAAAAACATTGGTAAAAATCACTGAGAAACGGCACTAACACGCTAGCCAGAGCTAACAGGTACACGTGCACACTCGCATAGGATCACCCGGTTAAGCTACCTCTTGTAGGTATTGCTAACTAGCTAGCAGGGTTTACGAGACCTTAAATGTATCCATAAATGGTCAAGGCATCCATTCTCCAAACCTTTTTTTTTTTCCTGCGCACACGCAGATACGCACGCACTCATCTTCATCAACTCTCCGCGTCACTCAGGTGAGGCCCGTAACAACCGCAGACAGGAGTTCATTCATGTCGTTGGATATACGCCTTGCTGTTTTTTTTTTTCTCCGCGAGCACGAACACTGCCTCTATTCTTCTCTTGTGTCATGTGCCTCCACTGACCCCAATGGTACATAACATTGTCATTAGGCAAATATAACCAGGAGGTTTGCAAATCCCCTTCAAGGCAAAAAAGTCACAGATCCCTGTGTCGGGGAGATTACTTTATAACCCACGGAAGTGTGTGTTTTTGTGGCTTCTGGCAAGACCGAGCAAGTCAGCGTAGTCTCCGTGCACTCACACAAACACACACGGAAGATATCCCAGTCTTACTCTGCAGGCGTCACTCTTTTCACTCGTTTCCATGCACGCTTTTGACTGACAGACACATATTAGCGGCCTGTCGGTACTTTGCCCTCGGTTTAAACCGGAGTGCTACAGGCGGCGGTGTATTACATCACTTCTGTGCCAAACAACACTTTATCAACACAATGTTTGAATTACAGACGCCGACTGCGCGGGCGGCGGCTTGCTTTGTTGCACAAATAAGTGTAGCCAGGAGCAAGAAGAGTAATAGTCTTGGCATGGTTCTTTGTTTTTTTTCTTTCTTTCTTTTCTGCCTGCACCTGCATACTTTGAACTCTCGGTTAGCGGATAAAACAGCGGAACAACTCGGCAACGGTATATTTATCGATGACATCCTCCGCTCTTCTAGGACTCCTTTCAATAAGTGTGGGAATTTTCGGTCCATTCTTCCAGAAAAGCGTGAGAGAGGGCCCACTGAATCATGATTTGTATTCTACTTCATTCCAAAGGTGTATGTGCCCGGCGATTGTTGGCAGCATAGATTTCTGACTTCTAATATGTCGTGCAACAGTTGATATCTTATATCATGCATTACTTTTATTATACAAGCTGCTGGTTTAAGAACAGCTCTTGCATGTGATTTAAGTTCCAATTCAATTTTATTCTTTCTGTCTGCCATCAAACTCAAATGTGTTTGTGTATATATTGAGTATATACCATAATTTCCCACCTATAAGCCATGACTTTTTTCACACTTTTAACCCTGCGCTTTATGCGGTGATGCGCCGGGAGTGTTAGCGCACCTGGTTATAAGCCTCGGCACACAGAAAGAGTTTAACTCTTGCGCCGCGCTAACGCTAGACTCTTTCTGTGTACCGAGGCTTATAACCAGGTGTGCTCTGTAGGCCAGGAATTACGGTACATTTTTTTTATTAGGTTGTAAATGTTTTGCTTGTGTAGGATAAGGATAAGCGGTATTGAAAATGAATGGATGGACATCATTTTACTTCTGTGTTTGTTTACAGGGAGATCAGTGAGCGGGCGATCCAGGAGGGCGGATAAAGATGGCGCCAGCATCTTGAGCCCAGGTAAGTACTGAAATTGCGCAGCGTTACCTGCCAGGACTTTAAGGTTTCAGGGTTTTTTTTTTTGTTTTTGTTGATATTTTTTTTGGTTGCTATGGTATCTGCTTCCAGTGTCTGATTGCTCCTGGAATTTTTATGTACGTTAGTGTCACTGACCTTTAGCAGCAGGATGTTGAAAGCCTGAAAGTTGAGTAGAGGTACGGTCTCCTGCCTGCACAGATAACAGATAATAGATTAACTCATCATTGCAGATAAAGTATATTGTAAACACTGACAGAGGGCCTGTCAAAGTTGCTGTTTGTATCTTGAAACTATTTTCCCATGGTAAATACAGTACAGTTGCGCCTTGAGATACAAGTGACCTGATGTATGAAATACAAAGTGTCATTGGTCAGTTGCCCCCCCCCCTTGATTTGCTAGTAAAAATTTGAGATATGTGCGTGTATGGTGGTAGTAAACTCAAATCAAAACAACAAACAGTTTGACAGGTTAGTGAACAATCCGAAAACAAAGCACTTCAAACTCTTTATTACCACTCACAGTTGAAGTTTAACTTTTTTTACCCTGACTAAACACAAAACTCTTACGTTCAGCTTAATGCTAACAAACAATGCAAAACACTTTAGATGGTTTCATGAAATTAGCATTGATGTGTGTTATTACAATGTTATTACCCCTTAAATTCAATGCCTTTTACAGCTACTGTTTACTGCATATCTCAGATATGCATGATAGCTACGAAGGACCACAGTGAACTGAGATTTATTAAACAACGGATATTTAATTAGATTTGCTGGAGCGACGCGTGTTGACAAAATGTAACAGTACTCACGGCCTGTATTTTATATTCTTTGAATAATGGTAAATATGCATTCATCTAAGATGACACGCTGTGGCGGCCCCTAAAGGGACAAGTTGGGTAGGAAAAGAAGATTTGTGTGGATGCGCGCATATCCGAAAGAGCAGCACAATGTCCATTGAATTGAGGCGTCTAATTTTTGCCGCATCAGCACAAAAAAAAGGGAGCGGGGAGCAGGAATGAAATGCGCGCACACACTTCGGCAGATTGAATACGGCTGTGTGCAGCGCAGGATGTGAACTCATCCCATAAACACTTGACGGCTAATGGGACAGCAGGCAAACGCGCAAGTTTATTGTAGTATTTGTGTGTGTCGCTAATGATGGTTAGGTTCGTCGGTGTGTGTTGGGGGGTGGGGGGAGAAAATGACATCACTTTGATAACGACGTGTCATGTTGTGTTTAAAGGCCAAATACTTCAAGATCACTCGCGTAATGAATTGCTCTGCCGGTATTATCTTTTGTGTCGTTGCACGTTGCCGGGAAAGAGGGCCCAAATTTATTTATTTATTTATTTTGCACATTTCATACACAAGGTAACACGCGTGATCTGAAACACACACACATTTATGTGTTAAGATACTAAAAAACGTTTTATCCCTACTATTCATTTTTTAATCTATGCAATGCCTCAGTCAGTTTTAGGACTGCCTGTTTGCAGGTGTGTACACGTCTTGAGCACTAGAGGCCGCCACAGTGTAAAGTATCTTTGGTTTAAAGGCACCAGACCACAGAATGCGTTTTCCCACCAGTTATTTCAAAATATGTAAAGATGAATGGCTGCATTACACCAGTTGGAGTCCCTCCCTTCTTTGTGTGTGTGTGTGTGTGTGGGGGGAGGGGGAGATATTGTTTCATGCAAATTATGCATGCTAAACTCAGCTCTGATTTATTCGTAGAGCATCGCAAAAATACCAAAATAATTATTAAAACTAGAACTAGGGTCTTTCGACAAGGTGAGGGTGACTCAATGTTGCCAACTTTTTGATTGTAACTATGAAATACTTTTCCATAAAAGCTACTGGCCACCAATCAACACCCCCCCCCAAAAAAAAATCCAAATTTTTTTGCATTTTTTTTTTCTTGTTGTATTTACAAAAAGTTTTTGTATTTTATACAATAAAACGTTTTGTTGTAATCAATCAAAAAAAATTGTAAGCAATGATTACACCCAGCAGCACGGCACAACAGCTGGTGAAACGTTGGCCTCACAGTTCTGAGGATCCGGGTTCGATGCAGGCCCCGCCCGTGTGGAGTTTGCATGTTCTCCCCGTGCCTGCGTGGGTTTTGTCCGGGCACTCCGGTTTCCTCCCACATCCCAAAAACACGCAACATTAATTGGACACTCTAAATTGCCCCTAGGTGTGATTGTGAGTGCGACTGTCCGTCTCCATGTGCCCCACGATTGACTGGCAACCAGTTCGGGGTGTACCCTGCCTCCTGCCCGCTGACAGCTGGGATGGGCTCCAGCCCTCCCTGCGACCCTTGTGAGGATAAGCGGCAAAGAAGATGGATGATTATACCCCAAAATGGGTTCATCCAAATAAATGAGATCAGACATTTCCATTTATGTCTTCAACATTTCACATTGGCACCCAGATGTCACAAGATGGCGCCAAAGTGCTTCTTTTCAATTTGACAGGGCTGCGTGCAGTCTGTGCAAATTGAACTCCTCCCCTTAATTCAACATAGTTCCTCGGCACTTCAAGGCCGCCAGATGGCCCCAAAGCACGACTCTTCTAGATGAAAGAAACTCCTCCCCCGCACTCCAACTAGTTCCCTCACCCCCGCAGATAACACGTGTCGCATTCAGCGGAGGCGCGAGTGCGCTCGATGTCCCAATGTACAAAGGGATCAAGTGTCAAGTGGCGTTTCCTGATCCCAGAGACTGCTGTGCTCTCTCTTACGCTCTCTCTTTGTCGAAATCCCTTTTTCGCACAAGCGTAATTGCGCATGATTCATCGCGGGGAAATAAGGGCCTCGCAAAAATAGCCCATCACATGCCTACAGCGGGAAACAATGGCGCTTCAGTCTTTAAGACGGGAGCATCTGAAGGGAGCAACATATGACCTGCACATGGGCCGTGTCGTCACACTGAAAGAATCAAAGCGGGGAGAGGAGGGAGGGAGGGAGGAAGGGAAGTCCAAAAAAAGACAGGGAGGGAGCGAGAGAAAGAGAGAGAGAGTGGAGTCAAAGTGCAGACGCTGCATGTGGCTCTGGAGGGAGTGAGTGATCTGGTTATGGAGGGGGACAAATTCTCAGGTAGGACACATGTTTCTTCACTCAGCACTCTCAACGGACTCTTCTTCGAATGCCTTCAAGTGTCTCTTTGTGCCTGGATACTTTCCTCTCTCCATTTTCCATTGTGTCATTCAATCCACTTTGCTGACGGCAAGTTTGCTTCTGGGGAGGTGTGCAATAGTAAGAGGCAGAGTCATACATGTAAATGTAATCTCTCTGCAAACGTTCCTTTCTCGGATCATTCGCCGCTCGGTCTTTCTTTTTGTCGTCGTTTCAAGTGCAAACAGGAAGGAGCCTTGTTTGAACAGTACTACTCTTGTCCCTCGTGGCTCTGCGGGTCACTCGCTTCTCTCTGGCCAACAGGATGTAGAAAGCCTGAGTCAGCCCGCCTCGCAAATGAGACACTTGAGTAAGGCATATCTGTGAAGGGTTTGTTATCCGTGTAAGTCGGCGGTCGTGGAGGCTGTAAAGTCGTTGGCGAGGGAAGAGTGAGTCGGAATGGGAACGGTCCAGAAGTGTCTGCAGCGGCATGTGTGTGCAGTTATACACTCGGGGACGCATCATTAGGTACACCCGCACAAGTTTGAGGGCTAATTGTGAACAGTTGTCATCGTCTTTCACAACACTTCTTTTAGTACTACTACTACCCATTACTTAGTTTAGAGTCAATTAAATAGTTATGAGTTTCAATGTTGAGGCCAAAGAGTAGGAAGTTAAGGTAACAAAAAAGACTTTTTATGTTTACACTGACAATAAAAATAATAATAATAATAATTAAGAGTAAAATTAACAAAAAGTAGTGATTAAGATGATACGTAACAAGTATTGTTTCACACTAAAATAAATATTTGAAGTGTCGAATAATAATAATAGCCACAAAAAATTGAATAATAATACATCTATATTAGTGTTTATTTTTTAGAATAAAATCGAAAAGTGTTAATTTAAATTTCTCTTACTGTGTGATAAATGAACCAAAAATACTACTAATAAAATATTATCCATCCATCCATTTTCTGAGCCACTTATCCTCACTCCGGTTTCCTCCCACATCCCAAAAAATAGGCATTCATCTGAGACTCTAAATGGCCCCTAGGTGTGATTATGAGTGCACATTTTTTTGTATATGTGCCGTGCGATTGGCTCCAGCACTCCTGCGACCCTCGTGAGGTTTATAATATTAAATTTGTATTAAAAATAATGATAAAGACGATAATAGTCGCATTTGTTTGACACTATAAAAGAGTTGCAGCATCTTATTCATAGGTGTAGTAAGGTAGCCAGAACCAATGAAAAAAAATGAATAACAGTGTAGTAATAAAAATATACTTAGATAATAATAAAAAGATATTGCAAATGATGGAAAAATATTACAATAAAAAATGTAGTAGTCATTAAAATAATATACTATTGCATATATAATTATCACAGCCCATCAAAAGGCACCTATCTATTCAAATAAACAACAGAAATGTACCTTGCTTCAAATTATTATCAATCAATATTTTTTCTCGTCACATCTAAATGATCAATTATTAGAAGCACTACTTTTCTTGGAACATAGCCGTTCTACAGCGCTACAAATTGCACAAAAAAATATAAATACCTAGAAAGTTTCCAGTACAGTACTTGCTTCTGCTGTGTGTGAATATAAATGCATCCGAATCTTAAAATGTTGTGTCTTGATGTCTGGCGTGTGTATTTTATTTAAGGCAGCTATAATTTACACTTGTCACTTTTTATGACAAAAATAAAAAATAAAAAAAAGCCTAGAGAACGGCTCCATTCAATCGAAAGGGGCTTGGGAGCCAGACACTTTCCCCCGGAGTTGACGGAGATTAAAAAAACAGGAGGAATGAAGATTTATTTCACCACACGGGCAGAAACGTGACCCCAAATGAGCGCTCATGTTGCTCCGAGTTGGACTTGAACGTGATAATATGTCAGCCTTGTGTCCACATCTTTCCATTCCCTCAAGCTTGGCAAATCGTCATAACATACAGTATATTATTTCTGCGTGTCCTCGGGCGCATATACTGTAGTGCGCAATCAATTCACGTGTCTTCTCGCTAATCTTCACTCCCGTCATGGAAGTGACGGTGATGAGCAAAGCCTGCTTTGTTTGCGCATGAGTCGACACCCCCACAGACTGGCTGAATGGACGCTTAAAGGCCATCAGCGTATGGCCCATTCATTGCAGTCACAGTGAGGTCAGCTGATGACCGCGACAGTGTGACATTCATTCGCAGTCCATGCCGGATGAAATGTCACTCTTCACACGAGGGTTGCAACATTCAGGAAAGATTTGAGCAGCTGCACTCACAATCGCACCTAGGGGCAATTTAGAGTGTCCAATTAATGTTGCATGTTTTTGGAATGTGGGAGGAAACCGGAGTGCCCGGAGGAAACCCACGCAGGCACGGGGAGAACATGCAAACCCCACACAGGCGGGGCCGGGATCGAACCCGGCTGCTCAGAACTGTAAGGCCAACGCTTTACCAGCTGAGACACTGTGCCATCCATTTACAAGAAATAAAAAAAAGTATATGCTCAATATATACTGGAGGGACAATTAGAAAGATGGAGGCATGCACTGGAAAGGAGAACTCTACACAGACTCCAGCACTCCCATGGCCCTTGTGAGGAAAAGCGGCTACAAAAAAATGGCTTTTAATGTTTTTTTATTTTATCAAATATTTATAACTTTAATTCTATTCAACATTTTAGTCCGTTTTTAAAAAAAAATGTTAGTACACGTTTAGTTTCAACTTTGCTCATTTATTTTTTGTATTCGTAAAAAAATCTTTTCTTGCATTTTTTAAATTTAATGGCTATTTTATTCAAAATTTTTCCTTTTTTAATTTTAGTCAATGTATTTTTAAACCAATTACAATTTATGTATTTATTTATTTGCTTATTTATTTAGTTTTTTTAAATACATTTTTGCAATTTTTCTCCACCATTTTAATTGTGTATTTTTATTATGATTTTTATATTTTTATTATATTATTTATTATATATTATTTATCATTATATTATTTATTTAATAAGAATATTTTAGTATATTTTTATTATTTTTATTATATTGATTTTTATTTTTTGTTGCCCCCCTCCATTTTTAACTTTATCCAAAAGTTCAGAAGGCACAGCCAGACATTAAATCAAAGGCTCACTTTTATTGCCAATTGTAGCCACATGTAAGATAATAATAGACGATAGCACCCCAGGTGGGGGGCTGAGTTGAATGATAACATGTATGAAAAAAAATATGATGTAACCCGTGTTTATAATCATATTCTTGGAAGCATTGTGGGTTCTTTTGCAGCTTTTTATAACAGTCCCTCTGTTCCATGGCATACCGGATGGAATCTTCTCCTATAAGCATGTGTTTTATTTTATTTTATTTCATTTTTTTTATTTGATAGTGGTCTCATTTTTAATGTCCCCCATAAATTAGTTTTGGACAAAGCGATCGAACGCTGCGCCCGTGTTGCTTCCCGGAGCCCAGGGATGTGTGTTTTGGTCGTCGCCATGGCAACCTGCTGAGTAGAACAATATGTGAGAGTTGCGAGGCAAACAAAGAACTATGATGCCGTCTCGTCAACTCCGTCTGTTAAATTATTACCCGGTGGAAAGGTCGAGCTGGGAAAGAAAGAAAAAATGATTATTGATTATCATCTCTATGGAGGGTGGCATCGCATGCATATGCGCGTACATTTTAGTCATGTTGCCAACAGGTGCTGCATTTGATTAAGACGCGCAAAAGCAAGTGTGGGTGCTGCCGTTCCACATTTTGTATGAAAAAAAAAAAAAAAACAGCTGCTGTCAGTACAGCTGTGCAGGCGCTCATGCGGTTGGGGAGGGGGTATTGGGGGGGGGTCGTCGCATTTGGGACAGTTTGCAATCCTCATCGCAATACTTTCCACCGACGTTCGCCGCCAGAGGTGGCAAAAGTACTCATACACTGTATTTAAGTAGCAGTACAGATTATTGGATAGCCTAATCAGGATGAGCTGCTGCAAATATATGGATTGGTATTTAACATTTTTCTATCTTCTGATTCAAGGCAATGTGGTGGGCGGGGCAGGACCCCTGTCCCCTCTGTTGGGTAGCTGACACTGGTGGTAATATTTAGTATTTAAGTATTAAGTATTTAATATTTAGTTGTATTGTTAGCTTGTAGTTGTAATAGTTGTTGTAGTCATTTTTTTCATTCTATATATATTTATATATTAGTAGTTGTATGCGTAGACATGATGGTGACAGTTGTGGTGGTTCTATGAGTAGTAGTAGTAATAGCTGTGTAGTAGTGCTTATCCTCACGAGGATCGCAGGGACTGCTGGAGCCTATCCCAGCTGTCAACGGGCAAGAGGTGGGGTACACCCTCGAACCGGTCGCCAGCCAATCGCAGGGCACATCGAGACATGCAGCCGCACCCACAATCACATCTACGGGCAATTTAGAGTGTCCACTTAATGCATGTTTTTTGGGATGTGGAGGAAACCGGAATGCCCAGAGAAAACCCAGGCAGGACACGGGGAGAACATGCAAACTCCACACATTGTAGTGTAGAAGCATGTAATGGTGCGTTAATGCAATGTTTTCCTTTGGCTGTGGCCTCCCGCTCGTGTTATCTATCTTTTCACCTTCCTGTCTTCCTCCTCCTCATTGACGCCGTCTCCCATGTGAAGGGAAGCCAGGTCCAGCCGCGCAGCACCTTAAATACAATCACATATAAAACTAAAATATATAAAATTTCATACAGACTGACTCACTTGTGCCGTTGAACCAACTGAACCGTGTCCATTTGTTTGTTTGATAGTTAACGGCATTAATGAAGGACTTTGCGTGCTTGTGTCTATTTCCGCATGTGCCCGTTCGGCATTTGCGAGGCGTTGTCGCCCGGGCACGACGCTTTTGCGACAGCCGTGCTCAGCCCGGCATCCACTTCTACATATTTAGCCTCTTCTCCTTCTCGGAGCGCCGCTCTCGGTCCGTCCTACATATGAGTACAGTCGGACGTTTGTCTCCCGTCATCTGGAGTGCAACATAACACCAACAGCTGTACATTCATACATATTACAGTACTCTACTGTACACTCTGTACTGTAATCTTCACGCCATAACTTTGAGAAATATTTATTTTCACAATGCTCTCATGACATTTATTCATGGGTTTCTATCTATCTATCTCTATCTATCTATCTATCTATCTATCTATCTATCTATCTATCTATCTATCTATCTATCTATCTATCTATCTATCTATCTATCTATCTATCTATCTGTCTGTCATAGTATATTATTAGTTGTTGTGTAATAATCATAGTACTACAAGTAATAGTAGTAGGAGCAGCAGTAGGAGAAGTAATGGTGGTGGTGGTGTTGATAGTAGCCGCAGCGGTGGTACAAGAAGTATTGCTAGTAGAAGTAGTGACTGCAGTAGTTGTAGTAATTGTAGTAATAGCAGTAGTAGCAGGAGTACAAATCCCAATTGTGACATTTTGTAAAACATACAAAAAAAAAACAGAATAAAGTGATTTGCAATTCCTTTTCAATTGATACCCAATTGAATATACAACAAAGACAAGGTAATGTTCAAAGTGATCATTGCAGTTTTTTGAATGTATTTATTTTTTGCAAAGATTCTCTCATTTTTGAATTAGTTCCCTTTCTTGCTTGATACACAGCTTCAGTTGTTCAACAGTCCGGTGTCTCTGCTGTATTTTGCGCTTCCTATTTTCAATTGGAGACAGTTCTGACTACTGGCACGCCAGTCTAGTACTTGCTGTACTTGCGTGAGAATTACACTCTGTGTATAGCTTACTTTGCCTCTCAGTCCACTACCCACATTCTAATGCTATATAGCATCTATGTTGTGGTGTTATAATGTGATAAATAACAGATTGAATAGAAATGGTGCGGCAAAGCAAGTAGACAGACATTAACTGTACTCAGTCATGTCACAATCTTTCCCCTCTCTGAAGAATGACTAATATTAGCGCTGCACCGATGAACTTATCAGGGAGCTGATGCCGCGTAACAAAACTGTTTTCACTCCTTTTAATACTATTATGTAATTAAGTTTTTAAATATAAAGTACAATATTATTTGTTGTTATTGTGTGTGCTGCTTTTCATCATGAAAGTACACATTACAACATTTTTGGTTTTGTTTATTTGGGGGAAGGATGGAACAGATTAATGGGACTGTCATTGGTTTTAATGGGAAAAGATGATTTGGGGTACAAATGTTATGAGTTGGGTTTGTGGCGTGGTGCAGTTTACTTCCCCTCTCTTCATGACAATTATGATTCTGAATGACTTCTATTGTTGCTTAGAACCCCCATAAAAAAGCATTCTCTTGCTGTTGCAGTCCGACAGTTGTTACAACAGATTGGATTAGCACCGTCTGGGCTTGCAAGGACATGCAGTGGAAGTGGGCTTCTCACCCTCCTGCGGGTGCGCGTGGGGTTGAAAAGAAGTGTCGGTTGTTGGCCTGATTTCATGCATGTGTTTCTCCACCAATGTCTTTACATATTTGCCCATGCATCTGCCGGGTCACACATGTCGCCGTCGAGTTTTGGCGTGCGTCCTCATGTGAAAAAAATCTCACGGGTGTGTGTGACGAGGGTGTGTCCTAGGGTGGGATTCTCCACATGTCATCGCTTTTAATACTGTGCGACAAGGTTGCCCGTGGCAACAAGGGTTTTATTCGGAGGTGCACTGCTGACCCCTGCTGGGGAAATATGGCGTAATATTGAGGGGATCGTATCGTGAAGTATGCGAAAAATGTGTTTGTCGCAGACAAGTAAGGATTGCTTGTAGTGGTTATTTATACAGTAGCTTATTTAGTTATGGAAACTTTCATCGATCCATTTTCTTTGCTGCTTATCCTCACAAGGGTCGCGGGGAGTGCTGGAGCCAATGCCAGTACACCCTGAACTGGTTGCCAGCCAATCGCAGGGCACATCGAGACGAACAGCTACACTCACAATCACACCTAGGGGCAATTTAGAGTGTCCAATTAATGTTGCCTGTTTTTAGGATGTGGGAGGAAACCGGAGTGCTCGGAGAAAACCCACGCAGGAACGGGGAGAACGTGCAATCTCCACACGGGCGGGACGGGATTGAACCCGGGTCCTCAGAACTGTGAGGCCAACGCTTTACCAGCTGAGCCCACCGTGCCGCCTCAGAAACTTTACCTGTGCCAAAGAATTTACATCTGGGTCACTTCCAGTGTCGATATTCCAGCCATGTGTGCAGCTTTATTCGTAGCCAGACATATCAGCGTCTATTATCTTTTTTTTTTTTTTTTTTTTTGCATATTTTGCTTGGTCCAGTGGCAGACAGATGGGATGCGAGTTTGCTCCTCGATCGCAGGTTTTGCTGCAGTTAAGACTTTTGTCGTCGTAAATCTGCACGCTGGAGTGTGCGCCTGTGTTTAGGATCAGTAAAAATGCTTAAAGAAACGCAGGCTACACATTTTGGTTCCAGTGTAAGCAGTACATTGGCAGTGAGATCATGCAAGATGGTAATTCTGATCACGAGACGATCCAGAACATTGGGGGGAATTTTTCATCTTGCTATAGTTTTAGCAGTGGTGGTACGAGTCGTGGTATTGGTCATGAGTTCTTCTTTTCCTCAGTTAATATTTTTAGCAGCATTCTGCTCAATACTTTACTTTGTAGTTATTATGATTGTGCAAACGATTGGTTTTGGTTTGTCAAGAGAGATTTCTTCTTCCGTGACACTGTTACATCAATCCAACGTGACCGCTAGCGCCCGGATCCATAATTCCAATCAAGGCAATCACATGACCGTAAATCTCTGCGGCCCCGCACAGAAGCAAAAGATTGATTTGTATGAAACGTTGAGCAAACAGAGGAAACAACAGGCAGTGACTTGACGGCAGAAGAGCCCCAGCAGCCTTGGCCTCACATCCAATCTTTTACCTGACAGCTGGCGTGTCAAACTCATCTTTATCGTGGCCCACAATGTAGTTACGGTTTCTGTCAGAGGGCCATTATGACTGAAACCATGAAAATCTTTAAATGACCCATCATATTTACACATAAATTAGTTTTGGAATCAGAAATCAAGGATATTGACTTTTTACAATATTGTTGATGTTTGGTAACACAAAAATGCTTGCAATATCTCAATCTCATCATTTATGATATGACAATTTGAAATTTTGTTTCAGATTTGAACAAAAATTGGGCGTTGATCCACACGATTTGCCTTCGCGGGCCACATAAAATCATGTGGCAGGCCGCATCTGAGTTTGACACCTGTGCCTTACAGTGTACAAAAATGATATATGTGGCTGCCTTAAAATGTCCACATTTCAACCTACAAGAACTTCACTTCCAACTAAGAGAAAAATGTAATCTCGGTGAGCCTATTGTACAATTTGACAAATCAAGTTAATTTAAAACCATTTCCTACAGCTAAATTTGCCTTCGTTTGACTTTTCGTTGTTTTAGTAACAGTGATATTGTTGGGCAAGCTCTGAATTTGCACATTCCTACTTTATATTTTTGTCTGTTTGACGCCTCCGATTGGCTGGGCGACCAGCTAAGGGTGAACCCAGCCTCTCGCCTGAAGATAGCTGGGATATGTTCCAGCACGCCCGTGACCCTAGTGAGGATAAGTGGCACAAAAGATGGATAGCCAGCTCATGTGTATGCACTGATAAAGAAAAAATACATCCAATAGTTTACTCAGTAGTGCAGTTCAATTTTCAGTACTTTATTTTTAGTCAAGTAAAGCTTCAGTTCTCGAACGTCACCGTTTTTGAACAAATGGGTTTTCGAATGAAAATTTCGAGATTTTCTTGCTTCTGTTTTTGAATGAAAATCGGTACTCGAACGCCCGCGACAAAACCCAGAAACATAATATTGCGCGCGGTCGGACCAGCTGACCCACGACGCGCTTTGTTGTGAATTCCCGCGAGTTCCATCGAGGACTACCGTATTATCCCCCAATCATGGCTCCAAAGAAGGCAAGTTGCTTGTTTAAAGTTATGTACTTTTGTTAATAAAAAAAAGGCTGGGGGAGTCGCTACAGGTACAGCAATGCACTCCCAGCCTAGTGTACTGTACTACTAAACTAAGGGAAAAAAAATAATATTTCTTAAATTATTTTATTATATACAGTATTTAAACTATACATGTATTTCTACTACGCAATTTATTATCAGGAAAAGCTAAAAAAAATGCTTTAAAAAGCACAATATTTTAGTCTTGGAACGCATTATTTCTTTATCCATTCATTGTAAGGGGAAACATGGACTTGTTTCCGAACAAATCACTTCCCGAAGCGTTTTCTGGAACGGATTGTGGTCGAGAACCGAGGCATCACTAATTACTTCCCCAAACCCTAACTGATTTTGTGAAAAATGTGTTTGTTTTAATGTGGAGGAAGTGTACAACCAGATCCTGTCGCGTTTTGAGTCATTTATTGTGGGAGGACAACTCACTTTTAGGGACATTTGTTTTCCAGCATGAGTGTCAACATTTATGTTGAGACCTCAACCACAACATAAGCCAAATGTAAAACATTCAAACTACATATAATATAAACTACATAAATAAACATACATCATTTATATTATGTACCCAAGTTTGTATGCGTACAGCAAAACATTTCCTATACGTGTTGGTTTTGCATTTTTGGACTGTGACCCTTCACTCTGAAGGCCGCGTCGCCGTGACAACGCACCTGGTCGCAATGCCATATGCATCTGACAGTTCCCGGCCGAGGACATCCTCCCCAGTCACCCCATTTGGCTCGGTTTTCTTTTTTTTTTTTCCTCTTTCCGAAGCACAAGGGAGTGACCAAAAGGAGCCATTTTGAAGACGTGGCTGACATCAATACGGCAGTAATGACGGAGTTGCTGAGGATCCTGCCTGGAAGATTTTTCATTTTTTTTCCAGGAGTAGACGAACACGTGGCAGAGAAGTTTGGAAAAGTGCGTACACCAGTCCTGCCACTTTTCTTACACACCTCTTTCGATGAAAAAATAAAATAAAATGAAACCAATCCCTCGGGAAGCGTCGCTTTAGTGCACAAAGCACGCCCCGACCCCGTTGATGGAAAAACTCAGCATCAACAACATCTGCTCCATCAGCTGACAGGAGCGGCTTTCAGTCATGTGACTCCTCCGGCCGCAGGCCCGTGGAGAAAAAAAAAAAAAAAAAAAAAGGCCGTGGAAGTGGGAGGGAAGCGTGGATGTATGTGAGGAGGGGGAGGGAAGCCAGAGGGTGGGGGGGGGAGCTGAAGGGAGGAAAAGAGGAGGCAAGAGAAGTTGTGAAAAAAGTGAGCAGT